>NC_080539.1:310871640-311211015 GCF_028640845.1 Ahaetulla prasina | reverse complement strand
GCCCAAAATTTATGTTGCTAAGTGAAACATTTGTTCAATTAGTTTGCCCAATATTACAAGCTTTCTTGCTACAGTTGTTAAGAGAATCACGACACCTATTAAGTTAGTAACATGATTGTTAAGTGAATCTGACTTCCCCATTGATTTTGCTTTTCAGAAGGTCACAAAAGTTGACCATACGGCCCTGGGACACTGCATCATAAATATGAACAGTTGCAAAGCATCTGAATTTTCATACTTACCAGTTGTAAGTGTGAAAAATGGTCATAAAACACTTTTTTAAAGTGCCATTGTAATTTTGAATGGTCATTAAATGAACTGTTGTTAGTCAAGCACTACCTGTATTCATGGGTCGAAGATCACTGGGAAAAGTAAGAAATACAAAATTGATTTATTTGATCAGTGTTAAAATAATGGTTCGCTATCTCTGGTGATGTCTAATCACCAGCAAAACCATTGCAAATTGTGGTCACATGACCTCAGAATGCCATAAAGCTGAAACCTGATATTCGCTGGGTGAATGCATTTAAAAGAGGGAAACTTGTGTGTTTAAAGTTTTGTAAGAATTTTCATTTTTGAAAGATACA
The DNA here is from genome assembly GCF_028640845.1 of Ahaetulla prasina. Lineage (NCBI taxonomy): Eukaryota > Metazoa > Chordata > Lepidosauria > Squamata > Colubridae > Ahaetulla > Ahaetulla prasina. Next base: position 311,210,428 of record NC_080539.1, on the reverse strand, counting down.
TCAAAAGGTTAATTATATTGCTGATTTTAGAAAGCTTTTGAATGGATTTAGGGTTCAGATGAATTTGAATTAAAGAAAGACTTTGAAGTTAATTAAATGGATGCTCTCTTATGGGACAAGTTCTTCTGTTTATATTTCAAACTTTGAAGATTGGACACCAGAGGGCACCCGATGGCTATTTTAAAGGAAATGTTTGAAGTTTGGGTTCAAAAGGTTCTTGAGCTATTTTACTGTCTAATGGAATAAAAAGTTATTATTGAAGAGGAACAAGTTCCATTGAATGAAGTTGAAATGGACTTTAAGATGGATTTAAAAATTACAACGCACAAGAAAGAGATGGTAATATAGAGTTTACAAATGAAATTTGGATGATGGCCTAAACATTCAAAAGACAATAGACAAAAAAATTGGATTTTGTTGCTCTACTTTTGCTCAGCTTCATAGAATATTGGTCTACTCCACCCACAAGACTAGCCAAAATGAGCAAAAATCATTCACTGATGTGTTGGAAGTGCAAGGCAATGCCAGGGACTTTTATCATATGATCTGCTCTGAAGCCTCCCTTCCAACTTTGCCATACCCTTTTAAATTAAGAGATCTAGAACTGGACATAGTCATTCAAATAGAGTCCTAACATAAAATTACTTACTGTGATTGTGTACAGTGCTTCTGTCAAAGTGGCCCAAGATTGGGAGCTGTTATTGGTGAGGAATTCTAAATTGATGCTCTAAGAATTATAGGAGACATTATAGCTGAAAAGGCAGCTGGGTAATGGAACTGGAGTGATTACACTGAAGTTACAAAAGGTATTTGATAAAGATGAGTGAAAATCTTCACTCAAGATTTTGAGTGAAGAGATAATGAGTGTGAGAAAGCAAATGTTGGGATTTTACAGATAGTCCTCGACTTACAACCAGAATTTGCCCAAAATTTATGTTGCTAAGTGAAACATTTGTTCAATTAGTTTGCCCAATATTACAAGCTTTCTTGCTACAGTTGTTAAGAGAATCACGACACCTATTAAGTTAGTAACATGATTGTTAAGTGAATCTGACTTCCCCATTGATTTTGCTTTTCAGAAGGTCACAAAAGTTGACCATACGGCCCTGGGACACTGCATCATAAATATGAACAGTTGCAAAGCATCTGAATTTTCATACTTACCAGTTGTAAGTGTGAAAAATGGTCATAAAACACTTTTTTAAAGTGCCATTGTAATTTTGAATGGTCATTAAATGAACTGTTGTTAGTCAAGCACTACCTGTATTCATGGGTCGAAGATCACTGGGAAAAGTAAGAAATACAAAATTGATTTATTTGATCAGTGTTAAAATAATGGTTCGCTATCTCTGGTGATGTCTAATCACCAGCAAAACCATTGCAAATTGTGGTCACATGACCTCAGAATGCCATAAAGCTGAAACCGTCTGATATGCAGTCATGTGACTATAGGGAAGACACAACCGTTTACATTGGCTGGGGGTTAGGGTTAATGTTAAGCCATAAAGCACCTGTTCCATGGTCATTATAAGTTCAAATGGTTGTAAACTAACATCTTTAATGAAGGATGGTCTGATTTCATCCTATTTGTATATTTATATTTTTAATAGTTTACTTACCCAATTGAGTCAGGCAGATTGCGTTGCTGACCGAGGAAATGGATTGCAGGCAGCCAGATTCAGTTGCTAGCTGATGCAACTGATTGAATTGATTGAAAGCAAAGCTTAGGAAGCCCGAAAGAAGCAGTAATTAGGTAAGTGGGGAGGGGATTTTGGGTGGGCATGTGCGGGGGCTGTTGTAAGAGGTTGTTAAAAATGATTTTAAAAGCCTGTGATGATCAGGAAACTCATCTGGGATCACCAGAGGAAAAAAAGATTTTAAAAGGCTCCTCAGGCAAGCACAGTATCCTTGTAATTTCCTCCGGATCCACCAGGGGCACTCACAGGAGCAACGAGTCCAGAGTACAGTTAGTCAACCAGGAAGTCAAGGGAAGTGATGTCATCAAGATTCTCATAGTGAAGGCGGAAGCTGGACGCCACCATTGTTCCCCAGAGGAGGGGGCCTCAAACCCTCCCTCCTAAATTTCTCCATCACCTCTTCTCTCCAGAGCTCCACAAAACCGTAATCTTGTTATTTTAAGTTCTCCTCTCTCCAAAGTGATTCGTGCTCCTTCCAGTCGCAGGGAGAGAAACCCCCGCACTCGGAGCACTCCACTCACATTTGCCGATATCTCCTTCCTTCTCCCTTCCTCAATTCTTCTCCGTTCCTGTTCGCCACCAGGCTGCTGCAATTATAAATCCAAAGCCCGGTGTCACGGGCACAGCGCCCAGGCGACGACCAAAATAATGGCGCGGCCTGAGGCCTCGAACCCCTCCGAGCCTAGGACGCGCCAGCATCGGTCCCCCCAGTCCTGTATGTCGGCTGGGAGACCCCTGGCGAGCCGTCCGTGCGGCAGGTGTCCTTTTCGGAACACCTGGCCCCTAAGGGCCTCGGAGGCGGCCGGATTCGGACACTGGAGGCAGGAGAGGCACCTCCAGATGTCCGTTGCCGCCGGATACCGGAAGTCGTCCTGAGTACATTGATTGTTTTAAGGTATTTCCTTAAATACTGACCAAATTATTTATGTTTTCCATAGGTTTTCCATAGGTTTCTTCTTTAATTTATTTTTCTGTAAAAGAAACATATATAATCATTAAAAAGAATGATAGAATAATATGTATAAATATTCATTACTTCATTTTATTCGTTCATTTATTCATTCACTTCATTTTACAGATTAGACAATTAATTTGTTTGCATTTAAATCAGTTTACCTAACTTAAAAAATAGATAGATATATATAATTTAAACATGCAAGTTTGTATACGCATGCCAAAATTCTCTCAACCAACTATAGAATCTTGCTCAAATGTAGAAAAACGTAGAAAAAGCTCTTCTTACCCTTTTGTAATTAGTAGGAAATGGATTTCTTTCCGATTTTATAGTCGTCCATATCATTAATTTATTGTCAAAAGAATATGAGAATGTATACAACCTAGCATGACTTTCAAAACAGAATTTATATGAGATAACCACAGGCCAAAATAAAAACATTAAGAAATAAGGCAACATTATGTGTTTTGTGTATCTGTTTTCCAGGACTTAAATAAACTTTTCAATTTTTTTCTTGAAAAATTATCCTAGTACAATTTGACAGCTTATTAGTAACCTTGACTACCACTAAGTGTTGTATCTTTTTATTCTTGAGGAATAAATTTTATTCTCCTTATGTACACTGAGAGCATATACATCTAAGACAAATTCCTTGTGTGTCCAATCACACTTGGCCAATGAAGAATTCTATTCTATTCTATTCTATTCGCCATCAAGTCAGTGTCAACTCTTAGTGACCACATAGATATTCCAGGCCAAGCAGCCCCACCCTATGCACCCATTGCCACTGTAAATGAATCCATCCACCTTGCTATTGATCATGCTCTTTCTCCTCTTTCCTTTCATGTTTCCCAGCATTATAGGCTTGTGGAGTCCTGGGTGTTCTCTGAGCTTAATTATTTGCTTGTAGACATTTCATTACCTAACTAGGTAACATCATCAGTGCATTATAGATTTCTCCATAGAGCTAGCGCCTCACATGTTATGTTTGAAGGATGATATTTTTAGTCTTGCCATTTGTGCCTTGACTGAGAACTTTGATTTGATTTGTTGATTATTCATTTGTTTGTTTTCTTGTTTATCCACAGTATTTCCAGGAGTCTTTTCCAATACTCTCGTTCAAAACAGTCAGTATTCTTCTTATTTTACCTGACTAGGTGGTTCAATGACTAAGACACTGAGCTTGTTGATCAGAAAAGTTGCCAGTTTGGCTGTTCAAATCCCTTGTACAGGTCTCCTGTGCGAGCAAAGGGGCTGGACCAGAGGTGGGTTCTAATTTTTTTTACTACCGGTTCTGTGGGAGTGGCTTGATGGTCATGTGACACTGGGAGTGGCTTAGTGGTCATGTGACTGGGTGAGAGTGGCCAATAACAATAAATAATAAAAATAATAAACAAAGTATACAAAACAATAAGAAGTACCAAAAACCGACTTTCACACTTTACACACACACAGCACAACACAACACAACTGACTCACACACAATGTAAAAGCAGCTGCACCTCACCCAAAATGGCCCCTGCAACAAGCAGGAACCTCACACAGCCACAAAAAGCTCAAAAATCAACTTTCACACTTTACACATACACAACACAATACAACTGACTCACACACACACACAAAAATGCCACATAGAGCTTTGTGAGATTTTGTGTGTTTGTGAAGTTAGAGTGAAACACTGCAGAAATACACCAAATTTCAGAAAGCTGCACAAATATTTTATTTTATTTCTATTTTTTAGATCAGGGGTCTCCAACCTTAGGAAAGCTGGCTAAGGAACTCTGGGAGTTTAAGTCCACAAGCCTTAAAGTTACTAAGGTTGGAGACCCCCTAGATAAAAGCAGCTAAATTTAAAACTTCCTTAACTTTAAATTGCTGTCTAAAAACCCAACTCCTTTAAACTCCTTTAAAAAAAAACCCAATTAACTATTTTTTAATAGTTTACTTACCCAATTGAGTCAGGCAGATTGCGTTGCTCACCGAGGAAATGGATTGCAGGCAGCCAGATTCAGTTGCTAGCTGATGCAACTGATTGAATTGATTGAAAGCAAGGCTTAGGAAGCCCGAAAGAAGCAGTAATTAGGTAAGTGGGGAGGGGATTTTGGGTGGGCATGTGCGGGGGCTGTTGTAAGAGGTTGTTAAAAATGATTTTAAAAGCCTGTGATGATCAGGAAACTCATCTGGGATCACCAGAGGAAAAAAAGATTTTAAAAGGCTCCTCTGACAATCCCAGCTGAAGTTGCCTCATTGCAGCCCAGAACCTCTTAAAAGGATTGTTTTAATAAGCTCTTCAGCTGAGCTTGTAGAAAACATGTTTTTTAAAGGTTCTGGTGATCAGGCAATTCAGCTGGGATCGCCAGAGGAGCCTTTTAAAACCTTCTGTTTGTACAACCTCTTCGGCCAAGGGAACCAGTTCGGGGGCCTGGCCAGCTGGGCATAGTTACCAGTTCTGCGAACTTGGCCAGATTTTTGCCAACGGTTCTCAAGAACCGATCTGAACCAGTAGCAACCCACCACTGGGTTGGACTAGATGACCTCCAAGGTCCCTTCCAATTCTGTTACTGTTATCCTGCTTCTTCAAATTCAAAGTTTCACTTCCATAATCTTCATGATTCTGAGACAGATCCCAGCATCTGAATCTTGCCCTGGTTACCTCTCAAAACTGAATGTGCAGAAATCTGTGTTCCTAGCCTTTGACCTGGACTCTCCCTCTTGTTCCTTAAGCTGTCTTCTCTTTCTCCTTCTGGTTATCAGTCACCAGAACTTTAGGCTTTCTGTCAGTTAATATTCCCTCCTTTTGACCATTTGTATTGACAACTGTCAAAATACCCCATTTTCCATTATTAATAAACTACTGAGAGTTTGGCAGTTTTTGTTCATCCATACTGCATAATTATTCAGATCTTCAGATGTATAATTTAAAGGTGCTGGATTCTAATTCAAACTATTGAATAATCTATGAAAGTATATTCCTTTGTCCTTTCTCCAGTTTTTAATCGTGGCCCAGAACGTTGGAGGATGCATTATGCTGGAGCTCCCTCATTTTTTCCTATTCTTTCTATCTCAGAGCTTTACCGTGACCCCTTATTAGGAGCAGAGCCCAATTCAAGCTCTTAGTGCTGTTTTTTAAAGTCCTGTATTTAGAGATTCCTCTGGATCCTAGATCCTGTCTTGGTATGATCTTGGTATAATATGACACAATAAAAAGGGCCTTTTTCCCATTCACTTTTTGTGTACTTTATGGAGTTATCCCAGTATTCCGGTTGAAAAACTATTTTATTCCATCAGATAAACTGGTTGGTGGAATGACTGTGAGCAGATGCTGAAAATGGCTATAAGGCTGTTTTACTGTAAATCATTTACATTACTGTAAAGTGAGACGGTAGGTAGATTAGGTTTTTATAATTGTATAATACGCTTCCATGGTGATTATAAATGCATCACGGGATATTCCTTTTTTATTCTTTAAGTATAATTGTAACTATTTCTTAATTTTTCTTTGAATGGGCCAAAATTTGTGTTTTTGTTTGGTCTGTACATGCCAAATGTGACCTACTGACATTTAATATAAAGGAGACTAAGGTGGTTTAGGAAGAATAATCATGAGAAATGTGCTATTGAAGGACAGAGAAAGAGTAGGCTGATCATTTGGGATTCACAGGAGGGAGAGCTAATGCCCTCAGGTCCTACTTAATGGTTTTCTCAGAGGCATCTGGTAGTCCACTGGGGAAAAAAAATCCTGAAATAGACAAGTTTTCCTGCTGACCTAAATGCGTTTTTCTTTTCTTCTTCCTATATATATATATATATGCTTATACCTCCTAATATTTACTCATATATGTGTTTATATGCTATATAATCTTTTTGTATGATACCTACATATATTGTTGTGACAAAATAAATAAATAAATAAAATAAATTTTTATCTGTGAATCCTCTTGTTTGCATTAAATATTAATTTATGCTATTTTGTTAATAACCAAGGGATGTGAGTATACTATTTTCCCCCATCACTGAGGTGTATGGAGATGTTGGATTCTTGTATATTTTGACTTATTTACAAAATGTGCTCATATTCTTATAAAAGGGACCTTGTCTCAGCCATTTTATAGTGCTATCAACACAATTTATAGCATTTGATATTTTAACAGTTGGTTAGCAATGGCATCATCCTCTCTAAAGTTAAATGCTTACATTGTTCTTGTTTGGTTTCTCAGAATCATCATTGTGTCCATATCATTGACAGATTTGGTTCACATCCTCATAAATAGAGTGGAAAAAGTACCATTTTCTGCAAATTAAAAATGTTTTCCAAATGCCATTTGTTTGTTTTTTTACCTCACTTCAGAGATTCTTTATTGCTGTATATTCAGGGGAAAAACCAGTTTCTTTATAAAACTCTATTTCTTGATTGTGTTATCATTAAAAATAAAAACTCTTTACCATTATTTTTTAAGAAAATAGAAATATAATATTTTTACACATGATGTTTAAATTCATTTTGATATTCTTTTAATTGCTTTATTATAGCAATGCAGAAAAGGAAAAAGAGCATTTTTACCACTGTGAATAGAATAGAATAGAATAGAATAGAATAGAATAGAATAGAATAGAATAGAATAGAATAGAATAGAATAGAATAGAATTTTTATTGGCCAAGTGTGATTGGACACACAAGGAATTTGTCTTGGTGCATATGCTCTCAGTGTACATAAAAGAAAAGATACCTTCATCAAGGTACAACATTTGCAACACAAATAATAATAACAACGACAGAGTTGAAAGGGACCTTGGAGGCCTTCTAGTCCAACCCCCTGCCCAGGCAGGAAACCCTACACCATCTCAGACAGATGGTTATCTGTCTGAGGTATGAAATGATGGTCATAGGGTACAATTTAACACTTAATGATACAACACTTAATGATAATCATAGGGTACAAATAACAAACAGGAACAATCAATATCAATATAAATCATAAGGATTACCTTATGTAATATAACAGCTATTTCTACACAAGTCCTTTCTAGCATCTCATGGAGTAAAAGAGCCATTCATGTGCCAATAGAACAGGCTTTATATTTTCTTAACAAAGGTAAGGTGTTGCTAAATAATGCTATGAACAACTATGGGAAAAGGATATAAAGCTTTAAACCTTGGGTGGGAGTATTTCCCAGGTCTCATTCTGATGTTTGGTGATTTCCAGAGCATTGAGCATAACGACTGATGCCGATCAGATCAAATTAGTCAACTAGACAATTAAGGCTTCTTCACTGAAGATTGTAGGCTATGTTCTACCAAGTAGAGTGTCAACCCTAGGCTAGGGTTGATAGAAAGCAACTGGTTCAAAGTCACCCAATTGAATTCTATACCTGAAGGACAACTAGGGTTCCCCCTTCCAACTCCAGCCTAAATTGTTATGGTTCTGGCCTAGAAACCAGAAGTCTGTGAATTCTTGTCCTGCCTTAGACATGAAAACCTTTATGGATGACTTTGGACCAGTCACCCCCTCTCAGCCCCACTCACTTCACAGGGTTGTTGTTTTGGGGGAAAGGAAGAGAAAGGAGTATTGGTATGTTTGCTACCTTAAACTGGATATTGGGGGTGCGGTGGGGGGGGAGAGGTAGGAGAGACAGAAATTTTAGTCCAATGATGTTTTCTCTTTTTAACAGTCTAAGAAAAGAAAACATTATTGGACCAAAATATCTCTCGCTCTCTCCCTCTCGCTCTCTCCCCCTCCCTCCCTCCTGTACCCTTCAATTAAATCTTGCTTAACCAGAAAACAGGTTTGGAAAACAGCCAGCAATTTCTATTATCATGATACAGAGAAAAATAAATGGAGAATGCAGGCAGGTATCTTGCATATATGAAGATGTAAACAATGGGATAAAATAAATATAAGTAATAAATAAACAGCACATCAAAAAGGCATCAAGTAATTTTCTTATATTTTGGAATGTGCCTGTAATAAAAACAGTATAGTATTTTGGAAATGTGTTTTTTTAATTACATATTAACAGGGAAATACTAAAATCTTCATCATAAACAACAGAACCAATGTAGTTTTTAAATGAACTTTTTATTTCACTGTATGTTCCATCTTGTTTATTGTTTTTTAATATTTATTAATAGCTTAGTGCCAGTTAAACAAGGTACACGATATACAAAAATGCATAGGCCTATGCATGCATGTATACATACATACATACAGTACATACATCTGGCTGGTGGTATACAAATCCTATATATAAATCAACACATAACATGCTGGACAAGAAATTGTGCATAGGTAGACATCTTTCTGAGTTACAGTACTTTCAGAAATTAGAAACTGAGCCTGAAATTTTAATTCCAGTTCAGCAAGGACCAAACAGATGTTTCTGGATAATTGTGGGTACAAAATGCACTCTCTGGTGGGCACTAACCTTCTTATACAATGTTTAGCAAGTAGATTGAAAGTGGTTTGCCTGTTAACCTCGGTCAATTATTTATTTAACACCTTGTGTGCATTACACTGGAAAGTCTTTTCCCTGGCTGGATTTAATGCTCTGCCATCCATACTAACTGAAGGGAGATAAACAACACTGTACCAGTATCTCAGTATAAGATGACTCATGTCCTTGTCTGTTGGGGGACATTGAATTAGATATATGAGTTTTATTGTGAGGCCTGTATTATGCAATCTAGTATTCAGTTCTAATAATGTTATTGTTTTCCAAATTTAATGGTGGGTCTTAAAAATAGAATACTCATTTTTATTTAATAACCCACCATCAGATATTCCCAGAAAGATTGCTAAATTGTACTGTATAGCTATTGTAGTACTGAAGGTATTGGTATTCACAAACATCAATATAGTCAGTCTTGGACAATTTGGTGCACTCTCAGATGTGCACAATAATTCCTTGTCCTGAGTCCAGCAATTAGATTAAGGATGGACGGTAGAGAACATACGGAGCACAGTCTGTGTCAGCTGTATTTTGGCATCCAAAATTATGTCATCAAAATTCAACAGCACATTACTTCAGGTAAATGTAATATAGGTTGTCCTTGGTTAACAATAGTAATTGGGACTGGAATCTGTATTGTTAGGTGATGTGGTCGTAAAATATGACATCATGTAATTGAATTGCTAAACAACAGCAACCCCGGCACTCCCTATTGCCATAATTAAGTGAGGATCACAGGTTATTAAGTGAATCTTGCAGGCAAGGGTGACTCCTGTCAGGTAAGAGAGGATGTGCAAGTGATCCGCAGGGTGTGTTGAGGTCAGGGGTGTCTACTGCCAGGGAAGGGAGGATGTAAGTGACTTACTGGAATGACTTGCAATCTTCCCTGACAACTTGTCCTCTAATTTTGCTTGTGAGAAGCTAGTAGGAAAATTGCAGATGGTGGTCACATGACCGTGAGATGTTACAACTATTGTAAATGTGACCTGGTTGCCAAATGCCCAGATTGTGATCAAGTGATTGCAGGGGTGCTGGGATGGCTAGAATTTTGAGAGCCACTTGTAAGTACCGGTAGTCCTCGAGGTACAACAGTTCATTTAGTGACCATTCAAAGCGACAACATCACTGAAAAAAGTGACTTATGACCATTTTTCACACTTACTACCGTTGCAACATCCCCATGGTCACGTGATCAAAATTCAGACTGTTGGCAACTGCCCCACGTTTATGACAGTTGCAGTGTGACCGGAATCATGTAATCACCTTTTGTGACCTTCTGACAAGCAAAGTCAATGGAGAAAGCAGATTCACTCAACAACCATGTTACTAACTTAACAACTGGAATGATTCACTTAACAATTGTGTCAAGAAAAGTCGTAAAATGGGCAAAACTCACTTAACAAATGTTTCACTTAGAAACATAAATTTGGGGCTGAATTGTGGTTGTAAGTCAAGGACTACCTGTACAAGTCATTTATTTGAACTATGATTCATGGGAAGTTTGATAGATCAGAATATATGCTCATAAAACAATGGGAAAATGCATTCAGTTGCTTCATTTTATAAGGTCTCAAAACACCTATTACTTATTAGCTGCCGCAAAGTTTGTACTATATTGATGCTTGAACACATAAATATTTCCATCTCTTTCTGACAGCATATTGGAAATTGCAAGTAATAAGAACAGGCAACTTCCTGTCAAAATAGGACTATGTGATTGCCACATACTCAGTCTCAGGATAAAAATTATCTATGTGACTAGAAATTATGCCATGAGTTGTCAAAATAAAAGTCTTATGCTTTTACCAAAACAAAGCAGATGCGTTTAGAAATGAGGCCATTGTCCATGTCAAAAACGATGCAGGTACCCTGTGTCCAGAACCTTAGAAGGTAATAAATTATTGAAAGAACCTGTTTTTGGTTGCTTCTTCTATGTGTCAGAAGAAACTGTCATCACAAAACTTCATTATTTTTTCAAGATGTTTAAAGAATCTTGCAGATTTTCCCACTTTTGATCAGACTTAAGAATTGGTCCATGTTTTGTGAGGTCAAGATAAAACTTTTCACCAGTAAAATTATGCAATACAACTAGGAAATGGAATTTTTGTGCTATAACACTTTGTTGTTGTTGTTAGTTGCGAAGTCGTGTCCGACCCATCACGACCCCATTGCTCCAGGCCTTCCTGTCCTCTACCAACCTCTGGAGTCCATTTAAGCTCAAGCCTACTACTTCAGTAACTCCATCCAGCCATCTTATTCTCTGTTGTCCCCTTCTTCTTTTGCCCTCAATCTTTCCCAGCATTAGGCTCTTCTCCAGTGAGTCCTTCCTTCTCATTAGGTAGACGAAGTATTTGAGTTTCATCTTCAGGACCTGGCCTTCTAAAGATCAGTCAGGGTTGATCTCCTCTAGGACTAACCGGTTTGATCACCTTGCAGTCCAAGGGACTCTCAGGAGTCTTCTCCAGCATCATAGTTCAAAGGCCTCAATTCTTTGGCACTCAGCCTTTCTTATGGTCCAACTATGACACTTAGTATCCTATTAATGTTATTTGGAAGAGCTAGATGCAGGTAGCACATGCAATACCACTAACAAAAAAGTCCAGCTTTAGGCTTCAGCATACAATAAATGGATGTTCTGTCCATATATGGTTGCAAGAGACATTTTCGGTAAAACATTTATGCTCCATCAGTTTCTGCTTCCTGAATTCTCAGTGCAACCTGGTTCAACTGGAAAATTGTTAACTACAGATAATCCTCGCTTAATGACTGGTCAATTAGCTACCATTTGAAGTTATAATGGACCTCGTCAGAGTTACTTACAATCTGATTTCTAAGTTTCAACAGCTGCACACACATACACACCAGAGGTGGGTTTCAGCAGGTTCTGTCCAGTTCTGGAGAACTGGTAGTAAAAATTTTGACTGGCCCCGCCCCCATCTATTCTCTGCCTTCCAAGTCCCAGATGATTGAGAAAAATGGGGATTTTGCAGTTATCTTCCGCTGGAGTGGGGAGGGAATGGAGATTTTACAGTATCCTTCCCCTGCCATGCCCACCAAGCCATGCCACGCCCACCAAGCCATGCCACGCCCACCAAGCCACACCCACAGAACTGGTAGGAAAAATATTTGAAACCCACCACTGATACAAACCTATTTGCAACATCCTTTTGTCTAATGACCACTATTTTGGGGGTTTACAACAGTTATTTCCAGTTTTCAGCAAAAACTGCCCATTGGGAATAATGGATTCAATTAACGACTAATGTGTTTGCTTAACAATCACAGTATTTGCTTAACAACCACTGTTAAAAGGTCACAAAATTGGGCCCCGTCACCCTAATGACTGCCACAACTGTAATTCCAGGCTCAGTTACAGTTGTAAATACCTATATTTAGCATCCTGAAATATTTAAAAAAAAATATGCGGGAGGGGCCTCTAAATACCTTCTACCCATACTCACAACCAGCTCCATCTTTTTGCATCACAGTTGGGAAAGCTCACTGCCTTGTTCAAGTGAATTCTTGGTATGAAGATACTACCAAGTGATATAAAATCCTGTTCAATGAATTAGGACTCATAACTGATAGTTTATGGTCTTTATGGTATCCTGAGGGTTTGCCCAGAAGTGAAATATGGTCTGCATTTATAAAAAATAGAAAAGCATTGGATAATTTATGTTTATCAATTTATATTTTGGGCATAGTCCAAGATAGAATTGACTCTACTATAGTGTTATCTTTAGATGCTAGAAAGCTTTTGATATAATACACATTAATTTTCTTAAACAAATGATGAGTGGATATCGGTTCCCACTTTATTTTATTTTATTAAATGGATGAAAATTTATTACTAACAATCCTATGTGCAAGTTATAACAAATCGATTGTTTTCAGGAGCATTTGAATTACTTTATTTACTACTTTATTTGCTGATTTTTGGTTTAATTTTGGAACTCTTAGTAATTACTGTTAGGCAATCAAGTGATATTATGAGTAGTTTCAATTAAACACTGTTTTTACATACTGATATTTTACCAATTTTAGATAATAACACTAACTCACTATATAAATTTTATACAGGTCATTCAACATTTTGATGACTGTTCATTTAATGTTTAATTTGTATAAATCTTGTTTATTTCCTTTAGGCTCTGAAATTTGGTGTAGGGTCTGCTTGGGCAGAAGGTTGAACTAGATCAACCTTCTGCCCTGAGGTCCCCAACCTCAGGGACCACTAAATTCAGAATTTTAAATCCCACGAACCACCAATATGATCTGCCTAATGACCAGCTGGATGGGTGTGGCCAACTCAATGTCCAACTTGATGTCACTCATGGTGAGGGGCGCCTCGCCAGCGTCTACTCACCCCTCCCCACCCAACTACTCCTTGCCAGCCAGCTACTCCTTGCCTCCTTGCCTTGCCTGCTCGCGCAGGACTGCCCTAATGGTTTTTAAATGGGGTTTTTATTGGATTTTTATAGTTTCTAGCCAAATTTGAATTTTGGTCTTTTAAATTGGTTTTAATTTTTGTATCAGTTGTTTTATTCTGGCTGTAAACTGCCCTGAGTCCTTTGGGAGAAGGGCAGTATAAAAATTGAAAAAATAAATAAATAAATAAATAAATAAATAAATAAATAAATAAATAAATAAATAAATAAATAAATAAATAAATAAATAAATAAATAAATAAATAAATAAATACCCGGGCTCCTTAGGGCCCTAACAGGAAGCAGTTATTGGAGTTATTGGAGCTAAGCAGCCACCACGAGAAAGAGCTGGCAAAACAGCTCAGTTTAAATTGGATCTGGGCAAGAAGGAGGCTCAGCAGAAGCACTTCATTCAGGACTATGAGCATAGGTTTTCCAAGCAGAGGGAAGACCTGTGAGACTACAAGGCCAGGTACCGGCACCTGGAGGCACAGCGGGCAGAGATGGTCAGCCAGTTCCAGGCCATGATGCAGTCCCACTGGAACGAGGCCCTCTGGTTCTTTGCCACCAGCAGCACTTCCCTCCAGCCTTCACCCAAAACCTCACACCAGGGGGCTGAAATGGACCCCAAGTTGGAATTTCTGCCCCTCCCCCACTCCAACCCACACAAAAAGACCCCGAAGGAGGAGACTCTCTGCAGCAATACAAACTTTCACTGCACATATCTGTCCCAGGGGCTGTAGTTTGAGGACCCCTGATTTAGTGCAATATTAAAAAATGCAAATATTTTTTCTGCGGACCACCAAAATTTTCTTGTGGACCACCAGTGGTCCACGGACCACCAGTTGGTTACCGTGAACTAGATGACCTACAAGGTCCCTTCCAACTCTGTTAATCTGTATTGCTTTTATATATATAATTTTTTTATTGAAAATGTTAGAAGGAGCATAAAAACCATTACAAATGAAGAAGAAGCAAAGACAGAACAGAGAGAAAATAACAAGAAAAAAGAAAAATGCAGAATAAAAGAATGAAAAGCAACAAAAGGAAGCTGCTTCTGATTTATGTGCAACAAACATAAATTCAGTGACAGTTATCTCTTATTCTATGATTACAAAGGGGAGCAGTTGGTTTTTTTGTTGATTAGGACATCCAGAAAGGGGAGTTGGTTGTTAGCTTCTATTTCCATAGTAAATTGTATCAACAGCCTACACCCCAAAGTACAATCACGTGTGTGTGTGTGTGTGTGTGTGTGTGTGTGTGTGTGTGTGTGTGTGTATATATTCATTCTGAGGTTTTCGCGGGTGTTTGTATGTAGGTCTTTGGTTATTCGGGTTTTCTCCCGCGTAAAATTGGAAGTGTCTTGGCAACGTTTCGATGAAGTCTCATTCGTCATCTTCAGGCTTCAGCTTCATGCTTCTGGGAGCAATTGCTGAAGCCTGAAGCCTGAAGATGACAATGAGACTTTTCATTCTGTGAGAAAACCTGAATAACCAAAGACCTACACACACACACACACACACACACACACACACACATATATATATATATATATTTTCTGAGGTTTTCGCGGGTCTTTGTATGTAGGTCTTTGGTTATTCAGGTATTCTCCCACGTAAAATTGGAAGTGTCTTGGCGATGTTTCGACGGTCTCATTCGTCATCTTCAGGCTTCAGCTTCGTGCTTCTGAGAGCAATGTGTGATTGCAGCTGTTTCTTCCTTTTTAACTGCTAGTGGGGGTTTGAACTGATTGGGTGGGAGCTTGGCTGTGCTCTGATTGGATGGGGTTTTTTTGTGCTCTGATTGGCTAGGGGTGTGTCCTGTTTGGATGGGGGCTTGGTTGTGCTCAGATTAGTCTGAGTTGATATATGTATATATCTGTATATACACACACACACACACACAATCTTAGGTTATCATTAGTTGTCATAAGGTATATTTAGAAACCTGTTTCTAAATATTACTTAACCAATTGAGCTAGAGTGTCACAGAAAATTAAATTTAAGAAGTTCAGTTTTAAAGATTTCTGCTGACTACATTAGTCAGGGTTCCAAAATTATCCCCAGAGGAAACTTAAAAGCATTAGATCACATTATGGGCTAATGAAGTGTAAAATTTCAGTATAATGATACAATTTTGTTTCTGTCAATTTGACATAATTTATCTACGTGTAAAAAAGCTTCAGGGAAGCCCTTACCATAAAACTAAAGTCAAGTCCAAGAAGATATTTTTTAATATCAATGAAATAATTATGATTGCCTGGCCCCTACATGATCCTGATCGCATTATATTTTTAATTGGGCCAATGGGAGACTATAACACTATAACTTAATCAACTAAACCTGAAGACTCTCAAAAAGGGGTTCGTTTTATCTCCAAACAGCCCTTGTTTATTTGTAGGGCTCAACTAACTCCTCACAGTCTGCCATATCATCCAAATGTCACAAGGTCAGTTGCCCTATTCCTAATATCTAGTATTTCAATCAAAACTGATGGGGTTGAAGCATGATTCTCTCCAAATCACAGTTTTCATTTTGAAATGTAAATTTGGATCCCATGGAGGTCATAGAAAACATCTTCCCAACACCTTCCCTACTAGTGCACACTGTCCCAAGATGTCAAAATCAAACTATTTAATGCAAGCTCTTCTCATCCATTTCCAAACAATTTGTACATCAGAAGTAACAAGATGAACAATACATAAGAAATAATCTCATTAAAATTTCACCAAGCAAGGATGACTAGGCAGCATTTGATCCAGCAGATACACAACTCCAATAATCATTGGATTCTACGGTTCTTACTAAGCTAATTTTCTTCTTCTAAACAACTATTGCTGTTATTTTTAACACTACTGTGTGTGTGCACGCGTCTGCTTGACTTGAAAAAATGGTCAAAGATTAAACACAAGGCTCCTTAAAGCATTAAACCGATCACTATAAATATTTTATTCACCACCACAAAACCTTGACAAGTTATGCTGACATCAAACTCTGCTAGCTTGCTTGACTAAAAGTAATGTGCTTTTAAAAATGGTATTTATTATTTCTACAGCATCTCCAAACATCAACAACTAGAGTGATACTGATATTAGTTTTCTATGTAAGATTCCCCAAATCACTCTTAAAATAGAATAGAATAGAATAGAATAGAATAGAATAGAATAGAATAGAATAGAATAGAATAGAATAGAATAGAATAGAATCTTTTATTGGCCAAGTGTGATTGGACACACAAGGAATTTGTCTTGGTGCATACGCTCTCAGTGTACATAAAAGAAAAGATACATTCATCAAGGTACAACATTTACAACACAAATGATGGTCAATATATCAATATAAATCATAAGGATTGCCAGCAACAAAGTTACAGTCATAAGTGGAAAGAAATTGGTGATGGGAACGATGAGAAGATTAATAGTAGTGCAGATTTAGTAAATAGTTTGACAGTGTTGAGGGAATTATTTGTTTAGCAGAGTGATGGCCTTCGGGGAAAAAACTGTTCTTGTGTCTAGTTGTTCTGGTGTGCAGTGCTCTATAGTGTCGTTTTGAGGGTAGGAGTTGAAACAGTTTGTCCTGGATGTGAGGGATCTGTAAATATTTTCACAGCCCTCGACAGTTATAGAGATGCAAATGACAGACTCAATAATTCCCCTGTAGAACTGAATCAGCAGCTCCTTGGGCAGTTTGAGCTTACTGAGTTGGCGCATCTTTATCTTTAGATATATGTGAAAGTGCTTGCGAATGGACCATAGCACCCAGCTCATAAAAACTGGCCAAAACTAACATGCCAGCAAGATTTTACAGAAAGCTTGTCAATTTTAGCTACATAAAGACATTTAGAAGTTATACAGTTCTTTTTTTATATATATGTATGTGCTGTCATACTTGAGTGTTTGGGGATTTTTATTAGTCTGGGCCTCATGCTATAAGCCATAAGACCTCCTCTTAAAGACAGCATTCTATAGCCCCCTTTAAGGTGGTTTATAAGCTATTGACCAGTAGGAGGCAATACATTATTTTTTGTCATCATTGGGACTCTTCAGGCGTAAGTATCCTTCATATTAAAATGGGCTGTGTGGTGCCTCCAAGTCAAGTCTCTTCCCAAGATAAAAATTAAATGTGATGAGGTAAAATGGATCTGGGATAATTAAGGTATATGGTAATCCTGGATATACCTTACATTAGAAGTCTTATCAACAAGGTGATACTGCTCAGACAAGTAAATACAGGTATCAACAGATGCAATCCTGAGCTGGGAGAAAAGTCCGAAATCCATTACCAAAACTAGTATCTCTTCCATGGGCCTTGAGAGAGTTCTCACAGTATCTTGATGGTGAGTTGAACTTTGGAGAAGAAGGCAATAGTAACAAAGTACTACGTTGTTCTGTTTGCTTGCAGAATTAAAACTAGGAGAAGATCAAGAATACGATTTATAATTTCATGCTAGAATAAGGAACCACTAAGACAGGTAGAGCAGTAAGCATATTTGAGTATTAGCACAAAGGTATGAGATATGAGATGGGTTTTCATCTAGTAGTCCTGAATCTGAGTTGTTCACCTGGCCTATTTTTGATTAAATATGTCTCTGTGCTTAAGAAACAAGGTGCTTCTCTCCTTTTCTTCTGCTCTAGATTTCATTAAAGTCTCCTTTCTTTCAAGATATATTGTAGGTGAAAGAAGGGAGGTGGTTCTATCTTTATCTGTTTGGTAAGATACTAAATTCTCAATTTAAATATGATGAAATGATGCTTTTGCATTCACTGATAACTGGGTTAAGCCCATTCTTTGCATCCAACACTACATTAAGTTCAGTATCTTTTAATGGGGTACCAAAATACAGAATTACAGAATTGGAAGGGACTTTGGAGGTTTTCTAGTCCAACCCCCTGCTCAAGCAGCGATCCTATACATTATGGACAAATAGCTATCTAATCTCTTCTTTAAAATCTCTATTTTTGGAGCACCCTCTTCTTTGTGGCAGCCTCTCAAATATTGGAAGACTGCTATCATATTACCCCTAGTCCTTCTCTGTTAGACTAGACATACCCAGTTCCTAAAATTGTTTATCGTATTTCAGCCTCCAATCATCTTTGTTCCTCTTTTCTGCACTCTTTCTAGAGTCCCAATAACATCTTTTTTGTATTGTGGTGACCAGAAATGGACACAGTATTCCAAGCGTGGTCTCGCTTTCTCTATATTATTTCAAAACTCTATAATCAAAATTCTGTAATCAAAAGTATATTAATAAGAGCTTAATAAGAGCTCCTGCTGAATTCAAATATCCAACACTGCTATTAAGATGTTATGATGACCTTCTCTTCCATTAATTTCTTTACTATATAATGTTGCATCAAGCTTACCTGATCTTTGACTCAAAGTGCAACTGCAGGAAAATAACAGTACTTTCACTCCACGATGACTTCTTGTTGAAATCAGGTAGCCAACCATGTTAGCCTACATGATGACATCACAAAGCAACCACTGTGGAAGCAAAGAATGCATTTCACTTGGAAACCTGTCCCTCTACCATTCTAGCCCAGACATTATTAGGATGTTCAAAGCAGTTATCCCTTACCTTCATTAAGTGGCTTCACACCTCAAAGATAACACAATTCTCTTCCACAAGGCATTTCATATCATTCTGAACTTTCTATCTGGCAATTATAAATAGATAGAAAAGGATTCCATGCATGCATTGCACAGAAGCCTCTCCCAGCTCCTGGAATTTAATTTTTTTTAATTTTATTTTATTTGTCGAGTACGTATTAGATAATGTATATAAGTATAAGCATGAACTGAATACATAAAATGAATACAATTAAAGGGAACATTGGGACAGGATGCTGGTGCTCTTATGCACGCCCCTTATAGACCTCTTAGGAATGGGGTAAGATCAACAGTAGCCAGTCTAAGGTTAAAATTTGGGGGGGTTGGGGATGAAACCACAGAGTCAGGTAGTACATTCCAGGCATTGACCACTCTGTTGCTGAAGTCATATTTTCTGCAATCGAGTTTGGTGCGGTTTACCTTAAGTTTGTATCTATTGTGTGCTCGTGTATTGTTGTGGTTGAAGCTGAAGTAGTCATTGACAGGTAGGACATTGTAACAGATGATTTTATGAGCTATGCTTAGGTCATACTGAAGGTGGCGTAGTTCTAAATTTTCTAAGCCCAAAATTTCAAGTCTGGTGGCATAAGGTATTTTATTGCAAGCGGAGGAGTGGAGGACTCTTCTTGTGAAATATTTCTGGACACGTTCGATTGTATTAATGTCCGATATGCAGTGCGGGTTCCAGACAGACGAGCTGTATTCGAGAATTGGTCTAGCAAATGTTTTGTATGCTCTGGTTAGTAGTGTAATATTACCAGAGAAGAAATGACACTTGAGAACTCAAAGCAAAGGAATGCAATAGCTTCCTTTTTAGAAGTATGAGCTCGTTTTGTGAAGCAACTTTAAAGGAGGGGTTTACACAAATGTATGTTAATGTCAAGTGTCTCTGTAAAACTATACCAAACATCATTTCCCTCCCCCTTTACAAGGAATTGCTTTGAAGCACCATTTTGCTTTTCCATCTGAAACACTGCACAGGCCTAATTTTAAATGTCAGGTCTTGTATGTGAAATCTCTACATAAATATAAAACAAAGTGGTCATTTTTAGGTCATTCCTTTTTCTTTCCCTTTCCCCCCCTTTTAGGCTGCATGTCTAAAATAAACTGCATCACAAAAGAGATGAGTGTAACATGGGATACAGGATATGAGAGACCCATGCAAGGAAGGTGCAATTTACTCAGCACTTTTGTCAAGGACTGGGGAGATGCAATCTCCCTCATCACGCCAAGCAAAGTGTCAGACGATACATTTGGACTCTTGAAGCTTCAAAGGGGTTTGCTGAGCCACCTAAATCGGCCACTTCATTTCAAGGCAAGCCCTCTGAGTTTCTGTAAGCGCCTCGTTGGAAGGGCTTGCAATATTATTCTAAGATTATTGTAAGATTAACATCGCACTCTCCAATCAATGTATTTGCCTGCACTTTTCACAAGATCGTACACTAAATAACACCAAATGATGATGATGATGATAATAATAATACTAATACTAATACTAATACTAATACTAATAATAATAATAATAATAATAATTTCAATGCTTTTTGTGATATATTTTTGAATGTTCAGTTGACTGAGTTTCATTTCTAATGAATAAAGTAAATAATAATAATAATAATAATAATAGCCATTTTGCTCTATGCCCACAGAGTAGAAAACAATGCAACTGGCTTGATGAAGTGGGCTTCCAACATACTGTCAGAAACTCTAATGTTCCCGTCAAAAATATTGTAAAACTTTGGGATATAGGACATTTTGCAGAAACTGGGTGGATATTTCTTATCAATAAAGCGAAAACCAAGAAATCACTGAGCCTGCTTTCTAGAGACCTTAGACTTATTGCTATTGAGCAGTGTAGCCAAAAGCTATCTGCAATCATTTTACTGGATCTTAAAAACAGTAGCGGCAGAGCAGACATTCTCTTTTTTTAGCACATCCCATCAACTCCTGCATTTCAAAGTGCTTGCGGGATGCCAACAGTGGAGTTAACATGATTCCTAGTTCATTTACAGATAGTTCGATTATACTTTTTAAAAAACCCAATAAAACAATTTTTTAAAAAGTCAGTTTGGTATATCCTGAGGATACGTTCAGATGGATGTTTTGAGACATTTTGGGAACAGCTCTGAGCTCATTATTCCCATAGCTCCCTCTGTTTGCTGCTGAGTCAAGATTGTTAATCGCAAGCCAGCAAACTCTAAGGATGAGAGGCAATGGTGTGCTTGCACGATTTTAATCAAAAGCACTTCAGAAGCTGTAGTAGCTATTTATATTTTGGTCTTCCTATAATGATATCCCATTTTGATGAGAACCTTCCTCTCCCTATCTTGAGATACTTTCAACTTTTGAAACCCCCAATGCCACACTACTGAAGCTTGTATAGGAAGAAATGCTTTCAGGAAATGCCAAGTATTGTATGAGTTTCTCCAGGTCAATGCGTACAGGGAATTCTCTTTCCCTTACTCACTAAATAAAACCTTTTCTCTAGGTTGAGTACAGATACTAAACTGCCTTTGTGGGAATTGGAAGAAGCATATAGGCCAGGGCTATCAAACTCGTGGCCCGCAGCCCGGATATGTCACATACTGGCCACACGCCCGTTTTAGCGAAGGGGAAAAAGTCCCAATATGTCACGTGACGACGTGAGTTTGACACTCCTGATATAGGCATTCTGTTGAAAGTTGATTGGACTACAGATCTCATCAATGCTGATCACTTTGAATAAAAGAGTGAAGGGACAGGACATTTTAAGATAATTGTTCAAAAGCTTTCTGTGATGTTGGTTAAAGCATAACTCAGCAGCCACATACGGCAGGCCAGTTACAATAATGTTGCCCGTTTGATCAAACAAAGAGAAAAACTCATTTTGAGCTCTTCTGTCCATCTTTAGCTAAAGCTTCTCCCAAGGACAAGCTGCTGCAGCTGCATGGCTAGCTTTCAGTTCTCCTCTCTCCTTGTAAACTTTTGCATATCTAAGGAGGGATCATTAAATTGTTTCAAACACTATTCTCAATTAAAAAAATTGGCTAGATTTTCTTTCTAAATGTTACAAAAAGTATTTTTGCTCCACTCTTTTCATTTGCTATTTTGTTTTTGAACTGGGCAGTTAACCAGACTCTTTTGGCATCTTCTCACTTTCAGAATAATTAGCCATCTGTACATTATTCTGCTATTAGTGGAAATATCTGCCTTTGGTGGCAGAAAATCCAGCTGCTCATCCACCAAATCCAACTTTTCTTATCTGACTCCAAGGAATCCTAGAATGGATGCTATGTCAATATTTAGAACCAGTCTTTTCTGTGTGTATATGCTACTTTTTCAGCAATTTGTGAAGAACAACCAAACAAGACAAAACAGAAGTCATTTTCAACATATAATGTAAGGGCAATGAAAACCATTGTGTGGGGCAATAGGTAAAACACTGGGAGAGCACATCCACGAACTTCAACTGGCAATGAGAAGACATGGTGGGAACTCCTTAATTTTACAATACACTGCCAAGCTCAATCACAATTTCAGCTGCGAACTATAGACAGCTTAGACCAAGCAAGATCAAAAATACAAATGGATTCCTAAATGCATGGCACTCTGATGAATCAGCTGTTAGCAGACATATCGAGACAAGCTCCTTATGCAAACTATTCAAAAAGGAAGCAGAGGTCAGGAAAAGAGACAGACAGATCTAAACACATCTTTCCTATCACATATCTACCAATCAATACTTAGGGAAGCAGGAACCAGCATCAGTTCAACAAGAACGATAAAGGAAGAACAGAATATTTAGTATAAATTATGAGGTCCTTGGCACTATCTGATCTTGGTTCATAGAGCACTGAGGACTTCACAGAAACAATTTCCTACCCAAAAAAGCAATCAAGGAAGGCGCAATTAAGACCTATAAAACAAGCTGCCACATACCATCAGCCAACAAACTCTATTCTTATAAGCATTGCTTATCTAGCCTGGTAATAAAATATATGCAGGAAGAGAAGCAAAAAGCACTAAGTCCACAGCAGTGTGTGGAGAATCCTGACCCTTTGGCACCACCTCTGTCTGCTCTGTTTTATCTCCCTAATAGAGTTGAAGTGCTATTTAGACTACAAGAAGCAGAGTAAGGCTATCAGTTGTGCCATGTAAAGAATCCAATCTATTAGTAATTGTTAAGATGCAAAATGCAAAGCTGTTTTTTCTGATAACTTAGAAAACAGGAACAGGAACATATGTGATGGGAAATAAAAGGAACATTAATAGGTCAGGTTTCTCTCACGCTGTGGTTGTATCTAGCCATATCTTTGCCCACTTTCTATATTGGTAATCGCCAGAAAAAGGGAAAGGGAAAATGTTGGGATGACTCAGCATAAGCATGCATAGCACTAGCACTAGCACTAGCAATAGCAATAGCACTTAGACTTATATATTGCCCCATAGTGCTTTAAAGCAGGGGTCTCCAACCTTGGTCCCTTTAAGACTTGTGGACTTCAACTCCCAGAGTTCCTCAGCCAGCAAGGTTGGAGACCCCTGCTTTAAAGTACTGTCTGGGCAGTTTACAAAGTTAACATAATCTCCCCAACAATCTGGGTCCTCATTTTATCGACCACAGAAGGATAGAAATCAACCTTGAGCCCTGTCAGGATTAAACGCCAGGCTGTGGAGATTTCTCCTGCAATACTGTGCTTTGACCACTGAGTCACCAGGGCTCCAGAGAGCACATAAAGCAGAAATGGAGCCTGATAGCAGTTTCAAGACTAAAGTTATTAGGACATGTTACTTGCCAAAGCTCAGGAATAAAGAGCTGGAATATCTCACATTAACTAATAACTGTCTAAATTCTTATAGAACATTAAGGTATGACCAATTGAACAAAACACTCTTTTCAAATAAACTGAAAACACCCATAAAAAGGGTAAGCCATCATTTACCTTATGCTGGAAGTTGAAAATGGGAGAAAGGACATTTGGTGATTATAGTATAGGTTGGTCCTACTATTGCATGTTTTTGGTGTTATTTATATAAATCAGGATTAAAGATGAATTATATACCAGAATAATGAAAGATTAATTTATCAAGCATTATGGAGAGGGATATGCAGTAAAAAAAAAATTTTCAAACTTGGAAATACAACATAACATCAGATCTTGGGTCATCAATTTTAATTTATATACTTATTTCCTATCAATATAATAAACGAGAACACAGTGGTGGAGTGGTTTAACGATGCAGAAATAGTCTGCAGTCTGGCAGTTGAAGCCCAGCTCCGTGAGATGGAGTGAGCTCCCTTTGCTTGCTCTCTAGCTCCTGCCCACCCAGCAGTTTGAAAGCAGGCAATATTGTGAGTAGATAAATGGGTACCACTTTGGTGGGAAAAACCTATCTTTGTTTGTGTGTGTGTGGAGAGAAGAAGCAATCCTGGACCTGGCAAAGATACAAGGCAGCCCATAAGAAGGCAAAACCAGCAGAGGAGCAAAGAAGAACCAGCAACCCGAGCACCCCCAGTCAGCTGGTATAAAGCTAGTTAGCCCATTGCGGTGCACCAAGAATAGGTGTACAAGTGCCGAACAGAATGAACTAGCAATCTAGGCTGTCAGGACTGCATTGTGCCTAGCATTTGTAGATTTCCCTGACATGTATGCCATATGCTAAATGATAAATAAAATAACATAATAGAAAGGCTGATCAGGATTATTCTGACTGTTCAAGGTTAATGATGTGTTTAAAATTCTGACTGATGTTTTAGAATATGCAATATGAAGTTTTCTGTTTCCTGTTTTTATTGTTTTTGCTTTTTCGTCTGTTTTATTTCTTTTGGGATTTTTTTTGGTCTATTCCTTAAAGGAATAAAAAAGAATAAATAGAGTCTTCCAACTATGATTCCCTAAATATTTAGTCCTCAATTTGAATTCCAATCAAAGCTGAATATATGAAAATAAAAGATTTCTATCACTACATTAATTCTGCCATATTTGTCTGGAGCTTTTGGGTAATTGAGCAAACAATGCCCTTGACAATAGCTCCCCTTCATCAAGATTCAGGAAAAAGGTAATTAATTAGAGGCCGGAAGGGGGCTGTTAAATGTTCATAATGGGCCACTATTGGAAAAAAAAATTACAGCTACAGGACTGATACTATAGATATCATCCACAACACTGAATTAACAGAGACTTTAAAATGAAGTACCTTTAACAAATCATATAGAGGAAGGAACGTTTCCAATTCCTTTAAATTAGTTCATATAAAAAAATGAGCATGGTTGATATTTGTTTTGATAACTGTCCTAATATTATTCAGCAAGAGGGAACGTTCAGACATTTTTTATAGCAGGATGGGATGGAAAATTTGAAATAATTTTTAGAACAGACTCTTGTAGCTCTTTAGAGCTCAACAAATTTGATAAGACATAAACTTTAATACCCTCTAAAAGAGTTAGAATTTTGTACCACTATACTAGAAGATGCCAGCATTGCTTTGTTTTTAGAATGGCCATTCATGAAACAGTTGTTGAGTACAACACAAACATTCCTTTAATGGTGAGCAGATAAACACATGTAGAATGATTATGAGGATATTATCACTACTTGAAACTTGCCTTTCATTTCTCTCTTATCATTGACATTCCATCCTTGCAGCTAATGCCAGATAGTATCTGCCAGCATGTTTTGTTATATTTATCATTTATTTGAAACAGTTGTATAATTGCTTATACAACTGCCTTATTTGGACTGAAATTCAGTTTACTAGTTGTAATCCAGTTGCAGTCCAGACATTGACTTACCTATGTCAAATAAAGGTTAGAACTTATTCAAAAGGGATGAGAACATAGCAATGTGTTAGCAATGGACTGATGATATTGTATTCAAAAGATCTGAATGATCTCTTTCAGACTTTTCAGTCAGAGTTGATAGGAAATGAGGAAAAAATAGCCCAGAAGGTTGAGCAGAAATCTCCATTCTCTACAACCTTCCAAGTATGAGCAAAATCACTGCAATGCTAGGCTACTCAAAACCACCTAGACCAGAGGTGTCAAACTCATGGCCCATGGGCCAGATGCATTACGTGCTGGCCACCCTTACTCCTGGTTTAGCAAAGGGGAAAAAAGTCCCGATACATCATGTGACGATGACGTGATGACATGAGTTTGACACCCCCTGACCTAGACAGCTTCTGAAGCCTATAATCAATGGTTTCAAAAGTTGCCAAGAGGGTGAATATAACAACCTGCCAATCTCTCTCTTGTAAAAGGTCATATGATGGCCAATGGAAATTCAATATCAAAACCAGAGCTAAAACTCAAAAGAAATAGATTTCAGAGGTTCCTCATTATGATAATCCATCAGTCAGGCAAAACTTTTTTTGAAGAAGAATTTTGTCACTGAACTACACTAATTAATGCTTTGAAATTCCATCTAGAACAAACAATAATATCACTTATGGAATTCTTGGTTCTTTTAAGAGAATTAGAAACATTCCTCATTATAAGAATAAGTAATCTTCAAGTCAGGTAGATATTCCTCTTTACTAGATGTAATAAACCAAGCATAAACAAATAAGGGGTTGTGTTATTTTGTCTCAATAACCAATCCACCCATCATTTATAATAGACTTACTACAGATACAGAAAGGAAGAGAGGTTGTATAATTTCCCCTATCCCCAAAGTGACTCTTAAAAGTTGAGCACTAGATGTCATCTCTAAACATCTTCCTCAAAATTTCCTTTCTCAAATAGGACAATAAGAACATTTTTTTCTCATTTTAAATAATTGGTTGTTGCTCTTCTGCATCTGATGTTTCAAACAAGCAGTCAATTTTTTGTAAGTCTGCCACTCTACAAATTGGAATCCTACCACAAGTCAATATTTATTTATTTATTTCCCACCTTTTTATGCTTATAAACAACTCAAGGCAGTGAACATATCTACTGCTTCTTTTTCTTCCTTTTTTCCCCACAACAACACTGTGATATGGATTAGGCTGAGAGAGAGTGACTGGTCAAAATGCATCTATCTGACTTTCACTGCTAAGGTAACAAAAAGGAATGAGTGTCAGCTTTGGAAGCCATATTAGGCCAGAAGCTTCCATGCTGCTGCCTTCTCATGTGTGGGAATGTAGGAGGGGGGGATTAGTAGAGGGGTTGTCTTTAGACATAATAGCATTCTTCCTGTTGGTCAAGGTCAGGCTGATCCTGCACCTGGAGAAGGGGTGGTCAGAGTGCTGTCTCGAGATGGGACGGATGGTGATTGGAGCATGTGATTGACTGAGGAGTGAGGGGATGGTTTTGGGATTTTTTGATTTACTGAGGGAAAACCCAGACCTCTCAGATTCAGGTTTTCCCAGATGTGCCAGTTTACCTATTCTAGTAAATAGAACTTTGAAAAATGCTTGCTTCAGAGTTTTTACTTGGAGTTGGGGGGTTTTACTGGAACGCTGACAATGAGTTGGAAACTAGAAGTAAATCTGGGGGTTTTTTTATTGCATTTCTTGCTATTCTACATATTGGTCTGCTAAGAATCAGAGTGAACCTGGATACAGTGAGATTTTTATTTTAGAAAAAAGGAGGAATCCCTATGAATATATAGTGAAACCCATTGAGCAGATAATATGCATACACTTAATTTCCATGCTATATATAACAAAATCCAAAAGAGATGTTTTTTGCACTATGTCTTCCATCAAATCCTATGAATAGAGAGGATGAACTGGTCACTGTCTCCACCTACCTTTAGAGTTGGCAGAAAACTATACTTGCATGAATTTGATGCCCTTATTTTTGAATTTTATCCTCCTGCTATTGCCTCTGGTTGAGGTCACTGCAGTCAACTCAAACTAATGAGTGACAAAGCCTGACAGCTTTTATCTACCTTGAGGCTGTCCTTGGATACTACTGGTTGGAATAAAGGGGGAAATACTACTTCAATAGAGATAACAGTTAAGAATGACATAAGTCCATCTCATTGATGGACTGTGGATGTGATAAAGATCTGGGGTATGGAACATAGCAGAAAAATGTTGTTGCCAAGGAATGTTTGTGTTATGATTGGATACAAGAGCCATCATCACAGTGTTTAAAAATTAATTGGCAGGCAATCATCCCTATTTAGTGCCTAGAAAATTATTGTTTTTTCCTTAATTCAATCTTTTTAAGTCTGCTAGCTTTCTTTACATCCAATCTCCTATGTCTAGATAGCTCTTACTAATAAATATCTATAAGTGGAATTTGCTTAATATTCCCCAATATTAACACTAAACGCTGTATAGTGATTCTTTAAGAAGAAAGTCACATATCCAGTTATCACATAAATTTGTACATATGATGTGATCCCTTACATGAAGTGTTTCATCCTATACTGAATGTGAAAGCATTGTGGGGAAAAGTACTAATGCAAATGTCATGGAATGCCAGAAATTAGATAGAAGATAAGCTTCATCATGAATGGCCAAAAAAGAAAGAAAAGAAAAGAAAAATGGGGCAAAACTCTGAGGAGGAAAATCTTTTTATTGGTGATTGGGTTCCAGTTTACAGAAAAGCAGAACAGAGCACAATAAAAAAGAAATGCGGTCTTCTATAGAAATTTTGAAATGTACAGCCAGAAATTCAGGGGCCCTAATTTGCTGTCAGAAATTCAGCATTATAAGAAAAAAAAACAGGATTATGCTTTGCCTAAATACAATAAATGGAACAGTTTTGGATTGAGAGAGTATACAAAATGTAGAAGTAGCAATAGCAGTAGCACTTAGACTTCTATACTGCTTCATAGTGCTTTACAGCACTCTGTGCATTTCATTGAGGGCTGCCTCAGGGTTGTGTTTGATCTTGGGGGTATGGGGGTGTGTGGCCAGGGTGGACATGGTCAGCTTGACCTCACTCATGTCAGGGACATCTGTGGTGGCCTGAGCTTTCTGCCAGAGAAAATGGGCTCCTGAGCTCCATTTTCAGCTGGGAGGGCGTCCTGCAACCCTCTGCCGGTGAAAACAGAGCTCAGGGGGGTGTACACATCCCTCACGAGCTCTGTTTTCAGCTGGGATGGCCTCCTGCAACCCTCTTCCAGTGAAAATGGAGCTGGGGGGGCACATGCAGCCCTCACAACCCTCATTTTCACTGGCAAAGGCACTGCAGGCTAGTCTTTTGCTGTTTCCAGGACAGCCCCACAGGCCAGATCTAAGCACTCCATGGGCTGGATCCATCCCGCGGGCCTTGAGTTTGACATCCCTGCTCTACATGGTTTACATTATCAGCATATTGTCCTCAAACCTTAAAAGAATGGAACGCTGAATCAACCTTGAGCTGGTCAGGATCGAACCTCTGGAAGTGGGCAGAGCCAGCCTGCAACTCTGCATTCTAACCACTGCATCACTATGGCTCATAATACAAAATACAATGGTTGATAATTGACCAGATTGTTGGTGACAATACGCTGACTCTGTAAACTGCTTAGAGAGGGCTGTAAAAGCACTATGAAGCAATATATAAGTCTAAGTGCTAAATGTTATTGCTAAAATAATGGACAAATAGATGCAAGTTAAAATTGGCCATGCTACCCCTTTTGGAGATTCCAGGGCCTCTAGAAAAATGAGGAGCAAATTGGAAGAATTATTCATTTAAAGCAGGAAGCTCAATGAATGGAAGGCAAGGATTTAAAAGTATGATGTGGTAGCATCTGGAGCTGAAGTAGGAGGAGGAGTTAAGAGACTGGCTATCCTGGAATCATTGAAGGGGAGGAAGTGGTAGCAAGGAGACCCTCCCTAAATCCTGGACTGCTTATCTAGTTGTTCTGTAGTAATTAAAGTTAGTCTGGTTAGATTCTTGTAAATAGGTGAGTAGCAATAAACATATTGCTCTGATCAACTCCCAGTGTCATTTCTGGTTCCTTGCACTTGACCTAATAATGAATTCAAAAGGAATACGCTAAATAGAAGGGAAGTAGGAATTGCATTAGATTTGTTTATATCCATTTATGTAGCTGCCTTGAGATATAGACAAGAGAGCGCCATTCATACAAGCACTTTAAGGACTTTATCTGATCCTCTAATATGGGATCTGATCTAACCTGTGAATTCAATCATGTCTGCAGGGCCATGTAAAAGGCCAAGAAAGTCAGAGCTAATCTGATCTGCAGGGAAATGATCTTCTGCAGTGCAGATGCCATGAAAGGAAAGGCTCCCTTCCTCAGTCTTCCCTTATAAAACTCTTTAATTGAAGGGATCCATTGCTTGCCAGATCTAATGGGATGAGTAAACACAATTGGGGAGAAACATTCCCATAAATCATGGTCAAATATGAAGAGAATGCATAGATATATTGAGATCCAGGAATCTGATCACGAAGGGCCACTTGAGAATATTTGGGTAAGAATACAACACAAACCTATTTTTGTGGTAGTATTCTATAGATGATCAGGTATATTAGGCAGCAGAACAGTATAGGAGGAGAAAAATTATACTAGGCAGCAATTTATGGAAAAAGAATCTGAGTGTCTTTGCAGAACCTGAGTCAAGAATGACACAGTGCTCTAAAAAAAGGCCAATGCAATCCTAGGCTGCATCAGTGAAGTAGGGAAGTACCAAGTGTTAAATAAAGATAAAGGAAAGCCATAATCTTTTAGGTGTAACTATAACTATGTTTTTTCCATTTGATGAATGCATGTATTGCAACCTATTGTGCTTCCTACTTGTATAGTTTGATGTCTCCTATCCAAGTTGGAAGTAGTGTGTTTATCTATCCTGAGCAATGGGGACCATATTTTAGAAAGAATATTGATAAACTTGACTGTGTCCAAAAGATAGCTACCCGGATGGTAGCGTTTTGGAAATAAAAACCCATGAGAAAGAGCTGGAGGGTTTTATTACATTCAAGCTGGAGAAAAGAGGGAAGACATGGTAGTTGTCTTCAAGTATCTGAAAAGCTGAAATACAAAAAAAAATATGGAGTAGAATTGTTCATAAGAATTTGCAGAAGGCAGGGCAAGGAACAATTATTTAAATGAGGAGGAAGTAGATATCAATTAGACACTAAGAAAAAAAATCCTAAGACTAGGGTTTGTTTAACAATGGAACAGAAGGCGATGGACTGTCCTTCACTGGAGGTGTTTAAGGTGTTTAGACTGGACAGCAATCTATTGGATATGCTATATCAGCGAATTTCTCTACTGGATAGGAGATTAGGCGATGAGCACTGAGATGCCTTCTAAGCATCACATTTTCTGATCCTATGTTTTCCACCTTTGCAGATATTCTAAGTCCCAGTAAATCCACCTCAGCAATTTATAACCAACTAAAGGAAATTCTACATGTCCAAAGCATCACCATAACCACAACTGCAACCGAAGTTCCCTTCCCCATTCTGTTCCAATGACCTTTAATATTTTTAAAGTTTTTTTTTTAACTTAAAAAGATAATTAAATGAGAAGCAGGTATTGTGCAAAGCAAAATGCCAGCTTCTACCTTCATCCTTATTTAGACAAATGTCCACAGAGGCACCCTGGGCATTCTAAGAAAGTAATAACACTTGATGGCTACTGTCCAACATTTTTATGGAAACATGTACTTGCTATAGGGAATGCTAGTGGGGCGGTGATCCTACAGGATTAGGGAGAATGGTGGCGACAGAAAAGACTGTGGGGTACAAGCTCACCAAATTATGTTCAGGGAATTATGGACTTTATAATTGGGCACATCGATCATGGAAGTTTTTTTGTTAGAAAACTGTTTGTTAAATATGGTCTTAACTTTCCAACTTTCCCTACCCAATACAGAAAAAATAGAATTGGAAGGGACCTTGAAGGTCTTATAGTCCACCACCATGCTCAAGCTGGAGACCCTATACATTTCAGACAAGTGACTGTCCAGTCTCTTCTTAAAAGCCTCTAGTGATAGAGCACCCCTAACTTCTGAAGGCAAGCCGTTCCACTGGTTAATTGTTCTCACTGTTAGGAAGTTTCTCCTTAATTCTAGGTTGCTTCTCTTCTTGATTAGTTTCCAGCCATTGTTTCTTGTCTCACCTTTTGGTGTTTACACCCCTGATCTAAATACCCAGTTGTCTTTCCAGTAACAGGCACCCTTTATCCCAAGGTCCTAGTGCAGTGATGGCTAACCTTTTCAGCACTGAGTGCCGAAACTGGAACGTGCTCACATGCCGGCGTGCTGGAACCAGGAAGAAACTGGCCAGTACACATGTGCGTGGCAGCCAGTTGCTCTTTCCATCACACGCATGCACACTGGCCATCTGCTCTGGGGGCGCATCAGGTTTTGGGAGTACGCCCTCGCTATTTGAGAGCGATCGCGTGCTCCGGCCCCCCTGCTTTTTCCCATTCCCCAGATGGCCAGAGTACTTGGGACTTGGGCCTCCGGCTGATGTTATGTAATGCAAGGTCTGTAGTTAACAAAGCCCCCCTGATCTCAGATCTAATTCAGGAAGGGACCACGGACGTTA
Organism: Ahaetulla prasina; assembly: GCF_028640845.1. Classification (NCBI taxonomy): domain Eukaryota; kingdom Metazoa; phylum Chordata; class Lepidosauria; order Squamata; family Colubridae; genus Ahaetulla; species Ahaetulla prasina. The sequence goes on along the minus strand of NC_080539.1, from coordinate 311,177,873 downwards.
TGGGCATTACAGAGACCTGGTTGGGCACGGAAGAGGGGGTTCCCCTAGTGGAGATGTGCCCACCAGGTTTCCGAGCATTCCATCAGCCGAGGGCCCAAGGTAGAGGTGGCGGGGTGGTGGTTATTATTAAGGAAAGCCTGAAACCGAGGGAGACCACTGTGCCTCAGATAGCTGGTTGTGAATCCCTCTATGTGAAGTGGGGCCGTAGGACTCAGGTGGGCTTGCTGATCACGTACCTGGCTCCTTGCTGCGTGACAACAGCCCTGCCAGAGCTGTTGGAGTTGCTGGCCGGGTTGGCAGTTGAAACCCCTAGACTGTTGGTCATGGGGGATTTCAACTTGCCATCAACTGGCGTGGCATCCTCGACGGCCCGGGAGTTCATGGCTTCCATGACGGCCATGGACCTGACTCAATTAGTGGATGGCCCTACCCACATCGGGGGAGGCACTCTAGATCTGATTTTTGTCTCTGGTCAGTGGTTGAATGATCTGATTTTAAATGATTTAGTTATCAAGCCTTTGTCATGGTCGGATCATTCTCTCCTTCGTCTGGACTTTCGGACTGCTACTCACCACCACAGGGAGACGGAACCAATGCGTTGGTTCTGTCCCAGGCGCCTGATGGACCCAGAGAGGTTCCTGACGGAGCTTGGGCCATTACCCGAGAATCTGACCCGCGGCACAACTGAAGAACTAGTCGTGGCCTGGGAACAGGCCGCGGCTGGAGCTTTGGACCGTGTCATGCCTTTGCGGCCTCTGACCCGGCGCAGGTCTCAACCGGCTCCTTGGTTCTCCGAGGAGCTGAGGGAGATGAAACGCCAGAGAAGACGCCTAGAGAGTGCCTGGAGATCCAGCCGTTCTGAGGCTGACCGGACACTAGTTAGGTCCTATAGTAGGACCTACCTAGTGGCATTGAGGGATGCGAAACGTTCTTACGTTTCCTCCCTCATTGCGTCGGCAGATAACCGCCCGGCCACCCTGTTTCGGGTGACCCGCTCTCTCCTTCAACAGGAGGGGCGGGAGGACCCATTACAAGGGCATGCCGAGGAGTTTAACGGTTATCTATATGATAAAATCGTTCAGCTTCGGGATGGATTGGATCAAAATTGGGTAGATCCAGGCGAGAGTTTCGAGACCCGTCTTGTTGAGACTGTTTGGGATAGTTTTGACCCTGTGACTCCCGAGGACATGGACAGGTTGCTGGGAAGGTTGAATGCCACCACATGTTTACTGGACCCGTGCCCCTCCTGGTTGGTGCTGGCCACGCAGGAGGTGACACGAGGCTGGCTCCGGGGAATTACAAATGCTTCTTTGCGGGAGGGGGTCTTTCCCGCTGCCTTGAAAGAGGCGGTGGTGAGACCTCTTCTCAAGAAGCCTTCCCTGGACCCAGCTGTTTTAGGAAATTACCGTCCAGTCTCCAACCTTCGTTTTACGGCGAAGGTTGTAGAGAGTGCGGTGGCACGTCAATTACCCCAGTACCTGGATGAAACTGTCTATCTAGACCCGTTCCAGTCCAGCTTCCGGCCTGGATACAGTACGGAGATGGCTTTGGTCGCGTTGGTGGATGATCTCTGGAGGGCCAGGGATAAGGGTTACTCCTCTGCCCTGGTTCTATTAGATCTCTCAGCGGCTTTCGATACCATCGACCATGGTATCCTGCTGCGCGGGTTGGAGGGTTTGGAAGTGGGAGTGGGAGGCACTGTTTATCGGTGGTTCTCCTCCTACCTCTCTGACCGGACGCAGACGGTGTTGACAGGGGGGCAAAGATTGACCCCGAGGTGACTCATGTGTGGGGTGCCGCAGGGATCGATTCTCTCGCCCCTCCTGTTCAACATCTATATGAAGCCGCTGGGCGAGATCATCAGTGGTTTTGGGGTGAGGTACCAACTGTACGCTGATGACACGCAGCTGTACTTTTCCACCCCAGGCCACCCCAATGAAGCTATCGAAGTACTGTCCCGGTGTCTGGATGGGGAGAAACAGGCTCAAGCTTAATCCCTCCAAGACAGAGTGGCTGTGGATGCCGGCACCCCGGTACAGTCAGTTGCAGATGCGGCGTCTGTCTGTTGGGGGCGAGTCATTGGCCCCGATGGAAAGGATGCGCAACTTGGGCGTGCTCCTGGATGGATGGTTGTCCTTTGAAGACCATTTGACAACCGTCTCCAGGAGAGCTTTTTATCAGGTTCGCCTGATCTGCCAGTTGCGTCCCTTCCTGGACCGGGATGCCCTATGCACGGTCACTCATGCTCTCGTTACTTCTCGCTTGGACTATTGCAATGCTCTCTACATGGGGCTCCCCTTGAAGAGCACCCGGAGACTCCAGTTAGTCCAGAATGCGGCTGCGCGGGTTATTGAGGGAGCAGTTCGAAGCTCCCATGTAACACCTATCCTGCGCAGACTGCACTGGCTACCTGTTGTCTTCCGGGTGCGCTTCAAGGTATTGGTTACTACCTTTAAAGCGATCCATGGCTTAGGACCGGGATACTTATGGGACCGTCTACTGCCGTCCTCTATCTCCCAACGACCGGTGCGTTCTCCCAGAGAGGGACTCCTCAGGGTGCCGTCAGCCAAACAATGTTGAGGGCCTTCTCTGTGGGGGCTCCTACCCTGTGGAACGAACTTCCCCCTGGACTTCGACAACTATCTGACCTTAGGACCTTTCGCCGCGAACTTAAAACCTATTTATTCCGCCTTGCTGGACTGGCTTGATTTTTAAAATTTTTAATTTGATTTTATGGGTTTGAAATTTATGTCAATTTTATAGGGCGTTATTATATTTTAAATTTGGCCATTTGAATCAGTTTTTTAAGGGTTGTTTTTTAGTATTGTATGTATTGTTTCTTTTGTATTTTATTTTGGCTGTTCACCGCCCTGAGTCCTTCGGGAGAAGGGCGGTATACAAATTAAAATATTATTGTTGTTCTTGTTGTTGTTGTTGTTGTTGTTATTATTATTATTATTATCTGGCCAGCGTGCATGGATGCACCAGAACCTAGAAGAGAGCAGCTGGCTGGTGCGCATGCATGCCAGGCCAGCTGGCCAGTGACAAAATCCAGAAGAGCAGCTGGTGATGGCGCACGTGCCCACATAGAGGGCCCTGTGTGCCACCTCCGACACACGTGCCACAGGTTTGCTATCACGGTCCTAGTGTGACCAAAGACTGACTAGAAACTGCAATGAGAAGCAAACAATATATACTCTTTCTCCAGAAAAAATCTTTGCACAGTCAATCCCTTCAAGCTTTAACAGGGCATTCCCACTGAACTTTGGTGACATTTTGCATGATTAAAGTTCAGTTGGCGCCAAGACAGAGGAAAGGGAATGAATGGTGGCTGATTCAAACATTCTGCAAGAATAAAAAGTCACTTCTCCTTTGCCAAGGGCCTATTCTGTTCAAGATTCGTAACATCCCATTTTAGTCCCCACTTCAGAAACACAAAAACACACATGGTGCTAGACTGGAAATACAGATCTGTGTTAGTTTGTGAGATGGCTTGGTTTTTTAGCTGCTGCACCTGCTTCATTTTTGCCTCCCCATTCAGCCAGATCCAAAAGTTAGCTTTAATCTGCCAACTTATTCTGATTGGATTGCTTTGGAAGTCACTCCAAAGTCACAGTGGCTAAATGGGATGAAACTGTAAGACAGAAATGCATTTCGGTTAATACTCTAGGAAGTTAAGCCAGTGCCAGTCCTAATTCCCTAAAGAAAACAAATCCACAATAATCCATCTTTTAATTCTGAACATAGTGGCTCAATGCTGAATAATATTGTACATGCATAATTTGCCCAGAGCCCTCCACCCGATTCTCAACTTATCTTCCCAGCCTCCTGTTGTTCTGATTCATTCACTTTGAGGTCACTGAGCAGCATAAATATAAAGGTGTTATTTCCACCAAAACCACTGATGGTTGGATATTTCCAAAATAGTACACTAGGAAAAATAGGGGGGGAAATAGTTGTCAAACATTGTGTTTTGAACACTGGATTGGAATTTTTTTAAAAATAAAGCTCTGTTTAAACTTGAAAAAACTGGCCAGATAAAGAGCAAATGTGATTATTACAAAGACAGCCTTTTTGACTGCAAATAAGAACCTCATTTCCTCAAATAAAATATTTATGGAGATGTTACAAAATGGTACAAATGCAATCAAATCAGGTTTAATTCCTGAGGACTATATGGGCTCATCCATCCAACTTTCTAGGGAATAGTGTAGAAGCTATTCACTATTGTTTCTTCCAAGATGTTGGCATTCTTATGTTTTCATTTCTCAGTCAAATTCTTGAAATTCCCTGGAGGATTACTATGTTCCCATCCAAATACTAACCAGGCGAAACTCTACTTAGCTTTCAAAGTAAACCAATGTCAGCCAGAAGCTAGCATAGTTGCATTATCCAAAATGCAGTAAGTGTAATTTCATAATGTAACTCAAATTATGCAGATGTATTGGAACACAGATAAGAAATGAGTAAGAATCTTTTCCCATGGACTCTGGAGTCTTAATAACTGCTGAAGATTGTGTGCCTTCCTCACACACAACCCCAGAAGCACCTAGCATGGTTCTTAATAATGTATTTAACATCTTACATGTACTTTTAAAACAGTGAACATAAGACCTAGTCTTTGAACTGTAAATTATATTAACAGCAGAAAGAATACTCCACATTCTAAATTAGTGCTGCTCAAATGATTCAGAAACTTCTATGGCTGCCTCCGGTAGCAGTAATTGACATTTTCATAATAGGATTGGCCTTCATTATGCAAAGCCCTGATACTCCTGAATTGTGTTTTTCGATTATTGAACACCAGTAAAAGAGTGAACCAAAATGTGGATATTATGTAACAGCTCCATGACCTTTGTAACTAATGTATCATTCTCTCTCTCTCTCTCTCTCTCTCTCACACACACACACACACACACACACACACACACACACACACACACACACGAATACCCAGTGTGAAAAGGTTCTCTCTCTCTCTCTCTCTCTCTCTCTTTCTCTCATTTTAATGTAGGTTTCATTTATGCATTTGGAAGTCCAGTGGTTAAGACACCAGGGTAGAAACCAGGAGACTGTAAATTCTAGTTCCACCTTAGGCATGAAAGCTAGTTGGGAAACTTTGAGCCACTCACTCTTTCTCAGTCCAACCACCTGTGGGGCATATAGGAGGAGGAAAGCATATTAGGTATGTTTGCCATCCTAAGTTATTTCTAAAAATAATAAATCTGGGATAAAAATCAATCAATAAATGATTTAAATCAATTGTCTGTTAATATTATAATTGCATGCTGCCACCTTCATGTGATTGCACATTTCTCTTCATGGTTTTAAGTATGAATGCACTCCACACTTCAGTAGATTTATGCTGGCATTGGGCCCTGAGTTTATAAAGGCAGTGCTGTACAAAAAAACCTCTACTTGTCCTCAATAAAACATTAGGTCCATTTTTTTTGTTCTTCAGGAATATGAAATAAAAGGGGTCAGCAATACCATCCACTTTTATTTTTAGGCACGAGTTAGTCTGCAGAATAACAAATACAGTTTCCACAAAAGCCCCACTCCAAAGCTGCATTTACAACAAAAGTTATACTGTATAGTAGATAGTCAATGAATATAAACAAAGAATTGTATCATTCCATCATTGGTCATGGGGAAGGCCCAATGAAGGAAAAAGTTTTCTTTGATCTACAAACTCACATTTTTTGAAATGCTCCTGTGCAAATTGTTCCCTCTCTTCCTGACATGAAAGATGTTTCTGTTTACAAAGCAAGCTTTCCTGTTTAGCAAGAGAAATTAAATAGTTTACCTGTTTCTTAGTGTCAAGGGAGGCAATTACAGTCATTTGATGGGAAAAATCCATCTCAATTTGCTATCGGGGAGAAGGAATAGCTGAAAGTGGAAAAGACTATTTAACTTTCTATTTACAATCTTGTTTGGCCTTTGAGGAGCACAGTGAACTTCTCTTTAAAGAATTGAATGAAGCAAAATTAAATCTAAATCTTAGTTTATTATTTAGTTAATGTAAATTAAATTATTCTAGCCAGAGCACAGGACAACTCAAAGAAGTACAAGTTCGGAAGACATGGAGAGACCTAGAATTGCAAACTTAATTGTTGACATCATCTTCAACAAATTAAATGTAAGTACAGCTCGTATAATTTCACCTTGTGTGTTTAAAATATATTCTCTTTATTACATTAATTTTACATTCATCAGCAACTTTTGGAGTGAACTCAGAGAGATGCACCCTGGGTGTTAGGGAGTCTTCATGCAGCTCTGGAACCAGTTTGTGTACTGCTGCTATGTAAATTGTGACACTGGGCAAAGCTACTCAACTGGCTCATTTATATAACTTTGTATTATGAAGAACTGCTGGCAGAAAAAAACCTTGGCTGCTAAGCTGATGCCAATTAAGTTATGGAAAACATGGTATTTTCCTTAAGTGAAATATGGTTTTGTGAGGTGAATAGAAAAAACAGACATTTTATGACCATGCATTTTATGACCATCCACTACCATGATGGTTAAAAGCTAGGCTCCTGTTCTACTTCCAATGTAGAAATTTTTTTTATTTTATTTACATTTATATCCCGCCCTTCTCCGAAGACTCAGGGCGGCTTACAGTGTGTAAGGCAATAGTCTCATTCTATTTGTATATTTACAAAGTCAACTTATTGCCCCCCCAACAATCTGGGTCCTCATTTTACCTACCTTATAAAGGATGGAAGGCTGAGTCAACCTTGGGCCTGGTGGGATTCGAGCCTGCAATAATTGCAGGCTGCTGTGTTTTAATAACAGGCTATCTTACAGCCTGAGCCACCACGGCCCTTTTAAACAGTTCTACTAACTGGCCATCAGCAGTGGCCTTCGCCATATCACTTTGGCCCTTTCATCTAGGCCAGGGGTCTCCAACCTTGGCAACTTTAAGACTTGTGGACTTCAACTCCCAGCAAAGCTGGCTGAGGAATTCTGGGAATTGAAGTCCACAAGTCTTAAAGTTGTCAAGGTTGGAGACCCCTGGCCTAGGCCACATCACTTGTATACATTTCCTAAATGTTGATATATTTAATAAGAAATACACAACACTCTTAAATGAAATGTTCTCTTTATTAAAACTATACTGATTAACATTATACAAAAATCTTTATGCAGGATAGCTTTTCCTTGTTACACATATTTGCAGGTAAAAGACAGATGGGATGATTCCCCCAGGCATAATGCACAGACCAAGAGAAGCTAACTCCAATTGACATCTCAAAGGGGTGCCTTTATAACCAAAAATTATTGAAATGACATATCCTTACATGTCGTCTACTTTTTTAACGCATACCTTGATTAACAACATCCACTTAAATCAATGCAGTGATGAATAGGGATATTTACCTTTTCTTTTTTCAGAGTAAATGTATTCCGTTCTGAATCAGATTGATGTGCCCTCCAAAATGGTTTCAGACCAATTGTAGCTATGGTAACCTATAATTGATTGTGGTGAAAAGAGAGATTTTCAGGTTTTGATTACAATATTTTCCTTAGTAGTCCTTTCTTTGAGCTTTCAGAAGCCTTCCTCTTGCTATTTTTGGGGCTCTGATACTATGTGTAGAAATGTGATGAAAGTGTACCACCTATGGTGTTGTATTAGAGTACTATAGGGAAAAAATAGTTCCTCAGATTGCAGTATTCTATTTAATGATATGACAATTTTGGCTTCTCCCAATTTCCTACATCATTTTTGCTTCAATGGATAATTCAAGTGTATTTTATCGGGTGAACTATTTCATACCAACAATTAAATTGAGCTCCTGTCTGCCATAATATTTTGCTATGTATGAATTACTGGCAGCAGTGGAAAATACTCCATCGAACCTGGCTTTACTGGCAATAGTAAAACTCTATTGAATTCTGTCCCTGAAAAACCATTAGCCAGTAATTAAAAGTTAATATACTTAGAAAGATGTCCTCCCCAGCCATCACCAGTAAATACTGCATCTTCTACATAGCCTGCAAAATAAATTATGACCAGTTTATTGGAGAAAAATGTGTAAATGTTCAATTTATTTATTTTTTCCTATGTTGTCACTTGCAGTGGAGAAATCAATTTCAGCAAAGGACTGGAAGCTATTTTGGAAATTGTTAAAGGTTAGCTTGTTTGAAATATAATGAAAGATGGGTGGTTATAAGCAGACAATTTAAGAAGGAGAGTTTCTATGTGGTTATTCACTAAATAACTGGGATTAGAGAAGGCTGATCTGGTTCCATATTTATTTATGTATATATGTATTTTTTTAGTTTGAATTGACTTCTGTAGCCACTCATCTTAGTAAACAAATCTAACAGCTCACAATTCAAATATGCATTTATTAAGTGATGACAAGGTTTTTCAGAGTAAAATGGTCTTTTCAAACATCCATGAATATGGTTGAAAATTAATATTTTCAAGATAGGACTCTGACAAGATCGCTTGGGGAAAAAACAAAAGTTGCTTTCAATGATAGTTTGAATAGAAAAAAAATGCATTGTCCACACATTAATGTTATTGCTGCTCAAAAAGAGTAGATACACTTAATGTGTTTATATTTGCATTTAGTTATTGTCTGTTCTACTTACATAAAGAATTATCTCACAATGAGCACAGAACCACATTTACTAAATGTTTATATCTATTTCTGTAATGGTACAATGCCTTACATTTTCTAAGTGGCTCACATTATACTATGGTATAAAGCACAGTTAAGGCTAGAATTCTATTGTCCAAGAATGCAGTACTGCAGATTAATTCACTGTTGACTGCCAGGAGTTTGATTCTGACTGGCTCAAGGTTGACTCAGGCTTCCATTCTTCCAAGGTTGGTAAATGAGGATCCAGCTTGTCGGGGGGGCAATATGTTGACTCTGTAAACCAAATAGTGCTGTAAAGCACTATGAAGCAGTATATACATCTAAGTGCTACGGTTATTGTTATTGCTATTATTATTGTAAATCTCATAGATATTTTGCATGCTTGTACAGCATTCAAATAATAATGGGCTTATTTTTTTTTTAAAAAAAAGCAAGAGGCTCAGAACAATCTTAACTTTTTGATACAACTTAAATACCAAACATCGAATTGTTGTCCATAGACTCTGTTGGACAGTTTTTAAAGTTCTATATTATTTGTTAAATGTGACATGACTTTCACCTAGTTTAGTGCATTGTGTGTGTGTATGTGTGTGTATGTGTATGTATTCAACAAATATTCAAAAACCAACTATATACTGTACATCTACATAGGGAAATTCCTAGGGGCTCATAATATTTAAAGAATAGATTCTCTTCCTTTTTGCTTCAGAATATTTATCACAAGACTAATAATTAGGCAGCTTCCATTTCATTGCTCAATATATATGTCACTGTTGTTCTTATTTTAATTTCTCAAACTTCCTTTTAACATGAAATAACAAGGAAAGTAAATCAATGGAACACAGAAATCCCGCTGGCTACATTCCCCATCTACATAATTTCATAACTGAACAGTAAGTTAAACATATTTGAAGACTGACCAGCATAAAACAAATTAGTCATTACACTCAAGAACGTGGACTCAGAAAATGAACCATTGTTGAAGTTGTTTTAAAGACAAGCAGAGTAAATATTATTGCAAGTGCTTTGAAACAGCAGGCATATAACAGCTTTTCATCTAATTCAGCCTCCACTTCCTAAACAAATCTACTCAGAAAAGACAACCAACCCTCTGTGACAATCTGAGCACATTCTGAATAAAAAATGAACAGGAAGCCTGAACAAGCATATCACACTCATATAAACCTGATAGAAGTAGGTCAGCTTGTTGACTGATGTGTAAATTGTACTTATAGACAGATATACATCAAATCATAAAGTTGGAAGAGATCTCAAAAGTTACTCAGTACCATTTCCTGCCATCTAAGCTCCACAGCGGCCCAATTTCAGAGGCAATTTTATATTGTCCTGCACACCTGAGACAAGGAGATTGAAGTACTAAGGGTTAAGCACTAGAAGCCTAGTTATGTTATGGGTTCCAGAAGTTTGGGAATGGGAGAGTGGGACACAGTAAGGAAACAGCAATCATAACTTGTCCTCTTTCCTAACTGCAGATGGAAGTACTTATACCAGCATCTCTGGTCTTTGAGCACCATGAGGGTTTTCCTCAGAGTTGCAATAGTTGCAGTCCCTAGAAACATGATGGGCAAATCTCATACAGGATCCCAATCTCATTGTCACCCAGCAAGTATTCCATAATATAGGCAGGCAGTAATGCTTGTCTACTGCATACTATGAATAGATATGGACATATTGTGGCCAAAACTGGCATTAACTATCAAAGAATTGATGTAAGGATGATTTGGCTGAGACATCTATTACCCCATTGATCAGCTTGGTTGATTCAGCTGATCTAGCTGACTAGATGGGAATCCCTTTCTTCATCTCTCAAAATATGTCTGTCTTGAAACTGGGAACTTGGTGGAAAATAATGACCATCCCAAATAGAAGTTATTTCAAAATTTATTAAAGTCCTTGAAGGTATTTAGCTGAACTTCATCAAGGTAAATTTCCTGTAAAATATATATTGTTCTTGCTATTTGCATTTCATGCTGCCAAACCATCGAGCAACTGAAGTCTGCAGATATTTGCAATCAGTCCATGACAGCCTACATACAAAGCAGCTTCGGAACACATTTCACTATCTTGTATCAAGTGGGTTTTCCCTCAGATTTTGAATCATCAACTTAAAAAATCTATAAAGTTGGGAAAGGAGGGAAGGAAAGAGAAGATGACCACCTGCAAGTGGATTGGACATGATTATAGCAGCATTTGGTATGCTGTTGGGAGACCTGAAGAGTCATGTTGGTAATAAATCATCCTGAAAAAGGTCTATCTATAGGGTCACTTAGAGTTGATCTCAACTTTATGGCATATAATCAATCAGTTACATATAAAACTTTTGCAGTCTATTGTTAGTAGTAAAGTTTGAATGGTTTTATTTTTAAATTCCTATCAATCAAGAGCCATGGTAGCACAGTGGTTAGAATGCAGTACTGCAGGCTACTTCTGCTGCCTGCCGGTTGCCTGCAGTTTGGCAGTTCGAATCTTATCAGGTTCAAGGTTGACTCAGCCTTCCATCCTTCTGAGGTTGATAAAATGAGGACACAAATTGTTGGGGGCAATATGCTGACTCTGTAAACCACTTAGAGAGGGCTGTAAAGCATTGTGAAGTCTAAGAGCTAGTGCTAGTAAGTCTAAGTGCTAGTGCTAGTGCTATCAATCCCTTCGGCTTCATTTTCAGAGAATGTCTCATACACGGAGAGGAGAAAATAGCTGTCTCAATAGTATAGACATCTGTTCCACAGCAGAAAGAAAACCCCATGAGTAGAGCCAACAGAAAATGTATTATGACATGCTTAGAGTTACAAGATAAATTATACCATGAGTTCTAGGGACTATGTAACTCCTTGGCTGTCTAAGTCAAGAGCAGAAAATGTAAGAAAAATCATTTTTGTCATATTTTTATCTCTTTGTACTTTTCCTGTAATATTGCATGAGTAACCGCAGAAATTCAGTTATATATACTTCCTTTAATCCTCTGGTAAGGAATCACTTCCGAGGAATGAGATATAAGTGCATATTGGTTCTTTTGATAAAAGAAAATTAAATGGAAATGCCTTAGGACAGTGACGGCGAACCTTTTCGGCACTGAGTGCCCAAACCAGAATGTGCGTGCATGTGCGCGTGCTGGAGCGCTGGAAACCTGAAGACCAGCTGGCTGGCATGCACATACCTGTACCCGTTTTTTGCCCATTTTTCAGGTCATTTTCTGGGCCGTTTTTCAGGCCATTTTCAGGTTATTTTCTGGCTATTTTCTGGCCCATTTTTAGGCCGCTTTTTGGGCCATTTTCGGGAGGTTTTTCAGAAACCAGAACAGCTGGCGATGTCACGCATACCCACAGAGAGGGTTCTGCATGACACCTCTGGCACACATGCCATAGATTTGCCTTCATGGCCTTCGGATCTTGCTTTAATAGTGCATCACGAATGATGTTATATATTTAATTCGTAATGTTCCCAATCAAGGCAAAATGCAATTGCTTTTTCTGATGAGAAGAAAAAAAAAGACTGAAATAGTAATAGAACAGAGTTCTTATTGATTACAAATAGAAGGCATCATTGTCTGGACTCCACCTAAAATTCCAAAGATAAGAAGAAGCCCAACACATTCCTTTCCTGAATAAACTCTATGTTCAAATACACTGCATTCCGTGTATTACAGGTAGTCCTCAACTTATGACCACAACTGAGCTCAAAATTTACGTTGTTAAGTGAGAAATTTATTTTGCTCCATTTTAAGACTTTTCTTAGCCCATTTGCTAAGCGAATCACTGCAGTTGTTAAATTAGTTACCGTGGTTGTTAAGTGAATTGGGTTTCCCCATTGAATTTGCTTCTCAGAAGGTCACAAAAGGGGGATCACATGACCCTGGGACACTGCAACCATCATAAATATGAGTCAATTGCCAAGCATCTTGACCAATTTTATCCACGTGAACATGGGGATGCTGCGTGAAAAATGGTCATAAGTCACTTTTTCAGTGCCGTTGTAACTTTGAACGGTCACTAAACGAACTGTTCTAAGTCGAGAACTACTTGTCTTTCCATATTTATCAGCCCAGTGTTCAGATCTCTTCTATTTAGCAAGGTAGTGCAACTGAAGTATGGCTAAAAACAAATGGGAGAAAAAGCCAGACCAGAATTTCAATTTTTTTTAGCATGGTAATGAAAAATCCATTTAGAGTCAAGCACTTCAGAACACATTTTTAGATGTGTTCCCTCAGGCTGCTCTTTGGCACATTGTCCTCTCACAGAAACTGCTGTGTTGTCTGTGTTGCTGGCACAGATTTAATGTGTTTAAACTTTCTAACCGCTCCACACGTAGCATCGGTTGAAAATGACTTGACTTTCCTACTCACTTAATTTATGAAATTCACCAAATAAAACCTCTTCCAAAATACATTAAAATCTGAAATCTCGGCTTCCACAAAGCATTGCTCTAAAAAGGACACAAAATAAAAACATTGCCCTTTTACCGTATTCAGAAGCATTTTCTGTGGAGGAAATTTAAGTTCTTTAAAATCTACTCTGATGGCTTGATGATCAGTAATAAAGAAGAGTGTGGGGTGAAATTCGGGAAATGATAATGTAATATTAGGTAGATCTGCTGTTCCGGTGCCGCAGAACAAATCTGAGATATTGTCATGTGACAAAATGAACTTGCATCAATTGATGCGTCATTTCAGTTTCATACAAAAGCTGCTGATAGAAATAGGTAAATCAAATCAGAGCATCTTCCATGGATACAAGCTGCAGAATAATTCTTCCATGATTGCCCATTCTTATTTTCTACTTGCGGAGATCGGTTGACACATCTGTGTGAAGGTCAGATTACTGCAGTACAGAGGTGGGCTGCTGCCTGTTCAGACCGGTTCAGGCAAACCAGTAGTTCCGACCAATGGCTGGGCCAGGGGTGAAATGCTACCGGTTCACTCCAGTTTGGGCGAACTGGTAGTGATAAAAACTACTGGTTCAGGCGAACCAGTAGTAAAAAAAAGCTATTGGTTCCTCCAAACGGGTATTTCTGACAATCAGCTGTACAGTAGGGTTTTTAGGTTTAGGAAATCCTGCTTTCTAGCAAAACTAAATCGCGTGCCACAGCTGATTCCCCCCACTGTTCTACTTACCTTCCCAAGCCTCCTTTTGGCACATATTGCGCATGCACATGCAGTGTGCATTTGGCCTGCAGTGCGCAGTGCGCATGCAGCATGCATTTGGCATGCAGTGCGCATGCAGCATGCATTTGGCATGCAGTGCGCATGCAGTGTGCATTTGGCCTGCAGTGCGCAGTGCGCATGCAGCATGCATTTGGCATGCAGTGCGCATGTGCAGCCAGCAAATCGGTAGCAAACTGGCTTGGATTTCATCACTGGGCTGGGTCTATCCAGCTGCTTTGGCACTATCCCGTCCTATATAATCGATGTGTGTTTGATGCCACGCATATGTGTGGCATGTGTGACATGCGTGAATATGCGCACTCACATTTTTGGTTCTGGGTGAACCAGTTGTTAGATTATGTGATGCCCACCTCTGCTGCAGTATGCTAAAAATACCTGGTAGAATGTAATGCAGTAGTGTTTGGAGTCTTCTCACTATTTACCACTGAAAATAAAGTATGATTCTTCACATGTCCACCAGACTAGATCATCCATATTTGGTTGCATTCACCTCAATCGGTCCTTTTGCTCTCAATTAGACCATCCAACTTCTATTAAGTTCCATCTGATTTTTCAAGTTTACCAGTTAAAACTGTGTCGTGCCAAGCACATCCAAAGTAATCCCACCCCTCGCTATTTTCAATTAAGGACCAGGGTTCATAACATATACTGACCAACATAAACTTCTAAAATCTATAACTGATGTGATTATAATTAGAAGATTTCACCTGGAAACAGGAAAATATGTGCATTCTGCATACCAACCAAGTCTCTTTCCTTTTTCCGGTGTTCTGAGTTTCTGCTGTGTATTTGTGCTTGTCTGAATAACATTCTTACTCAGTTCTTTTTGTTACTTTGGTAATGGAGCACTTGGTTGATGTGGCCTGGTCAAATCTGTTGCGCTGCTAGATTCGTAGTGCATCAGTTCTTTCACTGGTGCCTGGCATACAACTTGCAGACTATATTTGCCAGCTAATAAGTCTAGAATTCAGGGGCAGCTCTTTCCCATTTCACTATATTGGAATTATTATTGCCCCCGTCCCCAAAGTCTTTAAGGTCACATGTAGAGTGGCCAATGAAAGAGAAAAGCCAGAACTGGGCCCATCCAGTCTGGTTGTTCTTGATTACCTCAGATAATACGTAATTATTTTCAGCTAACTTCATATTGTTTGTTTTCTGCTACCTTTTCCCCCCCAGTACTTTTCCACTAATCAATAAGACTCCCCTAACTAGGGACTATAACCTTTAACACTTAGATTATTTATTAATTCTCCTTAACTTTGAATGAGATAATATAATATTGAGATATAACCTTAAACCATTTTTATTACAAAACCTTTCAAAGGAGAACAATACTGCATTTTTTGGAAATATTATATATGCATATACATAATGCAGACTCCAGTATATCTATTCTCTTTCAAACTATACATCACTCTTTTTCACTGTCAAACAGTTCAGAAAATTAACCAAGGCATTTAAAATTGATACTATATTGTGACTTTTTTTCCCTTCTGTTCAATCATGTCTAATTCTGGAAGTCGGCCTGGACAAGTCCCTGCAATTTTCTTGGCAGAAAATTCAGAAGCAGTTTGCTATTGTCATCTTCCTAGGGCTAAGGGAAAGTGACTGGCCCAAGGTCGCACCGCTGGCTTCGTGCCCAAGGCAGGATTGGAACTCAAGATCTCCCAGATTCTAGCCTGATGCCCTTATCACTATATTATTGTGACTATTGTGACTAATTTTTTTTTTCAAATCTGGAGAAATCAAGACACACAGATTCCACTTCCACTTATTTTTGGGGATATGGAAATTTTCTATAATAATGATACTTGATAATGAATTTTCTGCAGGTGATGCAGCCTTAAATTCATTGTATTTTTTTTTCTTTCTCCATTATAAAGAGAATATTTTCTGCAATTAAGTGTAACAATAATTCCTACCATGAAAAGACAACAGCGCACTGGCAACCATCCTGAAGGAGGATTATTCTGTTGGTCAAATCAGACAATGCTTGTTGGCATGGGATAAAAATTCAGCTTCAGTTTAATAAAGTCTGATCAGATTACTTCCTCTGGTAGTTTAACATACAACTGACAGCAGGATAAATATGTTTTTTAATTTTTTCATTTGGATCATTACCATATCTGGGCAGCAATTCTATTCAAATTGAATTCATATTCAAATGGTATGAAAAGAATTTACAAGGCATTTCCTTCTTCATGTAAATTGCAAGAAATCATTCTCTGGTCTTTTATTTTATAACAGGAATGAACAACCTTCATTCTTCAGAAAACACGCTTATGGTTATTTAGAGTGAAACCTGGAATAAACAGACCAGTGATGTAAAGTGAATAGGTACATTCCTGGTAGTTTTCTGTTTTGGGGAGTAAGTGGGTTTTTTCTTTTCTTTTTTAAAGTTTGTCAAGCCTCTGTCTCAGAATTTATTTAAATTCCCTGTCTCAAAATGACTAGCAATTACATGAGTACTTTTAAAGAATCACATTTGGTTGTGCAGATGGAAGTAACCTTAGCTTACCTATCCATGTTTTAAATGCATTTGATTTCTGTAAAGTCTTTAAGACTAGGGTGGCTATAGACCCCTGTCAATGAAGGAGAGGAGAAGGAGAAGAGAAGGAGATGGAGAAGGAGAAAGAGAAGGAAAGGAAGGGAGGAGGAGAAGGAGAAGGAGAAGGAGAGAAGGAGAGGGTGAAGGAGAAGGAGAAAGAAAAAGAAAAAGAAAAAGAAAAAGAGAAGGAAAGGAAGGAGGAGGAGGAGAAGGAGAAGGAGGGAGGGAGGGAGAGAGAAAGAGATTGTTTTATGGAAACTTCTGATTTGTCTTTGATTGTTTTTCTGTTTTTAAACTGTAAACCCACCAGAATCCTTCTGGAATCAGGCAATTTCCATAAATACAATGAATCCATTAAAAACAGCTTGAAACCATGCATTGAAAGTCAGCTGTTTTCCAGTGAAATTTGGCAGGATATCAGCATGTTAAGAATATAGATATTGAGACTGCCCTGCCTGAGCAAAATTATTCCTGATCAACATTTACAGTGTGTCTTGCTCCCACTGAATTCCCCCCTTGAGTTCTGTTTTTGAGACCTTGTTTCCAGGCCTTTTTAAATCAAACATTATTTTTTTTCCTCTCTGCTCAGTGCAAAAGGTTTAATATCCAGACCCTGTTAACCTGTTATCCAGATCACCCTTTAAACTGACCTTGCTGACCTAAAATGAAACATAACCGGAAATGATGATCTGGCTCTGGCTGACAAATTTTTGCCATTCCACACCTCCCTGTCTTGCAGAAGGAAGCAAGGAAACTTGGCTGATAAGGTGCTGAATAGCTTTTCGCCCAAACTCTGCTCTTCAGCAAAATGATTATCTTGATTTCCTTCAAGACACTGGCAGTTTCTGCTTTCTTCTTTTCTGCACTCTTCTTTTTCTAAGACTGCTCCTTATTTTGGCTATCTGTTCATTTCCATCTCTCTTCTTTTTAATCAACTGTTATTGACTCCTGCTTTGATCTAATTCCATTCCAAAATTTGACTGTGGTTTCATACTATTACGAAAGTTCAGTTAGGATTATTTTTCAATTATTGCAAAACAATCCTGAAACAGAATTTAGTCTAAATATTATCAGAAGGGAAAATAAAACCCTAACTTAAATCTGGAAATTGTCCATGAGGTCTTGGAATCTAGCTGATGAACACCATTTTTATTTAATTTCACCCTGCCTGAAATTCATGGCTCTTTGAAAACCAGATAACCAATGGCAACCATACTTTCCCAATCATCAGGCAGATACTGTAGATAGTAGCCCAAATGACCTGAGCCAATATTGAGTTTTCTACTGCTTTATTTGGGAAACTTACATTCAGGCAATAGAATGTGATAATACATGAATTTAGAAGAAACTAATATATAAATAACAAAATGTTTGTGAACATTTTCACTGTTATGTTCATCTTTTGTTATTCTTCATTTCCTTTCAGTTTTATAAACAGAGGAAGATACTTCGGAGCAAAGTATTTTATTCATTTCAATAAGGCCAACACTCCAATGTAGCTGAAGTGTTCAAAATACAATCAGCTGGATTCCTTTACCTGTAAGAAGTAAATGGATACTTCTTCAGAAAACCACATTTGCTGCACTTGCTCTCAATTAGCATACATAAAAATAGGCAGCTAATCCTGCATGCAATAAAAGACAACAAAATAGTATGCAGCCCATGGAATAGATGTTTTGTCAGAGTTTTTATATGTTGTGTTGGAAGATCGTATGAAAAATCCTGGAACACTTTATGTTAGAACTCTGACCTTGTTTTCCTCTACTCCTCTCCCAATTTTTCCCCCTTATCTTACTTGACAAAAAGTTCAGAGAAATAAAACACTTACATATTATTCTGTGACATTTGATGCATGAAATGATTATCTTAGCTTTGATGTTTTAAATTAAACTGAATATTCAGAGGCATGAGAAAGCAAAGGGTAAGATAAAGAGTCCTACCAATAAATAATAGGCTATTCCCTATGGATTGCAGAAACGTGACAAAGATATTTTGTGTATAGTAGTGCTGCAGACATTGCACATTTCCAAGAAAAACTCTAGTTTTCCTCATTTGGAAAAACAGCAAGAAAGGACATGGCTACATATACTGATTTATAGTGTAAATCTTAATATTTTTAACGTTTCCAGGAGATGTAGTTTTCTGTTGTAGATTAAAGAAAGCTGTCTAAAATGCTGCACTATTTGCTGACATTGGGAATTTTTTTCTGGCATTAACCTAGAAGAGACTTTTGTGAATGTGCTGTACGTGTGCAAAAGCTCCTTATTGCACATATTGTACCTGGAAAAGGCTTTCAGGAGAAGTATTTAGAAGGGCACACAGCAAGATCTATAATAATTTTACTTTGCCCTTTAGCAGCAGAATGTGCATTGCTTCACCAAGCATTTCTGAATTGTTGTTCAACAAGGAATTCCTTTGAAATTTCAAAAGTCCATTTTATCTACTCTCTACTTCCATTGCCATCACATAGGCAATAATACTGGATTTTTCATTGTCAGCAGCACTATTCCAATTTCTCATTCAAAAAGAGAAACAACACACCTTTGTGTAAGCTTTTGGTGGTGGAACATGTTTGTACACCTATCTGCCTCAAATGAACAACACTTCATTATTTGTGGCTTAGAGTTACTAGTTATAGAAGAAATAATGGCAGATTGTACCTTCAGTTAGAATTGATTATCACCACTTTTCTTCCCAGCATTTTCCTAGTAGAGAATATTTCCTCCCTTAGTTTATTTCCCCCCCCCAAAAAAAAGCTGATGTCAGGAAAGCAGAAGTATATAATCACAATTGTAGAATTAAGCATTTTTAAGGAGGAAAACCTGGCTTTGAATGGGTTACAGCAATAATCAAACTGAAAATAGAAGGAAACATTTTGTTAGGCTTTCTATTTTCTAGTAACTTTTTAAATTTGAATCTATTTAGAAATCAGTGAAGAAGCAGCTTGAAATTGTAACTCTAATATGCATAGATTCCTTTTTGCTGAGTTGATCTGAGTGCTTGAGAGCACTTCATGTCATTTGATTTGTTGGGAACGTGCTGAGGAAATGTGAGCCTAGAAATTTAATAAGGGATATCAAATTCCAATGTCAGTTCAGGGTAGAATGAGTGTTAGAAATTTGCTAGGTACTGGAAGTAGATAAATAAAATTAATGAGAGAGTAGTGTTCAGGCTTTGGTGCTTAATGCAGCAAGTGTACAGCAGAGGGTAGGATACATATATATAGAAGAAGAAAGAGGTAAAGCTATTGTGTGTATCCTCGTCCTTTTGTATCACTTTTGTGTTCATGGGTTCAAGTATATTCCTAAAAAGCATTATGGTAAAATATTAAGACACTTTTTCTGGAATCAAGGATCTCCATAGTCACTTCTGCCACTCAGTTCTACAAGTTCTTAGTAAGCATTCATAAGTGCTTCTTGTCTATGAAACTGTAAGAGAAATAGCAACAGCACTTAGACTTACATACTGCTTCATTGTGCTTCACAGCCCTCTCTAAGCGGTTTACAGAGTCAGCATATTGCATCCAACAGTCTGGGTCCTCATTTTACCAACCTCGAAAGGATGGAAGGCTGAGTCAACCTTGAGACTGGTGAGATTCGAACTGCCAGATTGCCGGCAGATCTGGCCCACGGTGCCACCCTGGAAACAGTGAAGGACTAGCCCGCAGTGCCTTTGCCAGTAAAAACAGAGCTTGGGAGAGCTGCATGCAGCCCTCCCGAGCTCCATTTTTGCTGGCAGAGGGTTGCAGGAGGCCATTGCAGCTGAAAACGGAGCTCGGGAGCCTGTTTTCTCTGGCAGAGCGCTCAGGCCACCACAGGCACCCCCACCATGAGTGATGTTGAGCTGGCCACACAGACACACACCACCGAGATCAAACACAACCTTGATGCAGCCCTCCATGAAATCGAGTTTGATACCCCTGTTTTAAAGGAATGTTTATTAAAGAGAAATTGTGTCAATAGAGGTTTCTCTTCCCATTTTTCTAAAAATATAATTTCATGAAGTAATGCAACTATAAAAAGAAAAGTATAAATTTGCTATGAGGTGGCAAATTTAACTTTCCCCTCACTGTACATAGTGGCTACACTTTATAAGAGCTCATGCATATTTATTTGAGTATTAAAATATAAAGAGGAGAATCAAATGCCAGTTTTTGTGTCTGATATGGGACATTAAATGCTTGGTTGTTTAAATAATTCACAATAAGGTTGCAATTGTATACTATATAGCATAACTATGAATAATAAAGGATTACTTCAGCAATAAATCTCAAACGCTGAGCCTTCACCCACACATTTGCATAATGAATGGAGATTTTGCAATATCCTTCCCTCAGAAGTGGGGAAGGAATGGGGATTTTGCAGTATCCTTCCCCTGGAGTGGGGTGGGAATGGAGTTTTTGCAGTATCCTTCTCCTGCCACGCCCACCAAGCCACGCCCACCAAGCCACACCATGCCTGCCAAGCCACACCCACAGAACCGGTAGTAAAAAAATTTAGATTTCACCACTAAAACAGTCCTTTCTCTAATTTTTGGGACAGTGTTTATAAAATAGAAAGCATATAAGCAGTAGGCAAACAGAAAGCAAAAATGTTAAAAATGTTTCTGAAAAATAGTATCTGTTCATGCAGATAAATATATTTCCTTTACACTATATGGATATTACGCTGATAAATAAGTCATTTTTATGTGAGCTGTACTATTAATACACTACCTAATTCTATGCCAATTTTCAGGTTTAAATAAACATGTGACATACAGTTTAAAAATGTAAGTAAAAAAATTCAAGTCATGGTGAGTTCATAGACACATTTAGAAAGTAATAAATTATTTCAGCCTAAAGGGTCCTCCCCTCCACTTTTATACCTGTGTTTTTTACATGGAGCTTAAAAGCCGTCCTGAAAAGTGTACATAATAGGATAAATATGTTGATAAATAAGATAAATAGGTTTTCCGTTTCTATATTACCTTCTTGGTTTTGTTGTCTTTTTTAATAGTTACTAGGTGATATTTGCTCAAACTCGGAATGGGTTAAGAAATCCTTTGAATCATGAAAGGAGGGGCTGTGAACATGATTACTGCTGACAGTAACTTTGTTCCATATGTTGTCTTGTCAGAATCCATTATGGCTAAATGCCCCTTCCTCAAATTGTACTGTTGCCACATCAGATAATGTTATTATATTACGATCCTGCTTTGGTTGCTAGAAAAAAAAAAGTGGTTCAGGACATACATGCACACCGTTCTTACTGTGTTAGATGGACTCCCCCTCATATTGTGTTTGCTCTTATGTGGTATAATATTATTGTACCAATTGTAATATTGTAATATTATTGATCAAGGATTATAATAGGGATATTGATCAGCAGGCAGTACTATCCCTCATAATTCATCTTGCAGAAAACAGGAGCCACCTTATTATACTTTTTAAAATTGCATCAGAATCTAGTATTGTTAGAGGATAAATTCTTTGAAGGTCATCTAAAGGAAGTGGAATTCTAACAGGGTATGTTTTGATGACACATAATCAGGAAAAAGCAGGATAAAATGAGATTGCTCATTCTTAAGCTGATTCACACTATGAGGTTAATTTAATTTTAAAGAAACAGGGGCTTGATTTCATATAACCATGTGTCAGTTCCCCCCCCCCTCTCCTGTTGCAATATTTCATTGGGATGAAATTGTCACCTTTAGTAAGAGAACTATTGAATAGCTTAAGTGGGAGCAATTATTCATCACTTTTTATCTCTGTACTGATCAAGGCTGATCAAGGTTTTTTGTTGCCTTCTGATATTTTAAAGGAGCGTGTAATTCTATGAAAATTCAATGGACACAGAATGTCTGGTTCCCAGTTCTCAGTTCTGTAGTCTTGTTCAACTACTTTCAAGCCAAAGATTGATGATTTGGACTCAAAGGAAAACAGAAACTTTCAGACAAATTATTTTCTCTGCTTCTTCATTGGAAAACATTGCAGGGAATAAAAGCATCACCCGTAATGTAACAAAAAAACTATGGCAGAATTTATTTATTTATTTATTTATTTATATTTATTTATTTTGTCACAACAATATATATAAGTATCATACAAAAAAGATTATATAGTATATATAATGAGTCCCCCGGGAGATAGGGCGGTATAAAAATGTGATTAAATAAAATAAATAAATAAATAAATATAAACATATATATGAGTAAATATTAGGAGGTATAAGCATATATATATATATAGAAGAAGAAGAAAAACAATAGGACAGGAACGGTAGGCATGTTTGTGCGCTTATGCACGCCCCTTATTGTCCTCTTAGGAATGGGGTGAGGTCAATAGTAGAAAGTTTTTGGTTAAAGCTTTTAGGATTATGAGAAGAGACCACAGAGTCAGGTAAAGTATTCCAAACACTGATGATTCTGTTACAGAATCTGCAATCTAGATTAAAGCGGTTAACATTAAGTTTAAATCTATTGGTTGCTCTTGTATAATTGCAATTAAAGCTGAAGTAGTCTTTAACAGGAAGGACATTACAATAGATGATTCTGTGAGTTAAACTTAGGTCTTGTCGAAGGCGACGGAGTTCCAAGTTTTCTAAGCCTAGGATTTCAAGTCTGGTGGGATAAGGTATTTTGTTGTATTCAGAGGAGTGGAGAACTCTTCTTGTAAAATATTTCTGGACACGTTCAATTGTATTGATGTCAGAAATGTGGTGAGGGTTCCAATTTTGCACATACTGTCAGAGCTGCCATCTTTTTTCTATAATCCATAGTCATCTTTGCTTACAGAGTTCTTATTGTGAAGAAAAATATGAATACTAACCCAAATTTCCAAATGAAAAAAGGACACCAATTAAATTCAAATTTATGAAAAGGATCTTAAAATAGTAGTTGATCACAAGCTGAAAACTGGCCAGAAGAATGGCATGGCTGCTAAAAAGGCAAATAAAATTTTGGATAGCACCAGAAAAATATGGTTTCCAAATCTTATGAAATAAATCTCTACTGTGTCTTTCATTGATTAGATCTCCTCTCAAGTACTACACCAAGTTCCAGATATACACATTTCAAGAGAGTCAGAAAAAGTGGATTAATTGCAGAGAAGGTCAAGAACAATCAAAAGTCTGAAAATTAATTCTGGAAATGTTTAGTCATAAGGAAAGATGAGTAAGGGAGATAAGCAGTGGTGCCATTCAGCAGGTTCTGACAGGTTCTGGAGAACCTGTAGCGGAAATTTAGAGTAGTTCAGAGAACTGGCAAATGCCACCTTTGGCTGGCCCCAGAGTGGGGTGGGAATGGAGATTTTGCAATATCCTTCCCCCTGGAGTGGGGTGGGAATGGAGATTTTGCAGTATCCTTCCCCTGACTCTAGGGAGCAGTGCTCATCTCTGTTTCAAAGCTGAAGAGCCAGTGCTGTCAGAAGATATCTCCGTGGTCATGTAGCCGGCATGACTAAATGCCAAAGGTGCACGGAACGCTGTTACCTTCCCACCAAAGGTGGTCTCTATTTTTCTACTTGTATTCTTTACATGCTTTTAAACTACTAGGTTGGCAGAAACTGGGACAAGTAACAGGAGCTCACCCCGTTATGCAGCACTAGGGATTCGAACCACTGAACTGCCAACCTTTAGATCAACGAGCTCAGCATCTTAGCCGCTGAGCCATCGCATCCCTTTATAAAGGAATATATAAATTTATTGTTTATTTATTTATTTATTATTATTTATTATTTAGATTTTTATACCGCCCTTCTCCCGAAGGACTCAGGGCGGTGTACAGCCAGAATAAAAACAGTACAATATACAAATTAAGACAAAAGTTAAAACAACATATTCTATAAATGGCCGAAAATTTAAAACCGTCAAATTTGACCCATAAAATTCATAAAAAATTATTTATAAATAAATAAAGTTATAAAATTATAAGAATTTATAAAAGAATGCATTCCTATAAAAAACAAAATGTGGTTCAAATTTGTCTGCCTACCTAGAATGGGAACAGAATGAAGTTCTTCAAGATTTCATGATTGAATGTTTTGCTAGAAAATTTTTATTCTGTATTTTGTATTTGTATTTTGAAAGCATTTCTGATTCTGTAGTACAGCTCCAAGTTCACTGTTAGTACCAGCCAGAAAATTTCACATAAGGATCTTCACCAAAGACAGTCATTATAGATCATTATAAAAAGTAATGGAAGTAAATAATACTTAATCTTTCCATGGCTGACTGAGGAAGGAAGCTCATAAATTATTGTATTACCTGATTTGTAATAGAAATTCAAGGGCTCAAAAGTCCTTTCAAATATTAATTTCCACAAATGCTTACATTTCTTACATTTCTATCACCCCATTAAGGGGAAAGCTTAAAACAGAAAATCCAAGGTTTGGGGTCTCTTCAGACCTTTCTCACATTCAAGAGAATCGTTAGAGAGATAATTATTAATAATAGTAGCACACCTTCATTTTTAATCTGTAATAGATTCAAATAGGTTCTGGTTGTGGTTGCTAAATTGTTCACTTACTCCTGATTGTACATGACTCAATGAACCAGGAGTTACCAGAACGGCTTATCAATAACTCTTCCGCTGAGTTTTGTTCCTGAGGTCAGAGATAATGTATCTGGTTTTCTGCCAATCTCTTTTTTAACTGGCTTTATTTTTTCCACAATCGGGGTCTTTTCCAAAAATTCTTGCCTTCCCATGAGGCTTCCAAAATATTTAAACTGTAGTTTCATCAAATCACTTCCAGTGCATTATTCTAATTTTACTTCAGTTAGTATGGAAGGATTCATTCTTTTTTTCTGACTGTGGTACTCTTAACTATTTTCTCTAGTACTGCAGTTCAAAGGCATTGATTTTTTTCTTCATCCTGCCTTTCTGATGATCCAGCTTTTACTGCTATATAAGCTACATCAATACTGTATGAAATGCATGGTAAGGAAATTGGACTTTTTAGCATTTTCACCAATGCAAGTTGAAAAACCATCCCAATTATCTGGAATATATTTTTATACAGTATGTTGTTTCTATATTTGTGATAGGCAGGTCTTTTTTTTATTTATTTACATTTATATCCCACCCTTCTCCAAAGACTCAGGGCGGCTTACAGTGTGTAAGGCAATAGTCTCATTCTATTTGTATATTTACAAAGTCAACTTATTGCCCCTCCAACAATCTGGGTCCTCATTTTACCTACCTTATAAAGGATAGAAGGCTGAGTCAACCTTGGGCCTGGTGGGATTCGAGCCTGCAGTAATTGCAGGCTGCTGTGTTTTAATAACAGGCTATCTTACAGTCTGAGCCACCACGGCCCCTAGGTCTTTGGTTAATGCTGCTCTTAGACTTTGCACAGTCATCATATTCAATGTCTCTTCCAGTTGCAATTTTTTATAGGGGAGAGATTGTATTTCAATTGCAGGGTTTGATATCTTTGTGAAGAAATCTCAGGTGAGCATTCTCTGGATTCCCAAATAAGAATTCTAGGAATATGCTTCAATTCCTAGCCTTTCTGACATAAATGGAGGAATGTCCTTATGTTCCTACAGTAATATTTTTTTGTTCTAACAAATAAATTTCCATGTAATGGAATTAGCTGTGCTTAGTTGTAAAGAGGCTATTATAATTGCTTAGAAACAAGGCTATGGCCATTTTAAAAGATTTATTTCCAAATATTTTCATGAGGAAACATGCATTTACAGAATTCCCCCAAAGAATGCAGTCTTGAACATGAGTTGAAACAAACCAGATAAGATTTAGCATGAAAGTATTAAGTCTTTATTAAGTTTTGCATCGGGGAGGAAAATCAGATTTGTTAGATTGGAACCCATGAGTTTATGAGCCCTGCATATCAAATCATATCCAGAACCGTACACACTATCATACTTTTGCAATCAGCTCTATAAATGTGCTAATGAATGAAAAATTCTATGTGGAAATCTTGGAAAATGCACACACATACACAAGCAATATATTTTGTCATGAAAAGCTCTCTTGGCTAGGCAGACATCACAAAGTAACTTAGGATATGAATGTAGAATAGAATTCTTTATTGGCCAAGTGTGATTAGACATAAGGAATTTCTTTCCAGTGCATAAGCTCTCAATGTACATATAGCAATTGTGATATCATTAATATAATCACTGTAAAATACATTCATCATAAAACATTAGGTACAATACTTAGTGATAGTCATGGATACTAAATAAGCAATCAACATAAATCATACTAGGATAATATAAATGTGAACAATATAAATCATAAGATACAAGCAACAAAGTTATAGTCATAAGAAGAGAAGGAGATAGGTACCATATTTTTCGGAGTATAAGACGCCCCGGAGTATAAGACGCACCTTAGTTTTTGGGGAGGTTTCCTTGGTTGTGAACTCTGTGCCTTGCTTTTTTTTGCTTTTTTTTCTGCCTCTGAAAGCCTCCAAAACAGAGCTTCAGAAAAAAAGCCTCTGAAGCTCTGTTTGGGAGCTTCTTTTCTGGAGCTCCTTTTGGGTTTTTTTTTCTAAGCTCCATTTGGGGCTTTTTTTCTGAAGCTCCGTTTCTGATGCTTTTTTCAGCCTCTGAAACCTCAGTTTGAGAAGCTGGGCAGGGCTACATTTGAAGCATAAGATGCACCCAGATTTTCACTCTCTTTTTGGGGGGAAAAAGGTGTGTCTTATACTCCGAAAAATATTGTAATAGGGAAGATGAGAATAATAATGATAATACTGCCTTTTTAATTAGCTTGATAGTGTTCTGGGAATTAGTTGTTTAGCAGAGTGACAGCATGGGTGGAAAACTCTCCTTGGGTCTAGTTCTTCTGACATGCAGTGCCCTATAATGTCATTTTGATGGTAGAAGTCAGTGGTGGATTACTACCAGTTCACCCCGGATTGGGTGAACTGATAGCGGTGGCGGCGGGAGGCTCCGCCCATCCACCCAGATCTCTCTGCGCATGTGCAGAAGCATTGCACATACGAGTACGCCAAGCGAACCGGTAGTGATGGGATTTGAATCCCACTACTGGTAGAAGTTGAAACTGTTTATGTCCAGGATGTAAGGAGACTGTAGATATTTTCTATAGTCTTTTTGACTGATGTAGTATACAGGTCCTCAATGGAAGGCAGATTGGTAGCAATTGTTTTTTCTGCAGTTCTAATTATCCATTGAAGTCTGTGTTTGTCTTGTTTGGTTGCAGAGCCAAACCAGATAGTTATAGAGGTGCAGATGACAGACTCGATAATTCTATAGTGTAGAATCAGGAACATTTATTTCAAAACATTATATCTAAGTTCTTCTCTAGGTCTAAAACAAAAGAGAAAAAGTGTTTTATATGATTCAAAATAAGTGTTTACAGCAAGGCTTTAACATTATTAATAGAATTTTAAATAGAACATTTACTTTCTCCTTTAAAGAGATCTGGCAGGATTTCAATATTTCTTTGTTTACAAGTGGCATGCTGGCTTATTTTGGCTTGCTTATCACCTTCAGCTTTATTTTTATAGGGTTGCTCCCTATAAGTAAATGACCAATAGATAACAGGTACTTTTTCTTCACTATCAGCACCCTATTTGGAAATTGACCCTTCCTTTGACTCACAGTTTATTTTTAAACTCCTTATTTGAATTCCTGAGCTGATCTGCAACACTGAGGATCACTCTCAGCTGTCAAACCCACTGTGAGAACTAAATGAGCTGTATTTGGGAAATGGCTCATGTGAAGGAAAATTAAACTGAGGAAGCACACCATTTATCAAAAAAAGAGAAAGAGAGAGAGAGAGAGAGAAGAGAAATTAAACCTTACTTTCTAGCAGCACCGGCAAGTATATAAAGAGCCAGTTTGGTATAGAGGTTAAGGCACTAAAATTAAAAAAAAATACCAGAAGTTCTAGTCCCACCTTTGATATGAAGCCAGCTGGGTGACCTTGGGCTAATCTCTTTCCATCCTAGGAAGGAGGCCACAGCAAAACACTTCTGAAAATCCTTGCCAAGAAACTGCAGGACCAATCCAAGCAGTTGCCAAGAATCAATACTGACTGAAAGGTACAAAAAGAAAATATATGCAAAAGGAGCAAGGGGAAAAGGAAGATGAGGAAGAACATCTGATGTATTCTGATGTACTGTCCTTTACTAAATAAACTAGCCTTAATTATCTATGGATTTATGTCTTGTTGTCCTGTAAAATGCTAAAAATTCAGTTAGTTTATTTTTTGTGAAAGGGATAAATGAGGTAATCGAACCTATAAATAAATGCATGTGATTCAAATTTCTAAATAATCCCCCAGTCAAAACTTTTGATATTAGTAGAATTTTTATTTAGTTATGAAAAAGAAATACATTCTTCAGACATTTGTGAAATTGATGGTGGTATACTGTATCTTGTATTATTATGGTTAGTCG
Source organism: Ahaetulla prasina (assembly GCF_028640845.1). Lineage (NCBI taxonomy): Eukaryota > Metazoa > Chordata > Lepidosauria > Squamata > Colubridae > Ahaetulla > Ahaetulla prasina. The sequence continues at coordinate 311,149,161 of NC_080539.1, read as the reverse complement.
TATAGTCCGTCAGATGTTTAGGGTGGGTTTGGCATCTTTAACATTCCAAGGACCTGGGATAGACAGATGTTGTTTGATGATATTAATGGTACCATCACAGGTTGCAAGCTGTTCCAAATAAAGCTGTCTTTTGCAATTGATTGATGGTGATTTTGTCAATGCCAATGCTGTTCAAATGGTGCTCCAAATATTTTGGAATTGCATCCAAGGATACTATTACTATCGGTATCACCATTGCTTTATTTTGCCATGATTATTCTATTTGCAGATTTTTGTATTTTGTGATTTTCTCCAGGTCTTTCTCTTTTCTTCTACAGTCTCCAGGTATTATAATGTCCACATCTAGTCTTCTATGTTTTTCTTATTAACAATTCCTAGGCCTGGGGTGTTGATGGGCAGATGTTTGAATTCTAAAATCTGAGAGCACTTTGTCATCTTCATTTTCTATGACTTTGCCAATTTTGTGGTCCAACCAGTTCATGCTTGCAGGCAAGGGGTTTTTCTTGCAGATATTCCAATACACCATTGTTGCTACTTTATTATGCCATTGTTTTTAATCAGTTTGTGTGATCATCTTGTAGTAACTAACTAGGTATAATTCTTTAATTTCTTTGCACAGGAGGCATTTGCAGTCTTCTCGATTCTGGATTTGTATGCATTTGTTCTTAAGGCTTGGTCTTGTGTAGTCAGAATTAGCCTGTCTGTCTCTTTGTTCAACGTTCCTACTCTTAGTTATTGTCAGGTCTAGTTCTAATCTGTTAGATCTTGCTTACTTTTTTTTAATGTACTGCCCATGTAATACTTTGCCTTGCCAAGCCCATCTTCTCTTCTTTATTTGATTTTTCTTGTAGGCCAATATGACCTCTTTGATATTCAGTAAGCTTTCGTGGTGTACTGGCATCAGTACATCTTCTTCACTGTCCTTCCAATCCCTTTTTTTTTCTTCGACTGTCTGGTATACATTCCACATCCACCTATTATCATTGGTAAGTATAGTTTATCAATGTTGCTGCATAATTCATTGTCATTATTTTTCTAATCTTCCTATCCAGATCTTCTATTTCAGCATGAGTCTGGTCCACTATTTCAGTTCTATATCTAATGACTGGGATTGCCCAAGTATCAATTGCATTGATGGTATTTCTGCCATTGAGTTTAAACTTTAAGATCTTCATGCTTATGATGCATTCCCAGAAACCTTCTTACTTATTTCAGTATACTTGAAGTTGCCAGCTTGAAGGCTACCCAGGTGTTTGTAGTGATCTTCATCCAGTCTCTCAATGTTATTTCCATGGGGTATCTTGATTTGTTGAGTTTTCATTATTTTTCCACTGTTGATGTTAAGAGTGGCACAATTTTCCAATCCAAACCCCACTGCGATATCTTGATTATATAGCCAGACAGTACTGAATAGCAATTCCATTTCAGATGGTATTTTTTCCATGCAGTTTCAGATTATCCATGTAAAGGAGGTAGGATAGCCTTGTGGATGTGTTTGATATTTGATTGCCATGGCCCAATTTATTCAGTATTGATGACAGAGGAATAAATAGTACTGGTGATAGTGAGTCTCCTTGAAAAATTCCACTCTATTTATTTTATTTTATTTATTTGTCAAACAAGTGTAAGGTAACAGATATAAGTATAAACATGATTATGAATACAGGAAATGGATACAAATAAATGTGGACAGTAGGACAGGGGTGGTAGGCACATTGGTGCACTTATACACGCCCCTTACAGACCTCTTAAGAATGGGGTGAGGTCAACAGTAGACTGTCTAAGGTTAAAGTTATGGGGTTTGGGGATGAAACCACAGAGTCAGGTAGTGCATTCTAGACATTGGCCATTCTGTTGCTGAAGTCGTATTTTCTACAATCAAGTTTGGAACAGTTTACTTAAGTTTGTATCTATTGTGTTCTCGTGTATTAGTGTGGTTGTGTTAACTCTTCATGTTAATCTCTCCCCAAGTTTCACCACTGATCAGCAACTGTACCTTCCTTTTTGCAAAAAGCCTCTGAATTTTTCTACTGACTTCTTTCTGGGCACTAGGTTACCTAGCCATGTGGCAGGAAGTCAAATGCCTTCTTGTAACCAATCCATACTACATTCAAATAGGTCTTCCTTTTCTTACAGTTTTCCAAAATCATCTTGTCAGTTAGGAGCTGATCTTTTGTTCTTCTGCTCTTTGGGTGGTTTCCTTTCAGATGAAAGGAACTTTTTTCAGCTAGATACTGTTGGCATCAGCCATCGCATGAGTTAGCAATCTGAAAGTTGTTGTTGGGCAGATAATTGGTCTTTAATTGCCTGGTTCCTAAAGGAAATTAACCCAGACTGTTCTTTGAAAGGACAGATACTGAAGCTCAAATACTTTGGCCACTTAATGAGAAGAGAGGACTCCTTGGAAAAGCTCCTGATGCTAGGATAGATTGAAGGCATCTTATAAACCTATGTTCTCCCCTTTGAACTCCAAAGGTTAGTTGGATCTGCCAGTTTCTTTCTAAAAAGATGCAAAGATGTCCAAACTGTAGCTTATTAAAACCACTTGTAACTATTTGAGAAAAAGAGAATACTGTTCTATTGGAACATTTATTTAAAATAATAGTTAGCCTTAATCCATGTGAAGGAAAAAGAAACATGAGGAAGATGTCAATACCCTTGAAACAGCACCTTTAAATAGCAAGCTAAGAAATTTCAGAATTATTTCAGAATTGGCATCTTTAGATAAAAGTTACCACAGGATATTTTTAGGCATTTCTGTATCCCCTTTAGTCATCATGTTTGGTTCTGCAATACCTCTCTCCATATTTGAATTGATACAATCCAAGGAAATGTTGCCAAATATTTTACAGTTTACCTGGACAAGACCATGATATGGTTGCAGGATAGGCAATAAGATAATTGTTTGTTTTCTGATGCCAGTTCTTTGCTCCTGTTCTTGGTCTGTCCTGCCTGCTTACCCAGTGTCAATTCCTGTAATCTGGTAGACAAACGTTAAACTCTTTCTCTGTGGCAATTTTGACTTTGTTTTGCTGCTAAACTCTTTGGTGAGGAACATTTGTCTTCTATGGCTAAGCAAATACTGAATGTTGTTTCATACATAGTCATTAATAACATAAATTCTCTGGGGGATGAACTGAATGGCATAGTGAGAGCACTGAGTTATTTATTGCCATAGCAAATAAATTTTGCTTTAGCCGATAGAAACCTTCACAGGGTTGTCTCCAGCAAGTGGTTTTGCAGCATGTTGCAGATAGATCTCAGCCCACGTTGACAAATTAATCTCATGCTCAGCTGTGTGCAGGCATTCATCAAATTCTCAGGACCATAAATAAAGTTCATGGCACCCGTCAGACCATGGTTTGCATTTAATTACACTTCAGTAAAGACAATACAGGTCAGATTGCTGTGCTGAAGAGATATTGCAGTGAAAATTCAGGCATTGCCTCAATGTGAGAAATTTGCTATAAATGCATTCAGTTGTTGAATTCATTGGCACAAATAAGCAGGCCAAGTTCTGGGGGATGCAATAAACAACTTGTAAATCAAGGTGTGGATATGAAAATTACTAAAAACATTTTTTTTACATGAGAAAAGAACATATGGCATTTCAAATTGCAATAAAAAAAATCCCAACCTTTCCATCTTAAAAATGGGTCTTTGGGACTTATACACAGTTGTCTCTCCTTTTTAATCCTCTTGTTTCAGTGAGAGAAAGACTGTGAGCTACAAGTAGAGCATTAAGTCATGCAGGGCTTATCTACAGTATGTCTTAATGCATTTACCGCAAGCCTGAAATTCCCAGCAAATGTGGGAGTTGAAGTCCAATCAGTTTGAAGATAACTCATTTGGAGAAGGCTGTATTTGCCACAGCCATTATCACTTTTACATACTGCATTAGGTGGTCTGTGATCTTTAAATGATCATGGAGGATGGAGACGGTGCCAAAGGATTCGAGAAGGGCAAGTGTTGTTCCCATCTTCAAAAAGAGGGTTTAAAATGTTCTGAATAAATATAGACTGGCTAATATGACATCAGCCCTGGGGAATATTCTGTAATAAAACATTAAGCAGTCAGTTTGTGAAGTTTTAGAAAAGAAGGTGTCTAGCACTTGGGAAATCGGGAAATTCAGACTGTTCAAATGAGAATAAAGAATAGAATAGAATAGAATAGAATAGAATAGAATAGAATAGAATAGAATAGAATAGAATAGAATAGAATAGAATTTTTTATTGGCCAAGTGTGATTGGACACAAAAGGAATTTGTCTTGGCGCATATGCTCTCAATGTACATAAAAGAAAAGATAAATTCATCAAGAATCATAAGGAACAACACTTAATGATAGTCATAGGGTACAAATAAGCAATCAGGAAACAATATCAATATAAATCGTAAGGATACAAGCAACAAGGTTACAGTCATACAGTCATACAGTCATAAGTGGAAGGAGATGGGTGGTGGGAATGATGAGAAGATTAATAGTAGTGCAGACTTTACTGCAGTAGTGCAGTAATAGTTTGACAGTGTTGAGGGAATTATTTGTTTAGCAGAGCGATGGTGTTTGGGAAAAAACTGTTCTTGTGTCTAATTCTAGTTTGCAGTGCTCTGAAGAGTCATTTTGAGGGTAGGAGTTGAAACAGTTTATGTCCAGGATGAGAGGGGTCTGTAAATATTTTCATAGCCCTCTTTTTGACTTGTGCAGTATACAGGTCCTCAATGGAAGGCAAGTTCGTAGCAATTGTTTTTTCTGCAGTTCTAATTATCCTCTGAAGTCTTTGTCTGTCTTGTTGGGTTGCAGAACCAAAGTTTAAGCCCTGGACAAGAATCTGACCAAGTAGCAGTGAAGGGAAATGTACAGGAGTTAAGAGAGACTTTCAAGGTGGGCTGGATTTAGATCTCTTGCAGGTGTGCAGGGACTCATGACTTATGATGCCTTTGACCCCTCCCTCGAGTCATCCTGGTCATCTCCTACAAAGGAGTCCTTGGTGCTCTCTGAGGTTAGTCATTTTCTTGCAGACATTACATTACCCAAAGTAAGTAACATCATCCCTTTTATAAGAGGGTTATAAGAGTTGGCAAGTGACAGGTTGTGTTTACCAAGAATAAAAAAAAACTTGATCTCATCTCATTATTTGGCAGAATGATCATTTTAGCTAACCAAAGGAACATGGTGAACATAGGTGCCTTGACTATAGCAAAGCATTTGACAAATTATCCCATGAAATTCTACACAGATTTCACATTTGGGCTGAATCAAGGTCTTAGGTAGATAGCCAACGGTTGAACCAACCACTAAAAAGCATACATTAGTGCTCCACTTCCAGCTGGAGGGAAATGACAGCTGAAGTTCTGCAAGATTGTTCTAGACCCTGTGCAGTTCAGCATATTAAGATTAGCCTTGAATGAAGGGTTAGAAAATAGTATCAGATTTGCAACTGACTCAAAGATGGGGAGAATAATAAACCTGTTGGAACTATCTGGTTTTATTCCCATGGGTTGAGGTCTTTCTATTCTTCAATGCTGAATCAGTCTTGGAAGAAGGAGGAGTCTCCTTTGTCAAACAGGACGCTAGGCCACCCTATTCCTATTAAACAGATCACCACAGCCTTTCTATTCTGTTCATGACCTCATGTAGTTATATAATTGGAGGTTAATGTTACTTTGCACTGATAATGCCAGTATCTGGAAGAATGCTTCAGTTCGAGGCAAACAAGAAGCTCAGTCCATTTTCTGTTTGAGTTGGAATCCTTTCATTTTAAATCAGTTTATTCCTATTAAACTCTGGGAGGCAGTGGAGGACTGGGAAGGCTTGGTGTGCTATGGTTCCTGGGGTCACAAAGAGTCAGACACCAAGTAGCGACTGAACCACAAAATTGCCATTAAAGGCAGTTGTGCTAAACTGAGTTAAAATCCTAATCTTTAGTTGAGCCAAGTTGTAAATATGACTATTTTTTTAAAAAAAATTAAGAATATATTAGGAAACACAACTAAATTTTCATATACACAGAGACAAAGATTTGGAGAAGATTCATTTTCTTTGCAAATGATATGAAGGGTAAAATATTTTCCTTGAATAGCACTACTTCTAACTGAAGCAGTTATAGTAATCTAGGCAGACTATGAGTCGAAGAAAAATTAATCCATCACGTTGGGACTATCTATTTTAAGCAGTGGAAGCAAATGTCTAGTGGCTATGTATGCACGCCTGCACACACACAACACACATACAAACATACACACACAGAAAGCTTTTTTGCTATCCACCACCCTGGTTCGCTGGCTGTTAAATAGGAATCCTATAATAAATTTTATAACGATCATGTCTGTCAGCCTGGTGTTATTATCTAGCGTTATCTCTTTAATTCTCTGTCACACATAGACATGTAAACAATACATATACACACCCACATACATAAACACACTTACAGGCAAGACTTTTTCTTTTGGTTTATTATTCTGTATTACTATTTTTAGGAACTTCTAACAAATAGAAATTGCATTCTGCCTCTAAATCTCTCTCTCTCCCGGTAGCAATCTCTTGCATTGCACAGGATGGTAGTCTAAAATGATGTCTGATTATAGGGACAAATAAAAAGAAGAATTCAATACACCATCTGACAAACACACAAGATATAACATATAAATATTTCCTATTTTTAAACAGCAGATTATGTATCACATTAAAACAATAAAAAATTCAAAAACAAGAGAGAAGAATTTGAAAGCACCACACAATTGCACATTGCCACCTATACCAGTGGTGAGTTTCACTTACCTTTGCTACTGGTTCGCTCGCACATGCGCAGAGCATATTTGATGATGTCAGGGTGGGTGGGCGGGTGGGCGAAGTGGGCGGGTGGGCGGAGCCTCCATGCCGCTACTACCGGTTCACCCGAACTGGAGTGAACCGGTAGCAACCCACCAGTGACCTATACTATGATGACCACAAATATTTGGTTCCCCATGGTCTATAAAATTTTGCACCCCTCTGAGAAAAAATACAATTCTTTCATGGTTGTTCTCTTGCCCTTTTTTGATTTAAAAAAAAACCCACCCCAATAATGTCTGATCTTTTGGAAAGTTCATTTTCCAACTTCATTAGCTAAACACAATAATGTTTTTATACCTGGAGAGACAAACCCTTTTTGTGATTAATGCTTTAGGTCAATTAAAAAATTGTTACTAGAATAGTTTTAAATATTCAAGTTACTGCATTCTCCTACAGTACCTCTCCAATTTAGCATTATATTTTATCCATATATAGCCCCCTTTCCCCCCTCAAGTTTTGCTAAGCTGCCTTTGTGCTGCTGGTAGGACATTCCTGGGAGGGATGAGTAAAAATATACTGGAAGTATCCATCAAGAGGATACATTTTCAGTAGAATCACCCAAGGTGTGAAGATAATCACAGCTAAAATAAGCAGTCATAATGTGGCCTGGGATTTCCTGGAGATGTCCCATCCAAACATTAACCAAGTCCCACCTTGCTTAGCTTCCAAGCCTAAACAAAGCCATCCAGATGCTGACAGTCCAATAACCAACTTGAATTCCCCCACATTAAGATCATGGACATAGGAAGAAGCTTAAAGGGCTTTGCCTTCTTTTGTTATATTTAAATACTGTAAATGCTGCTTCTGAAAGTTAGCTGGCCACTTGCCTGAGGAATCTAATAATGAACTCTTACTCTACAAGGGAAGGTCCTTTGACCAATTGTACAGCTCTGAAATAAACAAGGCCCAGCTAAAACATCTTTACCCTCATATTTTCACAGACAAACCACCATGCAGACAAATGCTTAACTAGCATTGAATCTAGCATTTGACTAAATTGAATCCACAGCTTTCTGCAAAGAGGAACATAGAAATATTTATTTAAATAAGAAGCATCCACAGCCAATATGCTCTTATAATTAAAAGAAAGACAGAGTAGCAACACTTCATGTTTGAGCCATGGAATGGATACCAGCAGTATTACATAATTAACGTCTTCAGACTTTGGTGCTTTCTTTCTATTTTTATCATAATTATTTCAGTTATAAAATCACACAGACAGCTCTTGAACTGAGTCTCTCAAGATTAAGAAAACAGAAGAAAGAAAAATAAGCAGACCGAAAACATACTTGTGAATTTTTCTCTTAACACATTTATTTATTGATAACTGTAAGGAAAAATATTTATAAATGTTGAAAAATCCTGAATAATTTGTGAGTCATTCCAAAACCAGGCATTATTCATCAAAATAGCAACAACAACAACAACAACAACAGCCTGTGACAATATCTGTATAATAATCTACATGATTATGGATGAAACATGTAACAGTGATACCCATTATCTTTGGGGCACTTGGTACTATGTCCAAGAATTTTTCAAAATACATCAAGAAGTTGCAGCTTCCTGTTGTAGCACCAGCAGAGCTGCAAAATACTGCGCTACTCAGAACAACATACATTTTAAGAAGATACTTGGTTGATACCTAGGATGCTGGCAACAACCTGTATCAACTATCAGAGCCAATCAATGATATTTGCACTACATTTTTAAATGTTCAGTTGACTGAGTTTCATGTTTAATGAATAAAAGAGATAATAATAATAAGTATTATTTTAGTAAAATTATGAAGGAAATAGTAATGAAAACTATTATATTTATTTAAAGGTAAAGGTTCCTCTCGCACATACATGCTAGTCGTTCCCGACTCTAGGGGGCGGTGCTCATCTCCGTTTCAAAGCCAAAGAGCCAGCGCTGTCTGAAGATGTCTCCGTGGTCATGTGGCCGGCATGACTCAATGCCAAAGGCGCACGGAACGCTGTTACCTTCCCGCCAAAGGTGGTCCCTATTTTTTCTACTTGCATTTTTACATGCTTTCAAAACTGCTAGGTTGGCAGAAGCTGGGACAAGTAACGGGAGCTCACCCCGTTACACGGCAGCACTAGGGATTCGAACCGCTGAGCTGCCGACCTTTCGATTGACAAGCTCAACGTCCTAGCCCCTGAGCCACCACGTCCCTTTTATTTATTTACAACAAATCAAAAAAGTATATGCCATAATAAAAGAGAATTTTGTCACTTATCATGTAAGACTGGAGTAATGACAATAGAATCAGAATTTCCGGGACTTTAAAATTGTAGTTCTCATGTTCCTATGTCAGCATGAAACATTTATATAATGAGGGTGGAGATTCGTTCTCCGAGTTTGTGGGTTAGTTTCTGAATATTTCGTTATTAGGCTAGGTAACATCTTCAGCAGAATGTCAGTATTCTGTGAATGTCAGTTACAAAAAGACATGTGACACAAGTCTCAAAATTCCTATGTAAAAAGATGGAGTCATTCAGAAACAATAATTTTTTTGTACCTGCTTTTAGGAATTGCTGAGGGAATGTGGTTGAATCATGAAAGATAAATACTCTGTAGTATCCCAAAATAAGGAGCTCTAATTATCTCACTTATGACTGATTGATTGATTTAGAATATTAATATCATACATGGTCTAGAAATATATATTGACATTTCACTTAGATTAATATAAATGTTAAAAAGATCTATGTTCAAATGCCAATGTTATATTTATTTTTAGTGAGAAATATTTGGAAGAACAGACCTGCAAGTGAGATTTAAATTACTATCTTTCCCAGTTCAGAGCTGGTCATACCTCTAGCAACCAAATCTGGAATATATCACTGTGAACTTCTGTAACAGTCTTCCTGCATTGAATTAGAAGTGAATTGAACTGCTCATTTCATCTTTTATTTATTCATTCGTTCATTCTTTCCATAACCACCAACCTCACATCAGTGACACCTTGTCTCCTCCTGCCAGCAGGTGATGTAGGAGTTCGAGTCCAGCGTATTTTAATAGCATCAAGTTGGCAAATACTGTTCTACAAGATTCTAGTGTAGGGCATGACGATAATAAATCAGTTCAATTCTACTTAGACTAGCTGTCGCATGCAGGAATTAGTATGAGCATAGCAGACAACAGGTGTAACCTCCCCAGTGTTTTCCTTTTCTCCAGTGTAGACAACTTGAGAGTTTTTTTTCTCCTTGGGCTTTAGGCCAGCTGCTCACAGAACAGCATTTCACACCATACTATGTCAATCAAGAGATTAGAGATGATAGAAGAAGCAGGCTGCAAGCCAATCAGCTGTTGTTGCAACTGGTCTGGCAACTGCGGAACTGGAGAATGAAGCTTGAATTGTTTTCTTTTTTACTTTTTCTTTTTTCTCTCTTTTCTCTCCTCTTTGGCCAGCTTAACATTTTAATTATAGTGAAAATATGTTTATTCCTTCAATACATAACAGTACAATTGTGGGAACACCGGCAAGCCCAACAGTCTTCAAATATGTCCTTTCGTGTCCTTTGCGTGCCTTCACGTCAATTTAGGGAAGAACTCACGGAGGTGAGATATCCCAGTTTGGAGCCATTTGCAAATCCCCATCTTCAGACACAGCTGAAATAAATGGGCCATCCTTCTTAGTGCCATATTAGAAAAAGGCAGCTTTTGAAGGTCTTGTTTGTTTGTTTGTCAACAAACACAAGAAAACAAGTAACAGAGTAGACACAGACATGGACACATGAAAATTTTTTGGCACACACAAAAAAAGGATATAAATTGTCAAAACATAGCCATAAACACACAGAATGATTACATATAATTGGGAACAGTAGGACAGGGACAGTAGGCACATTGGTGCACTTATGCACGCCCCCTTAGGGACCTCTTAAGAAACACGAAAGGTCCACAGTAGACAGTTTACGGTAAAAGGTATGGGGGTTAGAGAGACTAACAACAGGTAGATTGTTCCAGACATTTACTATTCTATTGCAAAAGTCATATTTCCTACAATTAAGATTAGAGCGAGTTACATTGAGTTTAAATCTATTGATGGCCCTCGTATTATTATAGTTGAAATTAAAACATTCATTTACAGGTAAAACGTTTTGGTAAATAAGCTTATGAACTAAGCATAGGTCAAAACGTAGATGACTTAGTTCGAAGCTTTCTAGACCTAAGATTTCAAGCCTGGTGGTATAGGGAATTTTATTTCAAGAAGAAGATTTGAGAACTCTCCTAGTAAAATATCTCTGGAGCCTCTCTAATGTAAAGATGTCTAAAATACAGTGATGGTTCCAGGCAGGTGAATTTATGAAAACTTATGTGTAGCTTATGAAAATTCTAACAATGTTCCTTAGTTCTTAAACTAAAATTGACATTCTTACACTTCAGCTTTATACATTTGGTTGGATTTCTGCTTCCTTTATTTTTCTAAAAAAAAGTTTACTAACCGAACTAATAACCCTTATGTTCCGGCTTATGAGGGATAGTAATTTAAATGTCATTAAAGATCCGTCAGTAAAAATAGATGTTGATAGATTACACAACAAGGTTGCCTAAGGCTCCTACTCTATTTGGCTGAGGAGTTTTTAACCCTTCTATCAAAATGTGTGCCTTTTGCCTTATTTTGGAAAACAGAAAGGTGGCGCTTTGGCTCTTCCTATCCAAAGTCTAGGAATGGAGAACTTAACCAATTTATGCCAGTTATGCATTTAACAGTGCAGTCTTCCAAGTAGGAAATTTTAATTTTTAAATTTTAATGCAAATTTTAAATTATTATGAAAATTTCCCTTTATTAAATCAATGAAGTCCAGTCACTAGACAGAAAATGGAGATTGCTTTATTTTTATTTTATTTATTTTTATTTATCAAACACAACAGTATATATAAGTATAAGCATGAAATAACCATACAAATTGGATACAATCAAAGGGAACATTAGGACAGGAACGGTAGGCACGCTGGTGCTCTTGTGCACGCCCCTTATGCTTGTATACTACAATTGTAAATTTAGCAGTGCCTGAATTCTTATGCGAAGATAAATTATCCTTTCATCTTACATTCAGCCAAAACTTTGTTTATATTCTCTGTCTGTTCCAAACAGATGAGAGACAATTGATTAATCAAGCTCTTGCCCAGTTTTTTCTATTTTTTTTCCCCTGGCCATCTGTTTATCAAAATGCACTTGGCATAGAAGTTATCCAAGAGGACTATTTCAGAGTTGCACAAATCTCTCTAAAGACTCTAGAGCAGGGGGTGTCCAAACTTGGCAACTTTAAGACTTGTGGACTTCAACTCCCAGAATTCCTCAGCCACCTGGCTGAGGAATTCTGGGAGTTGAAGTCTACAAGTCTTAAAGTTGCCAAGTTTCGATACCCCTGCTCTAGAGGAAGATGGGCGTGATAAAGGCAAAATTAACAATATCAATAACAGCAACAGTAATAGCAGCAAAGGCACATGTCCCAAGTTCTCAGAGTTAGAAGTGACTTGTACAATTCTTAAACTGAAAATACCATGTCAAGATGTTCTGATATAATGGGTATTACTGCCTGATGGTTACACCTGTGTTCCAGCCTACATATGATGCTTGACACTAGCTGCAGCAACAGGGACATTTCAAAATCTTGTAACGAAATACAGAAGGATGAAAGAAACCATTTAGTCTACAAAATCAGCTGTAACAATTGCAACCAGTTCTCTGTGGGACACACATCACATCAATTAAAAATCAGGATCCACAAACACTGGCTGGCAATCAAACACCACAACCCCAAATCCTTAATCTCTACTCACACTGACACCTAACAGCACCAGTTCGGTTGGAGAAACACAAAAATCATTGGCCACGCTACCACCCACCATGCTCATGAGTCAGTGGTGGGATTCAATTTTTTTTTACCACCGGTTCTGTGGGTTTGGCTTGGTGGGCGTGGCATGGCTTGGTGGGCATGGCTTGGTGGGGGTGGCAAGGGAAGGATACTGTAAAATCTCCATTCCCTCCCCACTCCAGGGGAAGGTTACTTCAAAATCCCCATTTCCTCCTGATCAGCTGGGACCCGGGAGGCAGAGAATAGATAGGGGTGGGTGTTGGTGTGATCATATTTACCAGTATTTACCGGTTCTCCAAACTACTCAAAATTTCCGCTACTGAACTGGTCTTCAGAACTGGTCAGAACCTGTTGAATACCACATCTGTCATGAGTTCATCAAAGCCTAGCACTCCACAAGCAATTCCATCAACAGACACATTGACCTACAACCAGCCTACAAATCCCTCAGAATCCAAATAGAATAGAATAGAATTTTATTGGCCAAGTGTGATTGGACACACAAGGAATTTGTCTTGGTGCATATGCTCTCAGTGTACATAAAAGAAAAGATACGTTCATCAAGGTACAACATTTACAACACAATTGATGATCAATATATCAATATAAATCATAAGGATTGCCAGCAACAAGTTATAGTCATACAGTCATAAGTGGAAAGAGATTGGTGATGGGAACTATGAAACGATTAATAGTAGTGCAGATTCAGTAAATAGTCTGACAGTGTTGAGGGAATTATTTGTTTAGCAGAGTGATGGCCTTCGGGAAAAAACTGTTCTTGTGTCTAGTTGTTCTGGTGTGCAGTGCTCTATAGCGTCGTTTTGAGGGTAGGAGTTGAAACAGTTTATGTCCAGGATGCGAGGGATCTGCAAATATTTTCACGGCTCTCTTCTTGATTCGTGCAGTATACAGGTCCTCAATGGAAGGCAAGTTGGTAGCAATTATTTTTTCTGCAGTTCTAATTATCCTCTGAAGTCTGTGTTTTTCTTGTTGGGTTGCAGAACCGAACCAGACAGTTATAGAGGTGCAAATGACAGACTCAATAATTCCTCTGTAGAACTGGATCAGCAGCTCCTTGGGCAGTTTGAGCTTACTGAGTTGGCGCAGAAAGAACATTCTTTGTTGTCCTTTTTTAATGATGTTTTGATGTTAGCTGTCCATTTGAGATCTTGCGATATGATAGAACCCAGAAATTTGAAGGTTTCTACTGTTGATACTGTGTTGTCAAGTATTGTGAGAGGTGGAAGTATGGAAGGGTTTTTCCTAAAGTCTACCACCATTTCTACGGTTTTGAGTGTGTTCAGTTCCAGATTGTTTTGGTTGCACCACAAGGCTAGTCGTTCGACCTCTCGTCTATATGCGGATTCGTCATTGTCTCGAATGAGACCAATCACTGTTGTGTCATCTGCGAACTTCAGTAGCTTAACAAATGGATCATTGGAGATGCAGTCATTGGTATACAGAGAGAAGAGAAGTGGGGAGAGCACACAGCCTTGGGGGGCCCCTGTGCTAATTGTACAGGTATTTGATGTGATCTTGCTTAGCTTCACCTGCTGCTTCCTGTTTGTTAGGAAGCTTGTGATCCACTTACAAGTCTGTTCCGGTACCAATCAACCACACAGCTAACAAGAGACAGCAGCGATCCTCAACCAACCCCCGCAAGCCCCACCACAACCAGCACTTCACCTCCCAATGACCCTCACCTGATGTAACTTCCCCATCACAACACTCATTACAAAACTTCCTTTCCAGACACACATCTGAACCAGCACAAGTCCCATTATAAGTCCCTCACTTGACACATCCACACCTGACTCATCACAAGACCTACTGACCACATGAAGCCCTTATGAACAGAAGAACACCGACATCCCCTAAATTCAGCTGAAGTTGTTATCTTAGCCTGGTAACAAAATGTTTGGAAACCAACTCACAAGCTCATAGAATGAACCTTCACTTTCATGGATCATATGAACATTTTATCGCAGAAAGGAACTTAGTAAAATTATCCTTACCAAAAGTAGCCAGTAATTTAGTAATAATCAAACTAAATAACGATCCATAAATCTCAACCAAAGTCTGAAAGCCTTTTCCAGGATACTAGTGGTCAACCTTCATGAGAATAAAACATGTATTGTTTGTCATTTTCTGAAAAACAATTTAAGAATACATCAAAAATGTGCAAGCAATGTTGCTAAAGCAGAAACAGAAATCTTAGCTGCCTATTATACTTCTGCTCACAGCTAGCTAGATTCTGACTGCCAAGAAGGGAAACTGTTGATATTCTGCTGCCGAAGCTAATTCTTTAAGGTGAAATGCTTGATCATTTGGTCCTAGAAGACTCAGTGTCTAGATAAAGATGAAATGAATGAGCTTTCCATTTGATATCAATGGGCTAAAGTTACCATCCTAATATATTACAAAAGAAAACGCCTTCCTCAACAGTGATGATATAAAACAAACTATCTAGTAAACAAGCTACAGCTTTCCACTCCTACTGCCTCTTTTAGTAACTACCAGATATAAACAGTCACAATGACAATCTGTCGTATGGTTATGCTATTGCTTAAAAATCACTGGGAGAATTTTCACAGTAACTTTATATTCCCATCTAAGTTAGTTGAAGACATTATTAAACTGAACAAGACAATCCATGCCCCATTGAGTGATTGCTTCAGAGATATTTCCTTACCTAAATAGATAAACAGGATGACCAAGACAGGCAAAAAAAGAAAAAAGAAAGAAAGCAGTAAGCACAGGAGCAGACTCCAACTTCCTGCCAACTTCCCCATAGAGTTTCCTTATGGGAATCTGACAAGGAGCATTGGAAATCTTCTCTTCCCTTCCCTTCCCTTCCCTTCCCTTCCCTTCCCTTCCCAGCAGGCAGATAATCACTTGCTAATGGATAAGTGAGGGATTGTGAGACTGGCTGGGAAACTGTTCTGGTACATTGAAAATGACGATCATATGATCACACCAACACCCAGTAGCACAAGTTTATAGAAGACTAGTAGCCTCAATTTTGTTGCTGAACTAATTTCTCAATGTTCCCCCACAATGGGGTGCATCTGTTGCAAGTAGAACTTGACTTGATATATATTGCAACAGAAAAACTTCTCTATTCATAAGGGTGCTAGCAAGATAAGTGAACTGGTCCACTGCCCATAGTTTCTGCCTTTTGACTGTGACTTTGCGTTCTTTGTAGTTGCTTGAGAAGCAGGCTGAAACATGACTTCTGCACTTCGAATATTAATGATAAGTCCAAAGTTGTCACATGCTGTAGATAATTTATCCATACTAAATTGCATTTCTGACTCTGAGCCATTATTAAGGCACAGTCATCACCAAAGAGGACATTTTTTCAAACAGTTTCCTTCGCTTTGGTAATAGCCTCTTCAGGTTGAAAAGCTTCCCATCCACTCTATACTTGAAGCTTATTGCAGCATCACTGTCCTCAAAGACATCATTCAGCATGACAGTAAAATCGTGCAAACATGCAGCCCTGTTTGACATCAACTGGAAATGCCTTAGAAGATTCCCTACCATTCAGCACTCTGCCCTTAATGCCGTTAGTGGGTGCATGATCAGAATGAATTTGGCAGGGAACCCAAACTTAACATGATCCTCCACAGGCTTTGTCAGCTGATCATATCAAAGACTTTTGCATGGTAAACAAAATTTGCAATGCTTTTCAAGAAATAATGTCTGTATCTCCTCATCATTCTTTTCAAAACAAGTCATGCTGCTTCTAAGTAGAGGGCCCTGGCATCTTCAATGCAGATGAATGGACAACATCCCTGAAGCATTCCCAGTCATCCTTAGCATTGCCAGCAAGATGTAGGTCAGCAAGCTTAGTTTCTAAATCTTCAGCCAGTGCTGAAGCCATGCTGGTATTCTTCAGCCTGGCCATCTTAATTCTTTTCATGTCCTTGCTTCCTTGTGGTCACTTTTTGGGTCTGATGTGGAGCTTCATTTTTGAAACAAGGAGCCTATAATCTGTCCATCAGTCAGCACCAGACATGGCCTTGCTCACTCTGATACATAGCCTCTCTTTTCTTCTAGCAATGATGTGCAGATAGTCAACTTACAACCATTCACATAGCAACTGTTTGAAGTTACAACAATGCTGAAAAAACTGACCGATCCTTGTATTTACAATCATCACAGCATCTCTTTGGTTACATGATCAGGATTCCAGGCCCCTGGCAGCCAGTATGGATTATAATAATTGCAGTTATCACGTGACCATCATTTGCAACCTTCCCAGCCATTTCCTGACAAGCAAAGTCAATGTGGGAAGGCAGTTCCACTTAATGATCATGTGCTTCACGTAACTGCAGTGCTTCGCTTAACAATCATTTCCCAAAAGTTCATAAAATAGGGTGCAGCTCACTTAACAACTGTCTTGCTTAGCAATGGAAGTTGCAGTCCTATTTGTGGTTGTAAGTTGATGACTACTTGTAATCAGTAAGATGCTAATTCTTAGGGCTGGAGGTGCTCCAAGAGTTAAGGTAGGAACTAAGTTATATTAGTGATGGGGAAGTCATGTGCTGCACAAGCCTTCAATAAGAGTAGGCCATTGCCATGTCATGTCCCTCATAGACTCCCTGCCAGGTTGCAGAATTGCACCTGGCTCTTGCATTAAAGTCACCAAGTAAGATCAGCTTGTCAGTGCTGCTCACTTCTATTACTAGAGCATTTAATTCTCCATAGAGCCTGTCATAAGGGTTCTCATAATGGTTGGTCATTGTTGGGGCATTAGTGGTGGGCTTAGGGTTATATATATAATCTAATGCTCCAATCCCAGGGGGCTGAAGAAAATTCCACAGACTTGAGTTGACTTAACATCTGCATAAATATGCATAATATGAAGTTCTTGGGACACCTTGTCCTATTTTTTTCACACCAGCAAAAGTGGATACTTGCATTCTGTTTCTCCATATAGATTATCAGAAAAAGATGCATTAAATTGTTAGAAGTCCGACATATAATATTTAAATAGCATTGTGTGGCACTTGGGTGGCTATATGGTTCTGTTTAATAAAAAAAAATAATTATAAGGCTTATCTAACTCTACATTCCTAGGACCTTTGCAGTGAAAACAATTTGTGTACAGTATTCCACTTTTTGTTCACTTGGATGATAAAACTGCTGAAATTGAGACATCTCAGGTGAAATATATTTGGCTGTTTCCCCTGCAAGACAGCAAGACAGCCCTGTCTTTGAAGGCAGTGTTAAAATATTATCACCAACACATTGGGATGAAGATAATCTGAATTCCAAGTGACACAGCAGACAAAATTCACATAACCTTCAGGTCCTGAAGCAGCAATATCCTCCTTTTTCAAACA
Source organism: Ahaetulla prasina (assembly GCF_028640845.1). Classification (NCBI taxonomy): domain Eukaryota; kingdom Metazoa; phylum Chordata; class Lepidosauria; order Squamata; family Colubridae; genus Ahaetulla; species Ahaetulla prasina. The sequence goes on along the minus strand of NC_080539.1, from coordinate 311,131,149 downwards.
TTACTTATTATCTGGAACTGCTAAGAAGCTTATGCTGCTGTCTTATTTCTGTCAACCACCAGCTAAATTTGCATTTTCCTTTGCTTTCTGATTAAATGCTACAATATTCGGTAAATCAGATAGCATTTTTTCTCCTGTATTTCCTTTATATAACTTTAAATGCTTCTACTTTCTCAGATTTATATTCATAACTGAGAGGATTTTTTATTGAAAAATCACCATCATCCAGATATAAAATACCATATGAATACAGTCCTTCATACACTTTCTTGGAAGGTAATGGTTGGTAATAGCTGCATTTACCCAACATGTTAAATAGAGCAGGGGTCTCCAACCTTGGCAACTTTAAGACTTGTGGACTTCAACTCCCAGAGTTCCTCAGCCAGCAAAGTTGGCTGAGGAATTCTGGGAGTTGAAGTCTACAAGTCTTAAAGTTGCCAAGGTTGGAGACCCCTGAAATAAGAGGGCTACTGTGTTCTAGTGGTAAAAACACCTGACTATGTCTTAGCTATGAAAGCCAGCTGGGTTACTTTTGGCCAGTCAGTCTCTCTCAGCCCAAGCCATGTAACAGGTTTGTTTGTTGTGGGGAAAATAGGAAGAGCAATGTATATTGGATATGTTCACTGCCTTCATTATTTGTAAAGTGGAATACAAATAAATAAAAAATAAATAAACAGGATTGGTTTGCCCTAGTATCTTGAGCAAGTCATACTAGATCCTGTAGGCATTATCATTTCTGGTTTATTTTCTGACTTTTTTCTTCTTTCGGAGACAATAATTAGAATAAGTAGAAGTCATTTATTTTATTGTGCCTCTGAGTCAGCTGTGACTCCTGGGAATGTCCTGGACTATCCCTGCAATAATCCAGGGATTAATGCACAAAACACATTAATAAATTTTACATGGAGGCACAGATTTCTTAATGTGGTACCTGAAAAAAAATTCAATTTTCAAGGCCCATTTTAAAGACAGCAGCTTGAGTCTCAGTGAAATACAATTCCAGAGACCAAAGACTGTGACAAATAAGGCACACAACCAGGTTTGTCTGTTTGCTACTTTGGAAAAACTGCATCACTATCACTATGACTATCATTAAGTGTTGTACCTTATGATTCTCGATGAACGTATCTTTTCTTTTATCTACACTAAGAGCATATGCACCAAGACAAATTCCTTATGTGTCCAATCACTTGGCCAATAAAAAATTCTATTCTATTCTATCAGGTTTTTGTATACCTCTGATAGGAGTCGAGCAACTCAATATTTGTAGGCTCTCACAATGGTACAGATTTGTGCATTCACTATGCATTTATAATTGTGCCTCTTGGATATTGGGATGCCTTATAATATTGGGAATCCCTATTTCATTGAGTTATACATTGAGTTATAATAAGGTGTTTCTTGGATTTCTAAGCCACTATGATTTATTTATTTTTAAATCATGCAATCCTATCAAACAATTTGAACTGCTGAAGTGGTTTTCTGACTCCAGACTGCATTAAAAAAAAAAAAGCAGCACTTTAGCTTTATAGATTTTCTTTCTCCAAGATATAACTGAGTTACATCTCGAAGGTTGTTCAGCAGCTTGGCAAGAGGGCCGTGGTGGCTCAGGCTGTAAGAAGCCTGTTATTAAAACACAGCAGCCTGCAATTACTGCAGGTTCTAGTCCCACCAGGCCCAAGGTTGACTCAGCCTTCCATCCTTTATAAGGTAGGTAAAATGAGGACCCAGATTGTTGGGGGGGGGCAATAAGTTGACTTTGTAAATATATACAAATAGAATGAGACTATTGCCTTACACACTGTAAGCTGCCCTGAGTCTTCGGAGAAGGGCGGGATATAAATGTAAATAAATAAATAAATAAATAAATAAATAAATAAATAAATAAATAAATAAATAAATAAATAAATAAATAAATAAATAAAGTTTCCAGGCTGGCAATATGCAGCATCTGACAGAGCTCATTCTCCTTGACAGACCCACTCATGAAGTTCAATCCCTTTGGTTCCACGTTAAAATAAAATAAGATTTAGATATAAGTATTTGCTGAGATCAGGGGTAAATGCTCTAACTTAACCCCAACATGCCAAAACCAAAGCAAAGCGGTCTACAGATTATTTTCCATGGGATAAAGTCTATGGTGGTTATAGTACTGCCTATTTTTTAATGTAGGTTTATCCTGTGTGAATGCACAAAACAGCAGGCGAGATTGCTGCTACATAACTGCTGAGAACGTGGTTTTAGAATTCTGTTTGTGGGTGGTACAATATGACTACTTCACTTTATGAAGAATTGAAGAAGCAAAGATTTCATTATCTCGGGCTGCCAGAGAAAAGGCTACAGGTTTGGATTCTTCTGTACCATTTGACTCTGAAATCCCAAGCTGGCCCCCAGAATATAATTCCCAGAAAAATAAAACTGAAGAGCCTGGATTTAGATTGTCTGGAAACATTGTTTGGAACAAGTGCTGTTTGTCTGAATTTGAACTCGTGAGGTTAAGCTCAAAATTATAATGAATTCATTGTATGTATGTAAATTCAGGGCTGTTGAACATCCATGCCCAATTCAATTTACTGTGCAGCCCAGATATATATATCTTAAATCTGGCTGAATGAATGGCATCAAAAATGCTTCTGTGATCTTATGGTTCAATTTCATATCTAAATACGAAAGCAAAATCTTCAAATAGATCAATGGAAAGAGGAATAAAAATAAGAAAATCAATAGAAAAAATGCACAAAGATAACTATTTTGAATAAAATATTACTCTAAATGAGTACTTTCACTGTGATATCATGTTTCCCCAAAAATAAGACCCTGTCATACTTTTTTGAACCCTGAAATAAGCACTTGGCCTTATTGCCATGTGATCAAAAGCCCAATAGGGTTTATTATCAGGGGATGTCTTATTTTGGGGAAAACAGGGTAATAAAATGTAACATATTGAAAATGTATTCATCATTTTGACTTTAATTTAACAGATTAACAGAGTTGGAAGGGACCTTGTAGGTCGTCTAGTCCAACCTCCCACCCAAGCAGACATCCTACATCATTTCTGATAGATGGCAGTCCAATCTCTTCTTGAAAGCTTCCAGTGATGAAGCTCCCACAACTTCTGAAGGCAAGCTGTTCCATTGGTTGATTACTCTCACTGCCAGAAAATTTTTCCTTATTTGCAGGTTGAATCTCTCCTTGTTCAGTTTCCATCTATTGTTCCTTGTCTGCCTTCAGGTGCTTTGGAAAATCGCTTGACCCACTCCTCTCTGTGGCATCCCCTCAAATATTGGAACATTGTAATCAAGTCTCCCCTGGTCCTTCTGTTCACTAAACTAGCTATGCCCAGTTCCTGCAACCGTTCATTGTATGTTTTAGCCTCCAGTACCCTAATCATCTTAGTTGCTCTTCTCTGTACTCTTTCTAGTGGGGTGACCAAAACTGGATACAGTATTCTTGGTGTGGTCTTATTTGTATTGCTGTTGTTTATTAGATATACAAGCATACAAATGAGTTTATAAAGCAGTATTTTGTAAATTGCACTTTGCTGGGATATCAGGGTAATTCTGCTCTGCAACCTAAACTTGACTTCCATTACTGTTTCTTAAGCCAGCTTCAGAAATTCTAAAGTTGATTGCAGTGGGTTGGCAACAAGGCCAAGGTAGCGTTCAGTTTAGACTGTGGTTATTGTAAGACCTGATTGACTCTTTTCCCATCCAAGACCTGACTGGCTTCTTGTTATTTCCATCTATGCAGGGAAAGCGAGTCTCCTTGGCTGGCTTCTGTGTAAACCATTTACTAGTGCTTTCCTTTTGTTTTCCCAGGTATCTGCATACATGGATGCCTTCACAGAGACACAATCTCGGACACAGACACACACAACTTGCCATATTATGTCCTTTGAGAATAGCATAGAATATTTTTTCTCTCTCTTTTTTTCTTACTTTTGTGCTATTGCTGTTGGTCTAATGATGCAATAATTAAAATGATAGAGAACAGGTTGTGATCCTACCTTTCTTTGTGGATCCATAGAAATTTTGTAGTGGAGAACAACCAAGTTCAGTTCCATAGAAACAAATCACCGATGTCCTTAGGTTAAACTTCAAACTTTTTTAAAAAAGAAAGGGAAACATTTCAGTACCATGGACAGAGGGTAAAATTCTTTTTAAAAGCGACAGCCCAACAACCCAGGACAAAATGCCTTCCTAGTTAACTTCTGGAGAGGAGAAGGTATGCTAGCCAGTGGTGGGTGGCTGCTGGTTTGGAGTGGTTCAGGCAAACTGGTTGTTCTGATGATCAGCTGGCTCCACCCACCGACCCCTGCCCTATCCGGTCCTATATTTTCTTCTTTCTGGCTCAGCTGATTCGCACGGCACAACTGATTTCTGCACCTCCACTGTTCTACTTACCGCGGCTGCCTTAGAAGGTAAGGAGCTGAGTTTCAAATTACTGTATTTTGAACGTTGCACGCAAGCGCGTTAGGCACACACCATGCATGCGCAAAGCACATGCACACGCAAAACATGTGCACACTCACAGAACCGGTTGTTAAACTGCTTGCAGCCCACTACTGCTGCCAGCCATTACAAACAATGAAGGATGGGATTGTTTTAGAATGGAATGAAGTTCTGGGGACCACCCTTTGTGAAGGACTTTAGATGGTTCTGATCAGAAAACAATCCTTTTCAATAAAATCTAGAAAATTTTGATGGAAGGTGTCTTTGCAATGAGCTGGCATAGGAAGAAGGCAATATCATCTGTGCTCCAAGGAAACAGGGTGGCACTGGGAGCTAGTGCTGAGAACTAATTATACATACAGAGACTAAATACTTTGCCTATACTATACTAGGTTAATTTTATAGATAGATGTTTGCATGCTTTCAATGTCAAATGTCAGTGTAATGAAACACTATTTTGAAAAGAATGGAGAGATTTTAGAATTGAGAACAATCTGGGAATATTTAGAAAACTTTGGAGTGTTGTCAAAGACATTCTTAGCTTTACTGTTTCCTCATCCTCAATCCCACAGTTATTGTCAAACTTGTTGTCCTGTACAGTGTTCTTTCATGAACTGCTGACAATTTTAATAGCTGGTTCATTTGATGGTAATTACTAAGGATTTGCCTTCTTAGAATTCTAGCTCCTTCTCTGACAATCAGCTCCAATCCATTTAGAAACATTCATGGTCATTCTTTAAAATCAGAATACAGAATAACAGAATGCAGAATAATCACTTTAAACCTTTGCACAAAATTCTCTCAGTAATTTAACATAGATGTACTTCAAATAAGGGCTATTACCCTGTAAACATCACTGCATTATTTCTTCAAATTTAAAAAGTTCGGGCACATTAAAAAAAATCCTCATGCCTTTGGTCATGATGGCTGAATATTCTGGGAATGTAAGACCTTGGAAAGAACATCAGAAGTCTGGTTGGGGAATTGCTGATGCTGCCATGTTTTCAGCAAGCTAACCCTCCTAGTGAAAAACCAAAACATGTCCAAAGGGCTTTCAAATACACCCCAGAACAAGTTCTTGATGTTTGCATGTCAGTGTTCCTGGGAAATTTTTTTTATTATGACAGTTCCCTCAAGTAATGCTACCAAGAATTTCTTATTTATACATGAGCTGACATGTTGACATGGCTTGAGCTGAAACTTGCAGCAATTTTTGTATTACTCTTGAGTAGCAAGGAGCAAAAGAAATAAATCTGGAAGTATATTTTTAACTATTTTAAGCACAACAAGAACATTAATTTTATTTTAAATTAATAACCCAATGCAAATTAATCATTAAATAGGTTTAAATGTCTTCCTGAATATTGTTGAGTGAGATTTTGCATGACCATTATGTTTTATACTCTAGAAAGAAATGTAAATTAGTCATGGTAACAGGCTTCTGGGAATCAGCCCTGAGTCAATATGAATTGGAGATGCAAACAAGACAAGATTTGGTTCAAGTTTCTGATCTTAGGCAATCTGAGTGTACTAGAGCTTCTTTGATATTCAATTTTTTTTTTTTAAAAAGTTATCCATAGGCTATAATGGGAAAATATCAGAAAGCCTGCAGCTGCTTCTTCTTCTTCTTTTTTTTTCATAGAATGAAATGAAATTAGTCCTGGTCCCTGACTTATTAAAGGATATTAACCCTATCTAGATTAGTAGAACCTACTAATATAGATTAGTATACTAATTAGTATTAATTAATAATCTAATTGGTATTAATCTATTACACTACTAAGTAATCTAATAAATAATCAATAAGTAATCTACTAATCAGTAGGGACGTGGTGGCTCAGGGGCTAAGACAGTTGAGCTTGTCGATCGAAAGGTCGGCAGTTCGGTGGTTCGAATCCCTAGTGCTGCCATGTAACGGGGTGAGCTCCCGTTACTAGTCCCAGCTTCTGCCAACCTAGCAGTTTCGAAAGCACGTAAAAATGCAAGTAGAAAAAATAGGGACCACCTTTGGTGGGAAGGTAACAGCGTTCCATGCGCCTTTGGCATTGAGTCATGCCGGCCACATGATCACGGAGACGTCTTCGGACAGCGCTGGCAGAGTCGGCAACGACTAGCATGTAAGTGCGAGGGGAACCTTTACTTTTTAATCTACTAATCAGTATTAATCTACCAATCTAGTTGAAATGTTAATTTATATTGCTAGCCCATGTATGACATGCCATATGCTAAATAAATAAATAAACCAGTGGTGAAATCCAAACTATTTTACCATCAGTTCTGTGGGTGTGGTGTGGTGGGCATGGCAGGGGAAGGAAACTACAAAATCTCCATTCCCACCCCACTCCAGGGGAAGGATACTGCAAAATCCCCATTGAGAAATCTCCATTCCCAATCCACTCCTAGGGCCAGCCAGAGGTGGTATTTGCCAGTTCTCTGAACTACTCAAAATTTCTCCTACTGGTTTTCCAGAACCTGTCAGAATCTGCTGGATTTCACCCCTGAAATAAACCCTATCTAACTTCATAGATATCTGCAAAAGCTATGCTGCAATAAATGTTTGAATTATTTCCCCAGCTCCTCTTTTAAAAGTCAACAAAGTTAGAAAACTTTGGCGGGGGGTGGGGGGGCGTTGGCAGCGCCCCCTGGACTCCTGCCGGGAAGACTTGGCCAGTTTCGAAGATGGGTTTGGAGTTTGGGCGTCTCCGGTGGCGATGGGAGGAGCCCCGGAGGGGCTGCGCCCCAATGAAGATCTGGAGGGCCGCCCGGGCTTCATCGGCCTCTTTGAACTTGCGGTGGCGAGGGCGGCGGCCTGGCCCTTCCCTCTCTGTCGGGCGTTGGCGCCGGTGAGCCCTGGGTCTGCTGGCGGGTTGGGCGACTGGTGTCCCCTCTCAACTGGGGGAACTCCAGTGGCCTGCTCGCGGTGGCGACGGGGCGTTCCCGGTGGCGATGGCCTGGCGGAGGCGATAGGCGGCGGCGGCCTGCCCCGGTGTTTTGAAGTGGCAGATGGCCCGATAGGCCCAGGGTGGCTGTGACCTTGCCCTAGTGGCGCGGATATTTGGCAGCGCCGGAGGAAGGCCCGCGGGCCCAGCGGACACCCCTCCACTATTTACCATCTTTATAACATCTCTACCATCGTTCCTCTCCCCTTCTTCCTTAGCCCACCCCAGGTCGTTTGTCTGGGGTGGTGAACTGACTGAGTCAGCGGTTTATCATCTACCTCACATGGATTACCTCGAACTGTTTCCCATCAGGACAGACTGGTCATTGTCACTTTACCATCTGTTCTGACCTTTGCTGCCAACTTGACCAGCCCAGGATGGCCTTGGCCGGACCGTCTCAGTGATGCGAACATTTACCGCGGCAGACCTACTTGCCCTGCGAGATGCCCCTCTCTCGCGGGTTTGGCCCTCCAGATTATCGAGGGCCCACCTTGAGGACGGGCTTTGGAGTCCCGAGAGGTGGCATGCGAAAAATAGGAGGCTTAGGGGTTTTTTAATTGGCTGTTTTAATAGACTTTTTAAGGGGAGTTTTAAAGGGGATTTTAAGGGGAGGAAACCGACGGGCTTGGGTTGGGGGTGGGAGGGAATGGGTGGGTGTTGGGGGAAACCCGTCGGGGGGGAGTCCAGTTCCTGCGCATGCTCGTGGCGGGGGGTTGGTGGGTCCGAGGGTCATGGGGGGAGTCGGTATTCCATTGGTTGAGGGTGGTGCTATTTCCACGGTAAGGGGGAGGGGCAGATATGGTGGAAGTGGGGGCTCATATCGTGTTAGGGGGGTGCGCGCTCGATGTTTGCAGGCGGTTGCGCGCCCCGGGCCCCCAAACTTCTCCCGTTCCCCGGATGGTCAGGGTCCTCAGGGCCCTGGCCTTCGGCTGATGTTATGCAATGCGCGGTCCATGGCCAATAAGGCCCCCCTAATTCACGATCTTATTCAGGGGGGTGCCGCGGACCTTATGGGCGTCACGGAGACCTGGTTGGGCCCAGAAGGGGGCGTGCCCCTTGTTCAGATGTGCCCACCGGGTTTCCGAGCATTTCATCAGCCGAGGGGCCAGGGTAGGGGTGGTGGGGTGGTGGTTGTAATTAGAGAGAGTCTAGAGCCGAGGGAGACCACTGTACCTCAGATTGCCGGGTGCGAATCCCTCTTTGTGAGATGGGGTCATAGATGTCAGATGGGCTTGCTGGTCGCGTACCTGGCTCCTTGCTACGTGACAGCTGCCCTGCCCGAGCTCCTGGAGGTGCTTGCTGGGGTGGCAGTTGAGACCCCCAGACTTTTAGTCATGGGGGATTTTAACTTGCCATCTTCCGGCTCGTCATCGACAGTTGCTCGGGAGTTCATGGCTTCCATGACGGCCTTGGACCTGACTCAAGTAGTTGATGGCCCTACTCACATTGGGGGTGGCACTCTGGATCTGATTTTTATCTCTGGTCAGTGGTTGAGAGATCTGGATTTGAAGGAATTAGCTATTGAACCTTTGTCATGGTCAGATCACTCTCTTCTTCGCCTGGACTTTCTGACCGCCACTCAACACCGCAGGGAGACGGAGCCGTTACGTTGGTTCCGTCCCAGGCGCCTGATGGACCCGGAGAGGTTCCGGATGGAGCTTGGGCCACTTCCTGAAGGTCTGGCCCACGACACGGCTGAGGAACTGGTTGCGGCCTGGGAACGGGCCGCGGCGGGGGCCTTAGATCGTGTCGTGCCTTTGCGGCCTCTGACCCGGCGCAGGTCCCAAACGGCTCCTTGGTTCTCCGAGGAGCTGAGGGGGATGAAGCGCCAGAGAAGACGCCTGGAGAGTTCTTGGAGGTCTAGCCGTTCCGAGGCTGATCGGACACTAGTGAAGTCCTATACTAGGACTTACCTAGTGGCATTGAGGGATGCGAGGCGTTGCTACGCCTCCTCCCTCATTGCGTCGGCAGATAACCGCCCAGCCGCCCTGTTTCGGGTGACTCGTTCCCTCCTTCACCAGGGGGAGCAGGATGACCCGTTGCAGGGACGTGCTGAGGAGTTTAACGGTTATCTATACGATAAAATCGTTCAGCTTCGGGACGGTCTGGACCAAAATTGCAGTGACTCAGGGGAGGCGTCCGAGGGTGGTCTTGGTGATATTTTATGGGATGAGTTTGACCCTGTGGCTCCCGAGGACATGGACAGGTTGTTGGGTAGGTTGAATGCCACCACATGTTTACTGGACCCGTGCCCCTCCTGGTTGGTGCTGGCCACCCAGGAGGTGACACGAGGCTGGCTCCAGGCAATTACGAGTGCTTCCTTGGTGGAGGGAGTCTTCCCGGCCGCCTTGAAAGAGGCGGTGGTGAGACCCCTCCTCAAGAAGCCTGCCTTGGACCCGGCTGTTTTAAGCAACTATCGTCCGTCTCCAACCTTCGCTTTACGGCGAAGGTTGTGGAGAGTATGGTGGCATATCAGTTTCCCTTACACCTGGATGAAACTGTCTATCTAGACCCGTTCCAGTCCGGTTTCCGGCCCGGTTACAGCACTGAGACGGCTTTGGTCGCGTTGGTGGATGATCTCTGGAGGGCCAGGGATAGGGGTTGTTCCTCTGCCCTGGTCCTATTAGACCTCTCAGCGGCTTTTGATCCCATCGACCATGGTATCCTGCTGCGCCGGTTGGAGGGATTGGGAGTGGGAGGCACCGTTTATCGGTGGTTCTCCTCCTATCTCTCCGATCGGTCGCAGACGGTGTTGACGGGGGGGCAGAGGTCAGCTCCGAGGCACCTCACTTGTGGGGTGCCGCAGGGGTCGATTCTCTCGCCCCTCTTGTTCAACAACTATATGAAGCCGCTGGGTGAGATCATCAGTGGCTTCGGTGTGAGGTACCAGCTGTACGCTGATGACACCCAGCTGTACTTTTCCACACCGGGCCACCCCAATGAAGCTATCGAAGTGCTGTCCCGGTGTCTGGAAGCCGTACGGGTCTGGATGGGGAGAAACAGGCTCAGGCTCAATCCCTCCAAGACAGAGTGGCTGTGGATGCCGGCATCCCGGTACAGTCAGCTGCAGCCGCGGCTGACTGTTGGGGGCGAGTCATTGGCCCCAATGGAGAGGGTGCGCAACTTGGGCGTCCTCCTGGATGAACGGCTGTCCTTTGAAGATCATTTGGCGGCCGTCTCCAGGAGAGCTTTTTACCAGGTTCGCCTGGTGCGCCAGTTGCGCCCCTTTCTAGACCGGGATGCCCTATGCACGGTCACTCACGCCCTCGTGACGTCTCGCCTAGATTACTGCAATGCTCTCTACATGGGGCCCCCCTTGAAGGGCATCCGGAGACTGCAGTTAGTCCAGAATGCGGCTGCGCGGGTGATAGAAGGAGCCCCTCGTGGCTCCCGGGTGACACCTATCCTGCGCAGACTGCACTGGCTACCTGTGGCCTTCCGGGTGCGCTTCAAGGTGTTGGTGATCACCTTTAAAGCGCTCCATGGCATAGGGCCGGGCTATTTACGGGACCGCCTTCTGCTACCGAATACCTCTCACCGACCCGTGCGCTCTCACAGAGAGGGACTCCTCAGGGTGCCGTCAGCTAGGCAGTGTCGTCTGGCGACACCCAGGGGAAGGGCCTTCTCTGGGGCTCCGCCCTCTGGAACGAGCTCCCCCCAGGACTTCGCCAACTCTCGGACCTTAGAACCTTCCATCGTGAACTTAAAACACACTTATTCAGGTGCGCAGGACTGGATTAGATTTTTTAGCTTTTAAATTTTAAATTTTAAACTTTATACTGATTTTAATTGGTTTTATTATTTTTAGTTCAATTGGCCGGCTAAATATTTCATTTTAAAATTATTTTAAATTCATTGTCTATCTATGTATTTTAATATGGCTGTACACCGCCCTGAGTCCTTCGGGAGAAGGGCGGTCTAGAAATTTGATTAATAAATAAATAAAATAAATAAATAAATAAAAAAGGACAGCAAAGTAGCTTCCAATTTATCAACCAAAGATCCTGTAGAGTGGTTATGAACATAGAATTGGAAGGTACTTTAGAGGACATCTAGGTAGTCTAACTCTCTGGAGATAAAGCAATGAAGCTATTTTAAAAATAAATATTTGAAGTCTTACTTTTCCTTTTCTTTTGTGGAATGGCAGATTTGGCATGAACTGAAGAATGACCATTGACTTACCTTTTTGGTAATGTACTTTCCTTACTCTGATCATTAGGTTTTCTGAAGTGCCAATGTAAGGTTTTTTTTAAAAAAATTGTGGTGCTTTATATAACAACCAGTAAAACAGCAAAAATCATCATGATTAACAGAGCAATGTTTTCACAATCAGTGAAAAGATTAATATATAACAGTGATAAAATATATGAAAGAAAGAAAAGGAAAAGATCCATTACTATAGAAATAAACATTAGTATATTTATAGTGAGTACATTTGTATGAAACTAAGTCAATTTTTAATATACTATTAAATTTAGAAACATATTGCTTTATCTCTTTTATCTTATTTTGCATACAAAACGATGTTTCAGTTCCTTATTCAGGATAGTTGCAATATTGGTTTTGAAAGCTGGCCTGCCTTAAAAATGGCCCCCATCACTGGCATTTATTTATTATTTATTTATTTAATTAAACTTTTATACCGCCCTTCTCCCAAAGGACTCAGGGCGGTGTACAGCCTTCATTTAAAACAATTTATATGTACACTAAAATAACAATTAAAAAACTTATTCAATAAAAGGCCGAAATTAAAACCGTCCAATTTGACCCTATAAAATACCCAATAAAATTACAATTTAAAATTTAAAATTTAAAATTTGGAGTTTAAAAATCAGGCCAGTCCTGCTTGGATAAATAAATAAGTTTTCAGTTCCCAGCGAAAGGTCCGAAGGTCAGGCAATTGGCGCAAACCGGGGGGAAGTTCGTTCCAGAGGGTAGGTGCTCCCACAGAGAAGGACCTTCCCCTGGGGGCCGGCAGCTGACACTGTTTGGCGGACGGCACCCTGAGAAGCCCCTCTCTGTGAGAGCGTACGGGTCGGTGGGAGGCATATGGAAACAGCAGGCGGTCCCGTAAGTACCCGGGCCCTAAGCCATGGAGCGCTTTAAAGGTGGTAACCAAAATCTTGAAGCGCACCCGGAAGACTACAGATAGCCAGTGCAGACTGCGCAGGAGTGGTGTTACCCGGGAGCAACGTGGTGCTCCCTCAATCACCCGCGCAGCTGCATTCTGGACTAACTGAAGTCTCCGAGTGCACTTCAGGGGTAGCCCCATGTAGAGAGCATTGCAATAATCCAGGCGAGAAGTGACGAGAGCATGAGTGACCGTGCATAAGGCATCCCGGTCAAGAAAGGGGCACAACTGGCGGACCAGGCGAACCTGGTAAAAAGCTCTCCTGGAGACGGCCGTCAAGTGATCTTCAAACGACAGCTGTCCATCCAGGAGAACGCCCAAGTTGCGCACTCTTTCCGTTGGGGCCAGTGACTCGCCCCCAACAGTCAGCCGCGGTTGCAGCTGAATGTACCGGGATGCCGGCATCCACAGCCACTCCATCTTGGATGGATTGAGTCTGAGTCTGTTTCTCCCCATCCAGACCCGTACGGCCTCCAAACAACGGGGCATGATACAATGACAAAGAACATGCAGCATTCATAGCCTTGTATGAATTAACTCTTTTTTTTAAAATAGTATACTTTTAGGTCAGTGTCTATAATGTTAGTTTGGTACCTATTCAATCATTGTTGTAATATCCAAGCCTACATCAGTCATGTAGAATTTGAAATTAAGTTTTGAATAAATATACATACTGGACAATAGTGAATTCCACTTACCTTTGCCACTGGTTCGGAACTGTGAGCACGTGTGTGCGCTCGCTTCGCTCACTTGCAGTGCTTCTGCACATGTGCAGAATCTTCTACGCATGTGCAGAGCATCTGTGATGGCGTCTGGGTGGGTAGATGGAGCCTCCCACCGCTGCCATTACCGGTTCACCCGAACCGGGGTGAACCGGTAGAAACCCACCACTGATACTGGACTGTTTAGCCTTGAACTCCTATTCAATGTTTTTGCAACAAGAGACCCAAAGCATAAAGTTCAGGATTGTGTTTGAACAAAGTGAAGAAACTGGGACCTGAAAAGATAAAATGAGCCCTAAGCAATGTTGACCATCCCAAACGAGCCCAACTTGGTACAGAGTTTAATGAGATGTTTAAACTCATTGATTGACCTCAAATATATGGAAATGAAATTACAACCTTACATATGTTCCTTAACAGATTCAGAAGTGATTTAAAAAAGTCACTGATTCTTCTGTGAAGCACTTTGAAATGATGCAGAAATGCTTTCTAGCCCCCGATTCAGCTTTTCTGCTTCAAAACAGATTCCAAATAATATAGATTTTGTTTCTGTATTAGTTTTGATGAACCAATTTAATTCAAGCTTTGGTGGATCAAAGCATCATTTCAAAGTACTACATAATTTTGGATCACATTGTATACAGCTGCATTGTCCTCTCTTGATAAGTTGGAAAGCTTTGCATGTTTGATAAAATAGTGGAGACCAGTGGTGGGTTGCTATTAATTTGCCGCAGATTGGGTGGACTGGTAGCAATGGTGGCAGGAGGCTCCGTCCATCCACCCGGATGCTTCTGTGCATGCCCAGAAGCGTCGCACAAGCGTGCGCATGCGCCCGCAAGCGAACCGGTAGTGACAGGATTTGAAATCTGATGGAGAAAGATTTCTTCAGGTACACACCTCAAAGTTACATGGCCTCCACTTTTAGGAACTAGATAAACTCACAAGATATAAGTAAAAACAAATTTTATTGAAAAAAATACACACACAAAGTAAAAACTCTTTTAAGTTTTAAGTAAAATATTCAGTGGCAAAGGAGGGAAATGTACTGAATACTGTAAGTCAAATCACAGGTTTATTTATTATTTATTTTAATTTGTATACCGCCCTTCTCCCGAAGGACTCAGGGCGGTGAACAACCAAATAAATTACAAACACAAATAGATACAATATTAAAACAGCCCTTAAAAAACTTATTCAATTTATCGAAAAAATTTAAAATACAAATTACACCCATAAAATTGCAAAAATTTAAAACCCAATTAAATTAAATTAATTTTTTTTTTAAATCAAGCCAGTCCAGCTATACGAAATAAATAGGTTTTAAGTTCGCGGCGAAAGGTCCTAAGGTCAGGCAATTGTCGAAGTATGGGGGGAAGCTCGTTCCACAGGGTAGGAGCCCCCACAGAGAACGCCCTCCCCCTGGGGGCCGCCAGTCGACATTGTTTGGCTGACGGCACCCTAAGGAGTCCCTCTCTATGGGAATGCACTGGTCGCTGGGAGATAGAAGACGGCAGTAGACGGTCCCGTAAGTTGAAGGTTGAAGTTAAAACAACCTTCTGTATAAATATTATAGACAGACAGTATAAGGCTCTGCACAGACATAAGTTGATGTAGATTTACCCTTAAATTAGAAGAACTTTGTTTTAAAGGGATTGTAATTGAACAGAAACAAACAATTATTGAACAATTACAAACAATATAAATACTAAATAAAAAAAAGAGAAAGTTGAAACACAGGGGAAAACAAGAATTAAACTTAAATGCATAATTCCTAACAAGGAATGAGATGACCTGATGTCTAAACATAGGGTGTAATATAGATTTAGATGACTGGGAAAAAATTTGGAACAAAAATTACACTGTAACAAAATCCGCTACATATAAAGAAAATCAATTCAAAATATTTTATTGTTGGCACCTAACTCCAGCTAGGCTAGCTAAAATGTATTCAAATTTAAGCCCAAAGTGTTGGAAATGTAATCAACATCAAGGATCATGCTTGGTGGCTATGTCCTGAAGCGAAAAAATACTGAACTAAGATACAAGGATGGCTTCAAGATATAATAAAATGTCAAATTGAACTAAATCCTGAAACATTTCTCCTGGGAATATTTAAAACAAAATATGATAGGAAAATAAGGTATCTGATTTTACACATATTAACAGTGGCAAGAATTGAGTTCACGCAATATTGGAAGGAACGCAATATACCGCCAGAAGAATTGATTATTCAGAAGATATATGATTGTGCCAAAATGGATAAACTTACTCTAGAACTAAAAGAAAAAGACGATTCAGAATTTTATGCGATTTGGGAAAAATGGTATACTTGGACAGATAATAGAAATAAAAATTGGAAATATACCTAAGGCTATTGAGGATTAGATATTGAATGTATATAATGTATATATCGTATGGAATGTTGATCTGAAGCATATAAAAATGACCCAGTCTGTTGATTATGTACTAAAGGAAAAAAGTAATAAAAATTATTTTAAAAAAGAAGAAGAGATGACCTGAGGTCATCTGCTCACTTTCCTGGCCCCTTTTTTCCATATTCTTATAGATATTCATATTATTAGAGACTCGTAGATCTTAACTTTTCTCTTTTCCTAGCCTTGGAACCTAATTTACATTTTGCTTTTTTTTTTTTAAAATAAACTTTTTCCCTCTAGAGGGAATTGAAGAATTTGACAATACATGTATTTTCTTTCCTTGTTAAAATATAGATTCCACATCTGAGATGAATGAATATGCATCCATCTATTGCAATCTAAAAGAATAATGGCCAGATTCTTTTAGATATGGGAGAATGCTTCTCCTTATGTTCTCTAGCACCTGATGCTGAGAGGAATATGTTCTCTATTAATTGGAGGGCAGCAAGTGAATCGTTGATGTAAACAGCTATCTCTGCTTACTTTTGCTCTCCCTCAGTGAACAAAATGTAGAAAAGAAAACTAGGTATGAAGGAAGAAGGAGCAGTGACTACCACCTGCAAGAATTGTCAATCCTCCATAAGATTCTTCACTCTTTCTTTCCCTTGGGGAGAAGTGCTGGACTGGTGGAGAATACCTCTTCCTCTGAAGACTCATCCTGTCTTGTGGATCCCCATCCCAAGCTGTATGCCCATTGACCACTGTAATTATGCAGTCTTTTTTTTATTTTTTATTTATTTATTTATTTTTGAATTTATATCCCGCCCTTCTCTGAAGACTCAGGGCAGCTTACATTGTGTTAAGCAATAGTCTTCATCCATTTGTGTATTATATACAAAGTCAACTTTTATTGCCTCCAACAATCTGGGTCCTCATTTTACCTACCTTATAAAGGATGGAAGGCTGAGTCAACCTTGGGCCTGGTGGGATTTGAACTTGCAGTGTGTTAATAACAGACCGCTTTAGTCTGTTGAGCCACCAGAGGCTTTCATAAACAGAATGCCCAGTGTTGTGACCCAGGCCCCAGTAGGTAGTAGGAAACTCAGTAAGTGTAAAAACAAACAAACTTTATTTCAACAGCTGAGAATTACTTCATTCTCAGCTTAGTTCAGTTAAATTAAAGCAGATTCCTCCCAACACAAATTCCTCAGTCCTATCACCAACCTTGGTCCAATTATGGAAACTGCCAAAGGCCTTTCTTGGCAAAAGTTTTAGAAGACACCGATACAAAATAAATGCAAGAAGACGAAGCTATCAACGTTGTTTTCTAGCAAAGCCCAAACGCTGTTGCTGGTCTTTTAAGCTTTATGGGAGGGGCCAATCATCTCTTGGCCCTACTCCCGAGTCATCCTCTTTGCTTGAGCTGCTCTTGCTGTCTGGCAACTCTTCTCATGCATGCATTAGAAACAGGCTCCTCCTGTTCCTCTGCCTCACTAATGTCAGTCTCTGGAGGCTCTGGAGTCTGCCCTCATTCCCCAATGGCCCTGGCCCCACCTCAGCCTCTGACGCAGAGCCCTCATCCAGGCCTTCCCCAGCCTCATCGCAGTCCAACTCCGTTGCCAGCTCCGCAGGCTGCTGGCGGACCACAACACCCTGTTTATGGAAACTATCCCCTGAACTACAAGAAGATTATTAATTCTTCAGCAGTTTCACCCTACTGCATTGTACATTATTTATTACACAGGCCTTTTTAATGTACCAAATTAAAACACTGATTTTTAAAAATAGCATCTGGCTTGTTCCTTACTATTTATAAGCACAGCAAAGTACCACTCCTCACACATTTACATTCATTCAGCTTTAGAACATTTTAATCTATCACTCAGCCTTCACAGAAGCCTTAACAAAAATGTAGAGCAAGGCTAAATGTAACTAATCAATGAAATTAAAAAAAAACAAACATAGAAGGCTAGTATTCTCCTGCAATCCATTCCATCCTCAAATTATTGTTAATATTGTCAAGGAATATCTCGGATGGTGGAATACAGAGCATCTATGAACATTGTCTTCTCACCACGAAAGACAAACTAAATGAGTTTTTGCTGCAGCTCCAAATCATCGAAATCATACTAGTTCTATAGATATGAACAGCGCATTCCATTTTAATTAATACTTAGAAACTACTCGCGATATTGGTTTAAAACATGCGCTACTATTAGAGGAAGATAAACTCTTTTGGTAAAATTTCTACTTATGAAAACATCCAGAGAATGAAATGTACAAAGAGAATTGGATGAACAGCACTTGCAATTTTGTATTAAGAAATATTTACCAGCAATGCCCTTTATGATATGGTAAGAGCTAGTGCTTAGTTATCTTTAAGTAGTGATGATGTCTTGGAGACAGGAAAAATGATCCATGTTGACCAAATGTTACGTTTTTTCTCCTTACAGAACAAACTGATCCAGATGTTCCAGAGATGATTCATGTACTGAGACAGGAGGAAATTTGAACAGTTTGGTATATGTTCAAATCCCCAAACACAACAACTCATTTCCTGTCTTGTCCTATTCACATCTGTAAATACGTGCTTGGATTAGCCCATTTCAGGGAAAAACAGAACACTGCAGTTAAAAAAAAACAAACAGAATAGTCCAAAGCTCAATCACCCACAACTCAGAACATTTCTGTTGTGTATATACTGGTTGATAATTTTAATGAATTTTAATGTGGTCAGGTGTACAGATTTCACTACATTTTCCTATAATTAGATCTCAATGTGGTCAAACTGACATACTTATTTTGTTTTAATCATGAAAATTATGCAAAGTGAAAGAACTTTGTTGAACTTCGAACTTAATTGCTTGAAGCAGATTCTGAAATACTGCGCTAATTTGTAGTCTAAAGATAGGGCTGATAACTAAATGTCAGGAATCATATATATTTAGCTTCATAAACACACATTTAAATCTATAACTGTAAATAAGGATGGCAAGAATAAGGCTGCCAGACTGATAAATATGAATCATTTTTATACAAAAAAATTGGAAAGCCATTTATAAGTGATACTCAGTCACCATTTCTCAAGAAAGCAGTATTTCAAAGTCTTGCATGTACAAACTCCAAAATTTGAAATAAACAGGAAATAAAAATGATGAGCAATGCATGGGACCAGTTGATCTAAGTACACACATTATGTACATGTTACACATTTTCACCATAGGCTTCCTCAAAGCAAACTAAACATTTTATTCCTAAAATAAAATCCACGGCAGAGATATTACCGGGATTTGACATTGGCCATTTACATTTTTTCGCAGTCAAAAAATGAAGATGGCAGCCATCTTGGTAAAGCTTGTTTTTTTATGCATGTCACACAACACACATAAAAATGGATACAGCTTTGGTTGCATCATTGTGGCAATGATGTCCACTTTTTTACTGTTCCCTGTGGACACCGCTGAGGGAAGTTGGATTAATTTTATTCATTATAAAAAATATTTTCACTGGCCAGATATGTTGCATAATGGAGAATAAATAGCCATTTTATTCTAGGAAGTTCTACAGCAGATGTAACATTACCTTGAAGACCTTTATATTCCTGCAAGTGGTGAAATGCTTTAACTGAGAAACAGAAGTCAAGAGAAAGTAGTGAAAACTCCCAGCTACTTGTATAATGAATAAAATCTGATACTGTAATAAACTGGCAACCAATAATCCTTGGATATTTTTACAAGTTTCAAATATATTATTTATTCTTTCATTCAGTGTACCTTGCTGTTCATTCACCAGATAATGGTAGACAGCTAAGAAGGGTTATAAACTTCAAATACAAAGGAAAATTGTAAAATAATAAAATATACTTCACTGAGAGTTAAACACATTACTAACCACAAGTGGACCAGCATCTGAGGGAAGAACAAGTCCTAGACCTTCTAAGAAACTGTCAGGACCAAGAACCCCAATGCAATTGGCAACTGGTAATCAGTGCAGCTCATACTATAGCCACATTACATAGAATGCCTGAAATGGACTCATACTGTATCTACTTGCACTGCTGAGTTGGTATGTGTGTAAGTGGTGGGGAGCTTTATTGGTTCATGCCCAATGTAGAACTACTACAGGTTTTTTTTTCTTTAAAAGATTACATAAAACCTGTTTTTAATCTTCCTGCATGGTTCACCCAGTTTCTAAGTTGCATTTACAACAATGGTGTATATTTGATGGCCCCTGGGAATAAAGTTCATCTTCTTACTGAAAATCAAGGCCAATTTCCACAAATTAAGGGCTAAATGAGGGGGCCATATAGTCCCACAATACCTCTGTAGTGATATTTTTCAGTGAATAACATATGAAAATAACATATGAAAAGAGCTTCTATTTTTCATTAGATAGAAAACCTAAGTGGTGACTGTCACCATTTTTCTCCTATTCTGCTAAAAGCTCATGCCCAACTATGGCTAGACAGCAATTAAATACTACTTTAGTATCATTCAACTTCTGACTCTTGGTGTGAACTTTTCCCATGACTCAGCCTTATGTTAAATTAATACATCTGGGGGTCCCTGCTCAGTGTGTATTTCCAGTATCTCTTTCTCTCTCTCTGAGTATTGTGCAGGCCCCAGAGAAACGGCTTTCTTAATGGAATGTTCCCTTGAGTGGTTGCCACAATGTCAGAATTGAGCTGCTATGTGCCAAGTGCTTCTTCTACAAACTACTCACGTGGACTATGAAGATTCTAAAGAAAAGGGAGAAAATGTGTTATGGTTTCAACGACCCTTGTCCCTGTTCTCTTCCATTATAAGCAAAACTTTGCATGATGGTAGCAAGTCTGTGATTAAGGCAGCCTTATGGGGTAAGGTTCTTCTCTTGTAGTGAATGGGCAGGCCCTATCTGCCAAGTCTGTATTATGACAAATGGATTTCTTTGCATTTCCCCAGTTTCAAAAAAAAGGGGCCGGGGAAACATGGTGCTTGTGAAGTAGTTGTGCAAAGGAATGAAATAATACATAATTTGTAGAGGAAAAAAACAGATGAATTCATTTATAACAGTAATTGTATTTTAAAAGCTGTATTACATAGAATTATTCAAGCTTCGTTAAATATAAAATTAAGTCATCAGCTAGTTCTGTAGTTTATCATCACTTGAGAGAGAGGGAGAGGGAGTGGGAGAGGGAGGGGGAGAGAGAGGTAGGGAGAGAGAGAATGGGAATGTACAGGGAAGAATTGTATAACAACTACATTAGAATCTGTCTAATGCAATGCCCACTTCCCATCAGATATGCCTATCATTTGAACTTCCGTTGGTCCATAGTTCTATACATACAAACCTGGGATGAAAAGCTATTACTGTTGATAGATTCACACAGAACTGTGGTGGATGTATGACAGGAATCATAAACAGAGAGACACTTTGTACATATGAAAAATTATTTAAAGAAAGCTACTTTATTTGGTTAAAATGCAAAATGCAAAATGCTCACACATTCCACAAAAAAGAAAATGCTAGATTTCTTTGTCACCACTGCAAACACATTTACACCTCATCCTTTTCTGTTTGTCAGGTCTCACTTGCGAGTCAAAAAAAAAATCCTGTAGCACCTTTTCCAACTACAGGATCTGTTCCGACTGTCAAATCTTATTAAAAGGCATAACATTGCATAAGCTGCAGTTCACTACACCAGATGTTTTGAGACCTTCATTTGATGAAGTGAGGTGCTGCTCACGAAAGCTTATGCCTTTTAATAAATCATTTTGGTCAGAAAAGGTGCTACATTTCTTTTATTACAAATAGACTAACATGATTCTCCTCTTGCAATACTGACTACTCTGTATCTGCTTCCTTCAGTAACAGAATTCCAGAAAGGAGAAATCAGATACCATATTCCTCTGAAATGAAAGTTATTAACAATGAATTCCAATATCTCAAGGAGAAATTTGATTTAAGTTGATAACTTTACATTATAACCCTCCGTAGTTATTTTATATCTCAAATGTTTGTTTCAATGCTCTTGACTCAAAACTCTGTATCTGTTTCAGTGATTTTAAGTTTTGTGTTTTTATTCTTTTTTTACATAGTGACTATATATCTGTTTATGTTCCTGTTAAACACCTAACATAGAAAAAACTATTCAGATGAATTCTTATACAGATAATATACAGGGGTGGTATTCACTTTCTGTCGCTACTGGTTCGCAAACGTGAGCGTGCATCAGAGCCTTCCGTGCATGTGCAGAGTGGCAAAAATGGGATGTGATGATGTCTGGGCAGGTAGGTGGAGCCTCCTGCAGCCACCGCTACTGGTTCGCCCAAACCAATGGATAGAACCGGCTGAATACCACCACTGTAATATACCTTTTGTTCATATGTTGTACATTTATCTGCACACAGATAAATGTGCAGCCTATTAATGCTAAGTAGCTTCTATGAGAGAGGAGTGGTGGAATATGCAATGTAGCATCACTACACAAACTGATTTTTACTTGCATCACAACTTTACAGCCAAGTATCAAATGATGTGGTCCTTATATTGTGGAAAAATGATACTTATTCATTAAAGAAAACCTTATTTTTTTCAAGAGCTAAAAATTAGCTGCATTATGAGTCACATTATGAGTTCCTTTCTTAGAGATCTAGCACCTTTTTCAAGTTTACAGAGAAAGAAAAAAAAAGAGGAGGAAGGGCTGCCTTAACAGCTATCAGAGAAATGCTGTGCTTGAATGAGGCATGAATTCCAAATTCCTTCAGAAGTATGCCTAGCCCCAATAACAAGAAACAGAAAAAACAACAACAGCAAAGTAAAACCAAATGCATGCTTCGTGTGCATGCGCACTGCAGGCACTACCATGCAGCGCTGAAAAAGGAGGCTTAAGAAGCCTTTTCCAAGGTAAGTAGAACAGCGAGCGGGGACAACAGCTGTGCTGCGCAATTTAGATTCACTAGAAAGCAGGATTTCCTGCTTTCTAGCAAATATAAATTCCGTAGCACAACTGATTGTAAAAATACTGGTTCATTCGAACTGGTAGCATTTTTTTACTACTGGTTTGCCTGAGCAAACCGGTCCTAACCGGTAACATTTCACCCCTGCCCTGAAATCTATTTCATTGAGCTATGGCAGTTTGGGGTTCGTACCAGAAAATCAGTAGTCTTCCAAATAATTGCTTTGAGGTCCCTTTTGTCACTTACAACTTGTCATGGAGACTAAGGCTAGTGATAGTTGCAGTCCAAAAACTTGTACAGGTGACCCCCAATTTACAATGCTTTATTTAGTGAATATTTGGAGTTGCAATGGCAATGAAACAAGTCACTGATGACTGTTTTATGACTGTTATGACCGTTGCAGTATCCCCATGGTCATGTCATCAAAATTCAGACACTTCAGAAATACAGATTCATATTTATGAGAGTTGCAAAGCCACCTCTCGTGACTTTCTGACAAGCAAAGTCAATGGGGAATCCAGATTCACCTAACAGCTGTGCTATTATCTTAACAACTACTGTGATCCACTTAATAACTATGGCAAGAAAGGTCATAAAATAAGGCAAAGTTCACTTAACGGTCTCGCTTAGCAACAGAAATGTGTGGCTCAATTTTGATCATAAATCGAAGGTTATCTGTACAGTTGCCCTTAATCTTTTAAACTTCAGGACAAATACTGGTATATTAGGCTTTTTCTTCATTTCTCAATAAACTATGATCTTGTACAGACATGGTACTTAATTGTAAAATGGTTAAATGAATCATGCACCATGCAAGTGTCCCACAAATATTCGCTTCGTGTTATAAGTGACCATAAAAAGTAACTTTTAATGACCCAACCATAGTTGGGCAGGAACTATAGGTACTATCTGAACTCAGAATGCAAACTTTTTCTGACCACCAAATCACAAACCACTAAATCACAGATTGCAATTTAGGGTTTAATTTAAAAAGCTAGAAATGACATTGTCCTTTTCAGATCATACATGTACCAACTACCAACAAATTGATAGTGCTTTTCTAAGCATAAACTCTAAATTGCTTGGCTACTGAGTCTACAGAAACAAAAGTCCTCCTTTTACTGACTGGTATCAATTTCAGTAGAGGAATTGGCACATTGTTTTGCTGTTGTGGGAAAAACCTGTTTTCCATTACTGATAGAATTCTGTAAGAAGTGTGAGAGGATGTAAAGATTTACTGTCTTCCCGTATTCTTTATCTCGCTGAACCTGCAAAATTTGAACCTGTAATTAGACGACATATGCAGGTGAGATACATAAATCTAAATAACCCAGTAATTTGGTTAAATGAAGTCAGCTTGTGGGTTCTATAAGTTAGATTTGATTTCAATTGCTTACAGGCATTAATATTATTGGTGTCTTTAGAAAAATATCTGGCAAATAATATAATATACAGTGACTGAGAGAGAGAGAGATGAATCACTTCAGCCAAATGAGATCAAAAATTGTTTATATATGAAATAATACAAAAGTCATTGTAACAGTTTGCATGGATATATTTCAGAATATGATTCAATTTCTAATACAGATAATTTAATGAAGTCTGTAAGAGCCAAAACATCAGAAACACAAATTCATGTCTTTTCTGCTTTTCTTTCTCTGTTTCTTTTTCTACTTAATGATAGTAAATTCTTTCCTTCTCACGGCCATCTCATTCTTGTTCTTTGGTAACTTTCCAATATTTTTTTTTCGTCATAAGCATTCATTTATTTCTCCAGTCTTGTCCTATATTCAGGCCACCAAAACTGAAATGATACATTCAGAAACTGTGGTGCTTCTTTTAAATTGCTCTGTAAAAGGCAAAATGTAATATTCACTAGGAATTCTCACTTAGCTTTATAATAAACACAGTCATTTATTAAACAGCAAACAACTACCTAGGGAGTGAACTTAATTCTAGATCTATACACAATAGCAATATTAGTCTTCAAAGACTAATTATTCAAGGCAAAGAGACACAGGGAATGATTGTATCATATATTTTATAATTGTTTTCTCTTCTGTTGTATCCAGTTTTAAGCAGGGAAGGTAAAAATCTAATGTATCTAATGAAGGAAAACAACATATTAATAACAAACCTATGAAATCAGGGATGGAAATTTTTATCCCCCTACTAGCAAGCATATGATATGGATCTTTCCCATCATTTTATACTTTCAGATATAACTTCAGTTTGGTGTAGTGTTTAAGGCACCGGGCTATAAATTGGGATATCGTGAGTTCTATTCCCACCTTAGGCACAAAGTCAGCTGGGTGACTTTGGGTCAGTCATTCACTGTCCATCCTAGGGAAGAGGCAATGGCAAACTACATCAGAAAACATTGCCAAGAAAACTCCAGGCAGTCGCCAGAAGTTAACACTTACTCAAAGGCACCTACACCCTCCCCCTCCCCCAAAAACCTTATTGTATATGGAAAGTGTTAATCTTTAGCCCAAACTAGAATTCCCAACCTGCTTTTGCACTGTGGTATATCCACATGCATTTATTTTACATGGGATAGGGTAGAAACACACATGAGTTTATGAGTTTCTATGTATAACAACGTTGCTGATTCCATGTACGTGAACACTTTGTATAATTAACAAATGTTAAGTTTATTCCATTTTATTCCGTCCATTTGCATGTTTCCAATTCAGTAAGCAAGTTCTGCATTTTCTCTTTACAAGCTAAAGTACCGAGGGAAGTGGCATTACTTGCATTGCTTTTGGGGAAGTTATTAATTGTGCTTTTCACTAAAAGCATTGAAATGTATCATTTGGTAATTTTCAAGACATGCCTTCAATATACAAATGGGATTTTGAATCCATTCTAGAGTACCAATAGTAGAAATCCATTCATCTTACTTAAGCTGAGCATGATCCAGAACTAGTGAAATCTCTAAACAGTTAGCTGTTCCTTATTGAATATAAAGTTTGCACTAAATGGCCTATTATTATCCATTACAGTATTATTTATTAAGCATTATTCCAATTATTCCTATAACTGTTACTGTAACTAGGTGCTGTTCCTAATACTATTACTACTATTACTAATAATGCCAATAATACAATTTATATTTCAATGAGCTGCTAAAAATTGGGTACAAAATAATTACCAAATTTATTAAGAATATTTTGTCTGACTTTTTAAAAATCCATAGACGAATATAGGTTAATATGAAACTATAGTTGGTAATTTTTACCTGCCATGTTTGCTCTCTAAAATAATATCCATGTAATATTGTTCTTCCTTAGGGGCAATAGAGGTACAGCCAAAAAGTGACACTTTTTTAATTGCGGGAAGGATTAATAATTGATCTGATATCAGTCACTCCCAAAAAATATGCTGATTTCAGAGAAAGATTACATCCATCTATTCATTCATTCTTAGTTACATAATTACATGGTTCCAAAAAGGGCATGATGGCTTAGTGGTTAAAGAGCCATTGTCAGCTAGAAATCTGACAGCCTGCATTCAAGATTGGAGCGCCCCCTAGAGTCAAGCACAATTGGACAGGGGAAAACCTTTACTTTACATCAGGGGTGTCCAAACTTGGCAACTTTGCTGGCTGAGGAATTCTGGGAGTTGAAGTCCACAAGTCTTAAAGTTGCCAAGTTTGGACACCCCTGCCTTACTATAGATTGGATCTTTCTCTAAAAAGTTGCTGACCACATTCTTGGGTAACTTTTTAATATACCCTCCCAACAACTGTGCAGTGGGCTAGACTGGACTGAAAGAACATGACCAGCCTACAATCACTAAGAGAATCCATGAT
Organism: Ahaetulla prasina; assembly: GCF_028640845.1. Lineage (NCBI taxonomy): Eukaryota > Metazoa > Chordata > Lepidosauria > Squamata > Colubridae > Ahaetulla > Ahaetulla prasina. The sequence continues at coordinate 311,104,779 of NC_080539.1, read as the reverse complement.
GGTCTCTCCAATATCAGCCCTACTAGGAGTGTCCAGAGGGTATGCTCAAAAAATTAAGACAGTGGTACAACTGATATAAAAATGGATGGAGGTTTGGGCATCAAAGCTATATCTTTTTTTTTTTAACTACAGCCTGAATCACACATTCTAATTTGTCTCTTCAGTGTGTCAACTTGTACAAAATTCCCATTTCCTCCTCCAATAACTGCTCTTATTTATTTGATTGCTTCTTTTATTTCAGTATCTATGCCACCCTTTTCCCACAGAGCATCAATATAGTAATCAGTTTTCTATACAATATAAAGGAACAATAACTGATTTTTTTAAAAAAAACTGAAATTATGAGCTGTGCAATTCAAAACATTTGCCAATTCAAATCTGAAAATAAGCATCTCTTTCTGATTTATTCAGCATTCATGTGAGCGGCAAAACCATGTTTTAAAGCACCTCAAATTCTTTCTAATATCCAACATGTTAAAGCAACTTCATTTTTTCCCCTATTACATAAAATTAACAAGGTAAAATGACCCCAATCCTGAAAACATTCTCTTAAAAATAAGATATGTAATTCAACAGATGCAAGTTCATAATTTACTGTCTGAGATGATTGTGAGCGGCTCATCTGACAGGTAACTACGATTTCATATCACATTGTGCTTTTCAGTGAAACCAGTTTATACACCAAAAGGTTGCCCTACACAGTGATTATGTGTAGAGAAATCAAGGGCATTCATGAATATATATATATTTCAATGGGCTTCATATGAAATATAATATGCATTTGTGTCAGAGCAGGGGTCTCCAATCTTGGTCCCTTTAAGACTTGTGGACTTCAACACCCAGAGTCCCTCAGCCAGCAAAGCTGGCTGAGGAACTCTGGGAGTTGAAGTCCACAAGTCTTAAAGGGACCAAGGTTGGAGACCCCTGTGTTAGAGAATTAAGAGTTCCATTCACCAAGTACTGCTTGCTTGTAAGACTTGCTGAAATGAAAGGGGATGACTTTACAGGCATCATTTCATACAATTACACAAAAGCAGTTCATTCAACAATTTGGGGGATAAAGGGGAACACAGGTAACTGTTTGCAGCCAATGGCACACCCCGAATTTCCCAAACATTTCCACATTTAAAAGTATCATATCTACAGAGAACTATGATCAAACTGCACAAACGTAAAAAGAAAGAAAGAAAGAAAGAAAGAAAGAAAGAAAGAAAGAAAGAAAGAAAGAAAGAAAGAAAGAATGCATTGCTTGATGAGCCATCTTTACAGGTATAAGCAGCAGACATTTTTCTGAAATAAGCAAATAGGTCCATGTGAAATTATTAACAAAATCTGTCCTAAGGCATGTTCCCATCAACAAAGATAAAATGCATTTAGTGCCAACATTTCCCATTCCCTTTATTCAAAGCCTATATATTGATGATTTTTTTTTTTAGATTTGTCTGATCCATTTCCCATCACTGTCATTTAGGCTCAGTAGTCGATTCAGATTGCCTCAAAGCATTTAGAAAATATGGCATGCAGCTGTCTCAAATATATCAATAATAGCTCTGTACAGTTCGGCAAGGTTAGGACTGCAAACTCCGTTCTATTGAAAACAATGCTGTGATGATTTATGCATTGTTGGCCAGTCCATATGCATATCTGATTTTCTGCCAAAAGGAAGATATATGACTCTGAGCACAAGTGAATTTCAGAATATGGATCAATATAAAGGCTCGTGAAACTTAAACATGGATTTAGATATGGTTATAGTTAATCTGAAGACTAAGGAAATACAATTATGGTACAACATACACTATAGAAGCAAAAGGAAGGAAAAAAGGGAAAAGGAAATAATTCATTTTCTACTTTTAAATAGTAGAGAATTGGATCTCAAATAATTTTGGTTATTTTTATATAATTTTATGTAATTATAATAGAATTATGTATAATTGTTCTGGACATATTTGCAGCAGCTAAGGAGAGAGAAATCCTTTGATTTCTGTACTAATTTAAATTTAAATACTTTAAATGTAAAGTATTTTTCTCCAATATTTGCAATGACATTTGTCATTCAAAACAAATGTATTAGTGAAAATAAAAACTTACGTGTATTGTCTATACACGTCTATACATGCTATTTAGACCAGAAAAGTCTTTGCAGCATGTGTGTGTGTGTGTGTGTGTGTTTTCAAGAAAATAATCTGCAGATTGCATTTGATTAGAGAAAATTGTTTGCAAAAATTGTATATATAACACTTGGAAAAAGCACATAAATACTTCTCCTTGTGGCGTAAACTTTAAAAAAAAACAACTAAATATGTACTAGAATGGAAGAGTTCAATTTAATGAATTGGGGGGGGGATGAATCAGGGGAAAAAAGCAAAATAAGATAAAATTCTCCCATTTCTAACAATGACCACAGGATGCAAATATGGGCCCTATAACTAAAGTCCACCTTGTGATGCTTCAGCCTTCTTAATTTCCAGCTTTTGCAGTTTAACATTTAAGGGGATTCTAAGCACGTTTTTCCTTCCTTTATTTAGAAACATCCACATTTATTAGTGGACCTTCCAAATTTGGGGGAGCTTTTAAAAGCCTGCACGAGTGGACAACAAGCAGTCTCCAACCCAATATTTGGAGTCCTTTCTAAATATAATTACTGAAAATTGGTGGCATATTGTAAGGTGAGAAATACATAGGAATTGTAGCATAGGGCCTAAAATAGACTAATATCATTATCTGAAAAAGGAAAACACCACCCCATCTAAAACAATTAATACTATATCCCTGAAATGTTCATATAATGAAAAACGATAAAGATGTTTTGTGTGCTTACACAGACACACAGACACACATGCATATACATAGGTCAATTGCATTTTCTGGATCATGCTATATTGCTACTTATCCATGTATATTTCCCTATTTTAGCACCATGACACTGTAAGGAAAAATAAACCCTACAAATATTTTAGATATAATCCAGGCCATGAATATAAAAAGAGGCAATAATGTAATGATTCTTATATTCTAGATAGATACACCAGTTTCATCATCATATATCAGTGCAATGTTACTAACATATATGCATATATAAAAGAAAGTTAACTTTCTATTTTATAAAAAATTATTTCTTTAGCAATTTACCAAGGGCATTTGCACCTTTGCCATAATGAAGAAAAGCAAAAAAAAATGTCTCTATAGCTAGATAAAAATGGAAGAAAAATATAAAATCCAGTATTTCAAGTTGGGATCTTTAGCCAAGGCTTTGACTAAATATAGAATTTGATGTTTGAACTTCAAGTATGGCACTTGTCATAGTAAGGGCAAATAGGTTTTGTTTTTTCACAGTTAGTGATCCATTCTGTTCCTTTGGTATATGTAATTTTAAAATCCAGGTAATTACTTCAACTAGCTGAATTTTAAATCACTACATCTTCCTCACCCGCATAGTGTAGAACTGTGATTTTGTTTTTTTGTTTTTTTACAAATCTATTTCATAAATTTGACGGGCCACAATTAGTTGTATGACAATTAAAATTATATTGACCTCAGTATGTTCGTTATTATTATTATTGTACCAAAAATGATGATAGAAAAAATAAACGCTAAGCATACACAGTATTTAACTGCATAATGCCAAAAGAGAGTGTGATGTTAGGTACCCACAAGATGAGGTTTGGGGTGATCAGTACTGGCAGTTTTGCAATCATGTGCTTAGAGAACTAGGAATCTCTTCCTTCCCTTCCCCCCCATGCCAACTTTTGTAGAAATGCTTCCCATCATCCTTCTCTTTTGACAATAACATCCTGGACATGTTTTCCATCAGTCATACAAATGGAGTGATACTAATCATGGCCAAAAGATTGTGCTCTTCAACAAATAGCATTGGATCCTGTGGGGAGGGGAGAGGAGAGGAAGGGAGGGCAGGGCAGAGCAGAAGTAATGGAGCTGTAAGGCCAGATTGCAGGTGTTGACCCACTGTGTCTTTATCCATCTTTTACAATTGTTGTTGTTGTTGTTGTTGTTACCAGCACTCGGGTTTGAATCTGGTCTAGAAAGTGCACAGAGAATAGTTTAACGGCTTTCTTGGTGGTTGTAGGAAAACAGTTGTTTAAGCAATGTTCCTTCCCTAATTCAAATGGCAGCTGGCCAAGATACACAGCAAAGCATTCTGGTTTTGCCAGTTTCACACGTAAGCAGAGTCACTAGACTGAGTCCTGCCAAAGTTAGGCACACTCATGCGTGGCAGGTCCTTGTTCCTGATTTCATAGATTGATTTCCGTTTAGCTTGTGCTCCCCTCACAGCCATTTTGATCTTTCTCCAACCTAAGTGGTTCAGTTCAGCTAAGTTGAGCACCACACAAATGCCACTTACGGCAAACATGAAGACCAAGAAAACTGTCTTCTCAGTGGGCCTGGAGACATAGCACTCGACTTCCTTAATGCAGGGATATCTGTCGCATTCATACATGGAAGGGACATTGAATCCATACAGAAAATATTGTCCAACCAGGAACCCAATCTCCAGGGCATTTCTGAAGACCACCTGAATGATGTAAAATCTAGAGATGCCTTCTTGGCGCCTCATCTTTGACTTTGAGGTTCTTATGGCTGGATTGGGAATTTCCTTCACTTCCAAGCAATCAGGTTCTGCTTCCTTGGTGGAGTTTTCAGTGTTTTGCAGCACCCCATTGACAATGGTGTTCTTGATTTTCTTACTGTCATCCCGCTTCATGGAGTCCTGATCTCGATCCAAGGCGAGGAAAACAGTAGAATACCTCATTTCCCTCTGCTTGGCAGACTGATGAACTGAGTACGTTATGAAACAGAGACTAGGCGTGCACACCATGATGATTTGAAAAACCCAGTATCTAATGTGAGAAATAGGAAATGCTTGGTCATAACAAGCCTGGTTGCAGCCTGGCTGCAAGGTGTTACACACAAACATAGTCTGCTCATCGTCATACACAGTTTCCCCTACAATCGCCACAATAAGAATCCGGAAGATCACCACCACGGTCAGCAGAATCCTATAAAACAAAGGTTGGGTGAATGCACATGTATAGGGTTGGAGTGGAATTTAAAACAACAACACAGAATTCATTGGGCAGTGTCTACATTGTCATATAGTGACTAAGGACTTAAGGAGGCCTTCAGCCCTTAGTCATAAAAGCTCAGTGAATGGCCCTGGGCTAGTTTGTTCCTCTCAGCCTATTTCACTGTTGCAAGAGTAAAAAAATGGAGAAGAAGATGGTATGTGCACTGCTTTCAGTTTCGGGAGGAAAGATTGAGTATACGTCTAATAAACACATAACTAATATTTGAGGACCTAACCTTAATGCTATGCACATTGATGCATTTATTATAGTTGTTTCTATTGTTTGGTTTTGCTTTTTTAACTGTTTGGTCACTTTTTAATATTATTAATATGACATACACATTTATTAAAAATCATTCGTCTGTGCAATTCCTACATTTTTTGAGTTGAATGAATGAATGAAATGATTTCTGGCTGTTTTCATTGCAGTTAAGAGGAACTGTCCAGTGCTGAATTTGTAAGGCACTCACTCACAGACAATTTCATAGCTTTTGTTGAATGGTTTGATTTTATGAAACAATGCACTTCTCTCTAGGGACATTTACAGCAAGTAGAAAAAAACTACTTCCTCTAGAGTACACCAAGCTTAATTCTACTAGCAAAGGACAAAGTCTGTAACAACGGTCACTTGAGAAGCACTTTCTCCCTCCCCTTCCCCTTCCTGAGTCTCTGCTGCGGTACAACAGAAGTTGATCAATTAAAAAAGAAGGTGAAATGAAAACCAGCAGTGCATCTCCCGTTTTCCTATGGTTTGCAATATATTGATCTACCATTACAAATCGTAACTGAGAAGAGAGGCAAATCAGAGGCAAGGAGGCTGCTTGCCCTTACTTTACCCTTGTTGCTATTATTACTATTATTTGCACACTGCAATCAGCAGCTAGATTAGAGATTACCCTTGGGAGTTAAAAATAAATAAATCTACCCAAAAATATATCCCACCTGTATTTTTTTTCCATTAAATATTAATTCAAGAATCTTTGTTTATGAGCACAGGAATGGGAGCGAAAACTGAGGAGTAGATTGTACAGAACTTAAAAGTCTCCCCGGAACTCTGCAATAAAATACAGAAATAAAGGCATGTGAGAAGCGGGAAATGCCAGTCCTGTGCAGCAGCAGCAGCAGCAGCAGCAAGCAAGTTTATTGAACAAATATTTGAGGACAAGGAAGAAGGGAAGAAGGGTCAGTCAAGGTGTCCCGTTCAGGCTGCAGCCCTGCAGCTCCCTTCCGAGGGGGGGGGCAACAACAACAATCCCTTAGAGACTTTTCTTCCAAATTCCTGCCTTCGGAATTGGAGAAATGACAGCCAAGCAGGCACTTCCAAGATGACTTTACAGCCTCCACCGCAGCTTTGCTGAAAATCAGCAGGTCAAGCGGGCAAAGGGAACTCCGGAGAAGGGAAGCGAAGGGAAAGGAAAGGAAGAGAAGACCTCAAACTGGCCGGCTGGGAGCCGGTGGATCGGGCTTACCTCCCTATCATAGTAGAGTGCTGCTGGACAGCAGCTTCGAGGAGTCTCTCTAGGATGGTCCATTCCCCCATCGCGGTTCATCCGGAGGCTAAAGATCGGCGGCGGCGGCGGCGGCGGCAGCACCAGCGACCGCACCAGAGCGGCCGAGAAGCACCAGCCTGAGCCGGGCCTCCTGGTCCTGTGAATCGAAGCCCCGACCCCCGGGGGGCGGGCTGCTTGCAAGGCAGGGCGGCGGCTCCGGGGAGCCAGTTTAGGCGGCGATCGCCTTCCGTGTCTCTCTGCCTGCCTCCCCGCCGCCTTTAAGTAGGCTCTGCTTGCGTCACGGCCAGGTTGGAGGGGAGCAGCTAAGCGGCGGCGCCACAAGCTGCAAGGGATCGCCGCCTCCCCCGCCGCCAGGCTGCCAAAGGTTCCGGCGCGAAGGGGCAATTCTTCGCCGTGGTTGGTTGGGTGGGCTCGATCTGGTCCTCTTCTCCGCCCAGGTGCTACTTTGCGGAGGGGCCGCCGGGCATCCAGGCAGGTAAGGGGGAGATCGGAGGTCCCCCCAGCCCATTAGCATCCTCGCGGCTGGATCCATTTGCCTCGAGTCTTTGTGGCTGGGCCTTCGGCTGGCTCTTGTGAAGAGAAGGGCCTTTCCTTGCCCCGGGCTAGCCGGGTCTGAGTAAGAAAGAAGGAACGAGAGTGTCGGGCGTGCTGGAGATCAACAGTGGGGAGAATCGGGACGCAGAATCAGATTACTTCTTCCGAACGTACAAAGCAAACGCCTGTTTGATCCGTGCCTCGTGCAGAAGGGCTCAGCGAAGATGAACAGAACAGGTCGCCAAAGCAGCTCCTGCTTTGAAGAGAAATTGCACTTGATTGAGAAATGCCTTTGTGGTAGGTGAACCCTTCCCTAAGAAGGCACCCTGTCCCGGTGCTTTATTTCTCTTCACCTGCACACAGAGCTTCAAGGTAAGACAAGGAGACCTTAAGATAGGATTAGTAGAGGGTGGGGAAGGGTCACTATAATCAATTGGACTGAATTGCATATTTTAGCATTCTTGGCAACTGCTGGCCCTTCTGCACCACTGGGAGAGGGAGGGTTGGGCAGAAAAGATTATCAATTCCTTTCTGTGGGGTGTGTGTGTGAGGTGGGAGTAGGTCTGTTCTTAAGACACCCATCTAATCAAATGGTGTTCTTATCAAAGGGGCTTGTTTCACATGCTATGCATTATGTCACGTTCTTCAAAATGTGATGGTCATCCTGCTGGGTTTGGGACTCTGCCGCGGATTTTGCTACCAAGCTCCTGGAGGAAACTCCTGAGATGCCACTGGGGTCACAAGCATCCACAGAAGGGATCCAAATGATCTCAGAATGGCAGCTGCATCTCCACACTTTTGGAACCTTGTCTCCTTTTCATATGCATTCTATACCCAGCCAAGGGAGAAAACATGTATGGCTGCACCAACAGCATGTGGCCAAGCAACTCTCCAAAACTGGGAATCAGCCCAGAAGCACCATGAAGTGGCTTGTAATATCATCTTCTAAAATCAAGGTTTCTAATATATTACAAAATTGGTGGAGTTGTATTTCTAGGGCAGCACACCTCCTCTGGAAGTACATATTTTTAAAAAAAAAATTGCTAAAATTGTAACACGTGGATTTCAAAACAGGTTTTGCAGATGTGTGTATCAGTACCAAGAAAGAGAGTCGTGGCAATCTGTAACGTCTACTGTGTCAACACTCAGCAGCAAACCCGAGTGTAATGCTGAGAAATGTATGAAGTCAACCAATGAGTCATTGCTCAATGTTCTGTTTCACAGTTCAAGCTGGCACTTTGCTCTGTCTTCCCTACTGAATGTACATGTAGTTCTGACAGCACAAAAATGAAGCCATGGATGCAGTTGCAGTGAGCGCAAGGGAATCAGGCAAATCTGACTTGGCTGCATGATATGTGGCATTTCAGTCTAATTCTTGAGTTTGGATATTAAACATGACCTGGCATTGTAATTTCACGGCTCTGGGTTTTAATGTACACTAATTATACAGCAACATGGATAACCATCAAAATGCCATGGGCACCAAGCTAGATGGTATAAATATCCCAGAGAAGAATGACCCTGTAGCTTTGAAGAAGGAAGCACGCAGAAAGTTGCTTAGCAGTTTTCTAGTTGGCTGCCCTTGCATTTCAGTGAATGTGGCTGACTGTCTTCTGATGACAATCCTGAAAGATAAACTGCAGAGGTGAGGAAGTAATTCAGAAGCAGGCCTGTTTTATGTCAACTGTAGTCAACTCCTTTCTTCACTGAAGATGTTATGCTGTAATAATTTTCTGAATCCCTTTTTAATTAGGGAGAAAAATGAAACAAAACTGTTTCAGCTCCCTAAGAACTGTCATTTGTAGCTGCATACCCATTGTTGCAGACAATGAAGACTTTGTATCTTGTATAATTAAAGAATATAAAAACATAGCTTCCAGTACTATAACAATATATTTAATGGCTGCCTGGAAGTAATATTCAGCTTGTTGAAATATGTTGCACAATATTTCAGACTGATAATTTTCAAATAGAACTGTATGCTGGGAAAAAAGTGGTCACATTTTATCTGGGCCACTGGACACTGTTGTGGTGCAAGTCAGTGAACAGTAATAATTATTTGCTTTATACAAACCACTTTTCAAAATGCAGGTACGACCACAATTGAGCTCAAAATTTCAATTGCTCTGCAAGACAATTGTTAAGTGAGTTTTACTCCATTTTATGACCTTTCTTGCCACAGTTGTTAAGGGAATCACTGCAGTTAAGTTAGGACCATGGTTACTAAATGAATCTGGCTTCCCTGTTAATTTTGCTGGTCAGAAGGTCACATGAGTTGATCACACAACCTGGGACACAGCAACCATCATAAATACATGCCAGTTGCCAAGTGTCCAAATTTTGATCATGTGATCATGACAATGCTGCAATGGACATAAGTGTGAAAAATGGTCATGTCACTTTTTTCAGTGCCATTCAAACTTTGAATAGTCACTAAACAAAAGGTTGTAAGTCATGGAATACCCCTAAAAGATGGATTCCCAAACACTATATACCTGTAGTACCATCTGTAGATCATCTATAGCTCAGGGGTCTCCAACCTTGGCAACTTCAAGACTTGTTGTCATGTCCCACTCCTCCGCTGACGGCCAGGTCAGGGAAATCCGAATCAGGCTTGCCTCTGCAGCTCTGCCCAAAGTCCTAGCAAAGTCCTCAGAGCAGGCAGGAGACCAGAAAGTGACTTCAGCAAGATAAGTTCGACTTTGCCTGACTCAGAGACTGCCAGAAAGCAGATCCTTTATATAGGCCATGGGGTGTGGCTCCATGACTCAGCACTCATTAAGGCCTGCCCCTCCCTTCCTTCTGTTGCCTCCGCCTATCCAGTCTTCTGATGCGAGGGTCACTCCAATCAGCAGTTGTTGGAAATAAACCTTCCTCAGGCTCACATGCTGTGGAGGAGGGGGAGGGGTCTAGCTGCTCCGTTTGCCTGGGCATGGAGCCAGGGCTGGGGCCGGGGGGGTGCTCCCTCCTCTGCAGCTTGTCTGGGCATGGAGCCAGGGCTGGGACTGGGAGGTGCCCCCTCCTCTTCAGCTTGTCTGGGTATGGAGCCAGGACTGGGGCCGGGAGGCATACATTCCTCCGTGTTTGGGAGCAGATAAGAAGGCTGCTGTGAGAGCGGGCAAGACACAACACTTGTGGACTTCAACTCCCAGAATTCCTCAGCCAGCTTTTGCTGGCTGAGGGATTCTGGGAGTTGAATTCCACAAGTCTTAAAGTTGCCAAGGTTGGAGACCCCTGAGCTATAGATCACACATAATGAAGATTCGCACCAACTCTATCTTAGAATAGGCATTGCTATTCTAATCCCTCTTCCAATGTTACCTTTTTATCTCTGAATTATGAACAAATTGTTTTCAGTCCCTTAGGAATACAATGCACACAAAAAATAGTGCTAAAATGCAAATTGTTGAATTTAAATAACGGCCTGGAAATAAATATGAGACATGGAACAAAAGAAAGCATCTCAAAGGTCTTCTGGAGAATTGATGAATGTATAAACCAAAGTTTTTCAGACTGCTGTTCAGACTTAGTCCTTGGTTGAATGGAACGTTTTTGTTACTACAGTTGCCCTATTTCTTATTTACCACACTACAAAATTAATGCTGGTGTTATTTTCTATAGTTTACAAGGGATTCGTACTTAATAAAGGTACAATAGTTTTGGCATTTTAAAAGAGGCAAAACTAATTCATTAAAAAAAACATCAAATGTTCTTTAATATCTACACAAAGCCATGAAGTGATACTATTCAGTGGCTGGAGTATGAAATATCAATGAGTAGAGGGTACCCAGCTGTATGTCTGTATCCCAAATAGACATGAATAATGGTAGAAGTCTTGACCCAATGTCATGGGGCTATAGAGATCTGGATCTATAGCAACAATGAGATTTAAATTTTAAAAAATAAGAAATTGTTATTATTTCTTAAGCTCCATTGCCCAGGGGATGCCCAGTTGGGGATTCCTTTCATGTCCCTGTTAAATGCCCACTAAAATGATACCTATTTATCTGATTAACATTAACTCTAGATAGGGTTTTTTGCCCACAGAATAAACTGATCTATAATCTTGGGTTCTCTTAGACCAACAGCTTTTGCTGAAACAATACATGGAAACTGCATCAAGGACAGCCTTTGATTACTTTTGCCTTCTGTGCCATTACAGCTATTCCTAGTGCATTCTCCTATGCCTTTTCATATCTTGATTGGTCTATTGTAAGTGTACATGGAACATGCCCTTGAAGATCACCAGGAAACCTCAGCTGGAAGAAAATGCAACTTCCTGTGGAGTGATGACAATGCCCTGATATTGTCATGTAACAGGATCTGCATTATTTTCTGGTTGTTCAAGATGCTAATAAGTTATAAACCACTAAAACTCGCGTAACCTTTAGCTGTGCAAAACAGTGCATTTTACAGTAATGATTTTGAAACCAAGGTACCTCAAATGACTTAACTTAAAGAATGTGCTCCACATTTGGAACCCATGACTCCTATGGAATTGAAATTGGGCATATTTTATAAAACATGTTATAACCTAATACAAAATGTCACAAAACATTTCCTGTGCTCAATTGCTGATGTTTTACTATGCTGTAAAATTCAACATGGGCTGTTTTCTGAATAGTTCCCTGATTTTTTTGAAAAGTTTCTGAAAGCACTTCATTAGTTCTGCCGTTCTTGAAGGCATTGAGGAATCTGGTAATTTATCTCTCTGAAATGATGACCTAACAGATCATGTTTTGTCTAGTAACCTTATAATGTTCTACAAGCCTGAGATTAAGGAGTCTGTGAGACTATTTGCTCCAAACAAAATGTGCCCACCAAGTAGTGCTGGTAGACAGTGTATAATAAGAGTCCTGCTTTCCATGAACTACTGTGGAGGAAACATTCTTTTCCAGAGTTCCTTCCTGTGAAATCATCACCCACATCCTTGTTAACATACAGAAAGCTTATTCAAATATGGGTGTTTAAGTGGGCATTTGGGGATTGAACGGTCTAGTGAAATATGCGTGGGGATGCTACTTCTTCCTGTTTTATTGCTATTGTGCCATTGATTTCATTGTGATACACAAAAAATGCCAACACAGTTCTAGGCTGCATAAACAGAGAGATAGAATCAAGATCATATGAAGTGTTAATACCACTTTATAATGCCTTGGTAAGGCCACACTTGCAATACTGCATTCAGCTTTGGTCACCATGATGTAAAAAAGATGTAGAGACTCTAGAAAGAGTGCTGGTGGCTAAAACATATGAAGAATGATTGCAGGAACTCGGTATGTCTAGTTTAATGAAAAGAAGAACTAGGGGAGACATGATAGCAGTGTTCCAATATCTCAGGGGTTGCCACAAAGAAGAAGGAATCAAGCTATTTTCCAAAGCACCTGAGGGTAGGACAAGAAGCAATGGATGGAAACTAATCAAGGAGAGAAGCAACTTAGAACTAAGGAGAAATTTCCTGACAGTTAAAACAATTAATCAGTGGAATGACTTGCCTCCAGAAGTTGTGAATGCTCCAGTACAAGAAGTTTTTAAGAAGATGTTGGATAACCATTTGTGTGAAATGGTGTAGGGTTTCTTGCCTGGTAGATGGGCAGTTATAAGCATTTGTTTAATTGATAAATAAATGTTTTTATTTGTATTTACCATGCTATTAAAGCCTGCTCTGCATAAAGGAAATACATCTCTGTGCATATCAAATCTGCTTACGCAGTTTCCTTACCACAGATGACGTGCAAGATATGTCCTGTGTTCTGGTTTTAATATAGGGAGTGGCATTTATTTCATTATTAAATGAGGACAACACAGTTTGTTTGTTATGAATGATAGGTCAACTTGACTAGGGGCCCTTCTCCATGTACATCTAACCATGACACAACGTATTGTGTTCTCTAAGTCTTAAATCATCCTTAGCTATACATGCATTAGTGTAGAATTGCCTTCTTTATTTTGACACTGTCCGAAGATAGCCTCAAAATCTATAAACCAGTGGTGGAATTCAATTTTTTTTACTACCGGTTCTTTGGGCATGGCTTGGTGGGCATGGTGTGCCTTGGTGGGCATGGCAGGGGAAGGATACTGCAAAATCCCCATTCCCTCCCCACTCTGAGGCTAGCCAGAGGTGGCATTTGCCAGTTCTCCAAACTACTCAAAATTTCTGCTACCAGTTTTCCAGAACCTCTCAAAATCTGCTGAATAGAACCCCTGGTATAAACACCATTTGGCTTGTTACCTATTATCTTAAATGGAAGTCAGGTGACTGTGGTGACTTGAAACCAAGGCAATAAAAACAAGGAAGAGATTAACAGTGGGGTCAGCCATTTTTATGCCAGTATAGTTTTTGCCAACTCAAAGATAAGTGAATAACACCAACTCAGCAATGGAAAAAAGCCCCAACAGATGCAACTCATTTGTGATTCTTTTAGCTGAAGATGCCCCATGATGTCTCAGCTAAAGATTTACAATACAATTCATGCTTTTCCAAAGCCACTGACATATATTCTTTCCCAAAAAATAAATGCTTTTGATTTTCTGAGAAAGGATTCTGGATTTCTTCCCAATTATTATGTTTGAATGCTTACTTTTTGAAATGACAAGAAAGATTGTCAAAGGGTAGGCAATGTATGGCGTGACAGATGTTGCTGAAGTACAATTCCCAGGAAGTGTGCCAAATAGTGGAGTTGTATTTCAATCACCTCTGCCAGGCCATAAGTATCAAACTCATTACTTAAGAACCTCAAAATATGTGTGTATAACATAAAGTCCAGGCAAGACAAGATTATTATGTGTAATGAGAAAGAATCTATGGCTAATCCTATATTTATCAGATATTATCAGCTTGCCCATATCAAAAGAAAAAGAACACTGCAGATCCAGCAGTCAGAGAAATAAATTAAGAACCTCCAGAAAAGCATGAATTTGGAGGAAGCTAAGGTTGCTGATTAGAACATACATATTTTTATGAGGTCAAAGGATTTATTTTCTTTTGTCACCAGCTTCCACTGATTCTGCATTTCAATTTAATTTTAACTCCTGACGCTGACATGTGAAAGGAAGAAAATGTCCAAATATATGTGTCGTTTTTTTAAGGTGAATAATTGCATTTTGCCAGTGTTGCTCATCTTTATGCTTGTAAATAGCACTTCTAAGTGAGAGACATGAAGTGTTTTGATGAACAAGTGCAATTTCTAAGACTAAGGCTATTAGTGTTTGGTTTAATCCACAGCAGCTAAAAAATTAGCTGCTGAAATGAAAACACCCATCAAGTTCTCACAGCCATCTGCTCTGATGCGTTTTTCAGTTTCTGCCTGTGTGAGCACTGATGATTTTATCAGATAAGATATTTTATTCATAAAATCATATGAGGACACCTTTTTTATACCTACACGTTATAACTTCTTGCAGCAGGTGTGCAAAATTTGCCCTTTTTGTAATTTATTTTCATTGCTGAACCAGAGCTGATCATTCAGAACAGAACTGCCAAATGTTTTAATCTTTGCAGCATCAGAGGTGTTAAATAGCTTGGATATAAAACCACCCAAGATGATCTTGAAGATAAAATTTGAATATTGAAATAAATCATATTCTTCTGCTTTAGCATTTTTGAATTAGCATAGGCTACTAAGGTACCTAGGAATTGCAAGGGGAAAGATGACAGAAATTAGAAAACAGTTTGGCAATGGCAGGCACCTGAGATGAACTTTGAATACAGATGCTATTCTTACTGGCTTTCTTAAACATATGGCACAATGAAGGAATTATCTTTATTGATCAGATAGCTATTTATATACTTTGCTAAAATGCTATTTAACAATAAGGAGGAAAAAAACCCACTTCTCAGCCTTTTGAGATTTAAGATCAAATAATTTTATTAAACATTACAGTTAAACAAATAAAATCTAATAAAAACTACCAAAAATAAAAAATAGAACGTGGGAGGGGGGAGAAATTGTATAAAGAAGAAATAATATTAAAAAAATAGAAAAGAAAAAAGTAAAGATATAGCATAACTTCTCCTTTCCTCAAAAGAAATATATACATTTTGACAATTTATACCTTCTCTTAAAATACAATAAATGATCTCTTCATCCCATATCTCATTTCTTATCTATAAACAGATTCTTAAAACCTTGTCATTCAGTCTTGGTCTGCAAAAGTCCAATAAGAGTTACCAGAAATAACAAGATATCTATTTTAAACTTGATCAAATTACACTCACTTTATATTCCTTCCTTTTAATAATCGTAATCATTAATTTAAAGGGATTAACGATTAAGATTATTAAAAGGAAGGAATATTTATTGTCCCACAACTTGCTTTCATTTCATTTCATTTCTTTGACCCTTTTCACAAAATCTTTCAAAATTAACAGGTTTCTTTTATAAATTTTATAAGTTATAAATCCAGTATAAAAGTTATCCAAGTCACTTTTTTGCTTTGCCATTTATATGTCTTTTAATTATTAAGATATCAATTAGTTTCATTTGGATATCCAGTATAGCATTTTTTTTCTCTATTATTCTTGTAACTTCAATCGAATTTCAGCTTAGTCTCAGTCTTGTCTGGCAAACTATGTTCCTCTTCCAAAACATCTTTTTAAATACTATCTTTTTAAATACACTTTTAAGATTAATTTCTGGAACCATTGCTCACAAATATATCCATTATGTCTGATGTTAAAGTATTTTGATCCATTCTGGGTTAGTAAGCCAACATTAAGTGTTATTTTCCTTTAATAGTAATCTTTTAATTCCTCTTGGTTCCCTTTAGTATCCAATATTCAAATTTCCATCCTATCATATTTTCTTTTAAAAATTCAAAACAACTGCATTTTCCCATGGGAAGAATTCTGATGATTAATTCCAAAATCTTACTTAAAATCCATCCAGAAATTTAGTCCATTTGTAAATTTTCCAAAATCAATATTCTAATCACCTTTTTTGCTTTTTTGTTTATTAAAAGAAAAGGTATTTTAATGTCCTTAAATGTATGTTTAAATTTTGTTTGCCTAAGAATTTAAAGGTAACTCACCTGATTTTTGTTTATTAAAAGAAAAGGTATTTTAATGTCCTTAAATATATGTTTAAATTTTGTTTGCCTAAGAATTAAAGGTAACTCACCTGGTGTGTTTTATAAAATTTATTGATCAAAAGATTCTTAATAGTTGAAAAGCAGTTAAAAGGCAATTTACAGAAGTGATTGAGAAATGAAAGTGGGTAGAACTTCTGTAAGAGTATATTATGGCTGTGAACTTGGTAGAACCCCTCAGTTCCCAGCTCTTCAAAACCTGATGAGCTGACTGCAGAAATCTCAGTTCCTGCAGTTTACTCATGAGGAGCAGCTGTCCGGAATGCAAGTGGGTGATCTCACAATCTCTCCTTTATTGGAAAGTCTTGGCCAGCCATATATCACCTTCCTCCTGCTGATCTCATCACAATGCCCTCTCTGCTCCTTTGGAGACATTTAGTTGGCCATGAATCTTTATCAGAACCACTAATTATATCTTTGATGCTTGCCAAAAGTTTGCTGTTGGAGCAGAAACTATTCATTGTCCAATCTCACCACTTTAAAATAAAATAAAGCATTTTAAATAAAGATTATTCGGTCTGAAGTAAATTAATACCAAACTGGCACTGGAGAATCTGCAGCCCAATTTGATACATCATTCTTGTAACCCTGTGGTTATAGTAGTGCTTTCTCAAAGATTATATTTGAAGGGCAAACAAGGAGCTAAAATGGAATGAATATACAAACAGGAAGAGTTCAGGTTAAAGGCACAGAAGCTCAAAGGCCTAAAAGAGGTAAAACTGCTCATATATTTTTAAAAAATCAACATTTTTTTCTGACACAGTAAAAAGTATGGAAATGAATTAAAATAGGATTATTTGTATATTTAATTCAGTGATTATTTGAGGACTATTTGATCACATCTCTAAATAAATCATTTGTCCAAATTGAATCACTAAATCACTTTAAATTATCAATCTGAATTAGATGCTTCTGGATTTATTTAGACTATCCAAATGACTTCTTATCAAATGATCAGTTTGGAGGTAACTAATCAATGAAATGCTAGAAATCAAGAAATTCTTTATTCTCACAGGATAACAAAGAAGGTAGCCCCTTTTGTGATTAAGTTTTCAAGATTCAGATACTGTTTGCACTTAGGAAGGTATACTGTCATAATGGTTCCAAATTCTGAAATAACGATTTGTTTCTTTTCCCCTGTCTCCAAATCAACTATTTAAGACAGCGGTCCAAGCATTGTTAGATGGAAATACTTTCCATCTGGTTTAATTGAGAAAGTATAATGGCTGGGTGAGAAGAAACTCTTTATATATTTATATATATAAAAGCTGCCTAGGATTGCCTTTTTGGTGAGAGAGGGGGCATATAAATTTAATAAATAAAATAAATAAAAATTGCTTTTGAATCAAATACAAGGCTCATCACTTTTGTCTTTATTCAAATAATGGAACTTGTTCACATTGCAGGCAATGTTGGCTTCAATTGAGGGCTGCTTATATATTTGGTTACATATGTCTTGGGCATTCCTGATGACCTCTCCTCTGTCTTCATTACCTTCCAAAAAATTTTCACATTATAATAAATCATAACTTGTGAAGCAGCCCACTGAAATTACCAGAGATGTACTGTGGTTGATTTGAAGTGAATCATTGGGAAAAAGAAACTGGTGGAAAAAAGCTAAAAACTTGATATGCTTATATTTTTATTTCTAAATCTGTTGCCTGTGGCCCCTGGGAATTGAATTCTGCCATTCAATTATAAAGGAGCAGAAGAAATATAATATTAACCCACCCACAACTCAAGCATCAGAATAGAATGTTTTTCTAAAAGACCTATAGGGAATTGTGTTATATTTGAATCAAGAATTAGAACATACCAATATTTCACATCTTCCATGATTCCAGTTTATCTAATAGCATTTGCTGGAATTAGAAAGATGCATTCTCAATTTGTGCAAATCCTGATTCTTTTTTTAATTTAAAAAAAAGTATATATTTATTTACTCTCCTTATGTATCACTGGTTCACAGTTGTTTACAATACAAAAGACATAACTACATAAAACCTTACAACATAAAATTAAAATTGAAAGACAAAGACAATGCAATACAAACATATACAATAAGATCCATAAAACCATATTGGCACTAACAACATCTAACCAAAGTTGACAAACATTAAAAGTACCCATGAAATAATTCCATCTTGGCAGTTTTCCTTAGCAATGGTAAAAATTGGATCTTCAGGGAACGTTTCTGCATGATGGGGGCTGCCATGGATTAATATGAACACCCATTCAAATGAAGCAATTCTATTGTAGTATGCTTTACTAAAATTTCCAAATGAGTATTTACAGTAACTTTGCTGTTTGAGATTTTGCAATATCCTTCCCACAGGAGTGGGGTGGAAATGGAGATTTTGCAGTATCCTTTTTTTTTTTTTTAATTTATATCCCACCCTTCTCCGAAGACTCAGGGCGGCTTACATTGTGTTAAGCAATAGTCTTCATCCACTTGTATATTATATACAAAGTCAACTTTTATTGCCCCCAACAATCTGGGTCCTCATTTTACCTACCTTATAAAGGATGGAAGGCTGAGTCAACCTTGGGCCTGGTGGGACTTGAACTTGCAGTAATTGCAAGCAGCTGTGTTAATAACAGACTGACTTAGTCTGTTGAGCCACCAGAGGCCCCTATCCTTCCCCTGCCACACCCACCAAACCACGCCCACAGAACCAATAGTAAAAAAAATTGGATTTCACCATTGGGTGAGGTCAAAAGTTGACAATCTAAGGTTAAAGTTGTGGGGGGTTGGGGAAGTAACCAAAGAGTCAGGTACTGCATTCCAGGGACTGACCACTCTGTTGCTGAAGTCGTATTTTCTGCAATCGAGTTTGGAGTGGTTTACCTTGAGTTTGTATCTATTGTCTGCTCTTGTATTATTGCGGTTGAAGCTGAAGTAGTCATTGACAAGTAGGACATTGTAGCAGATAATTTTGTGTACTACACTTAGAGCTATGTCTCATATTTCCATTTATCTCCTCAGGCTGTGCTTTTTTAAAAATAAAACTCTCCCTTTTCTCATATCCAAGTTTCCAAATTCAACAATTTCTGTTCTTCTCCCCTGTGTTTGTATTTAGATGTATCTGGCTTTGCTCTCCCAGTTCAGTAGCTTTTTAGATCTTTCCTGGTTCTTCTGAGTGTCATTTCTTGCCTTCCTATCCTTTGGGACAGACCTCTTCATTTCTAGAGGTTCCGACCATAATTTTTGAACTGACTCCAATCTGTCTCCCAGCAGCTTCTTAGTGCCTCCTCTAATCTCTCTCTAACATTGCCAGGATCGTATTTCTTCTATTTCTGACTTCTACCAAT
The DNA here is from genome assembly GCF_028640845.1 of Ahaetulla prasina. Classification (NCBI taxonomy): domain Eukaryota; kingdom Metazoa; phylum Chordata; class Lepidosauria; order Squamata; family Colubridae; genus Ahaetulla; species Ahaetulla prasina. The sequence continues at coordinate 311,085,249 of NC_080539.1, read as the reverse complement.
TGCAAACCTGTGAAACCTGATCCATGATACCCAAATAAAGCTTCTTTATCCTCCTGGCAAGCTCCTGCCACTGTGCTCCAGACTTTAAGTCCTTTACATATTTCTACATCATTATCTTCTAGGTTGCAGGAATACAAGCATACGAAAATATATACGTGTCTTGGAATCATTCTCGTGGCAACAGAGGCCAGCAGGCAAATATGAACCAAAATGAGACGAGAATGTCGACTGTTGTGAAGAAAGTGGGAAAGGCTAAGACCAATTAGCTGCTTTCTTCTTCCAAATAAATTATGTTTTTGATGCAAGATGGATAGCAAATAACATTCATTCAATGTCATTAGCAAATAACATTCTGATTCAAAATTGAGTCACTTACTTGCTGGACAGAAAGGGGGCAAATAAAGCGCCTTTGCTTTTGTGATAGGCCATTTAACGGTGGCTCAGTGGCTAAGACACTGAGGTTGTCGGTCAAAAGGTCGGCAGTTCAGCGGTTCGAATCCCTAGTGCCGCGTAACTGGGTGAGCTCCCATTATTTGTCCCAGCTTCTGCCAACCTAGCAGTTCGAAAGCACGTAAAAAAAATGCAAGTAGAAAAATAGGGACCACCTTTGGTGGGAAGGTAACAGCGTTCCATGCACCTTTGGCATTTTGTCATGCCGGCCTCATGATCACGGAGACAGCACTGGCTCTTTGGTTTTGAAATGGAGCTGAGCACTGCGCCCTAGAGTCGGGAATGACTAGCACATATGTGTGAGGGGAACCTTTACCTTTGTAAATCCAGGAGAATATAATTTGGCCAAAATTAAAGGGTGACTGGGATGGGCTTCATAGTTGCATTGCAAGTCCTTAACATTGGAACCTGGATCCATACCCACGTTTGAATCAGAGCAAATCTTTTCCCCAGGTTCAACCAATCATGTTCTTTGCTTTTTTGAACAGTGTTATAAATCAGGGGTCTCCAATCTTGGCAACTTTAAGCCTGGAGGACTTCAACTCCCAGCAAAGCTGGCTGGGGGATTCTGGGAATTGAAGTCCTCCAGGCTTAAAGTTGCCAAGGTTGGAGACCCCTGTTATAAATCACTTCAATAGTTGCTTTTTTTCCCCAAAAAAATGCTCATGCTTTTTTAGGGTGAGACTTATGAGAATCAGTGATCAAATTAAAAGAGAAAACTATTTTCAGATCATGTCTATGAAAGCAATTGACAACTCACTGATTTTAAGAAAGAAAGCTATATTGTATACCACATGCTTTTAGTAACTTTGAAGCCTTTTCCTTTAAGGCAAGAAAAAGTTAAGAAGGGCAGTTTGTCACAATGCTGAACATTACACTGCATTATTGCAAAACAATCCATATATCTCTTCTATAGATTGCTTAGAGGCTGAATTTATTTACATATTTCCAATGCAAATGTGGCCTCATTTTTTTTAGCTGACTGTCAAATTCCATAGTTTCAGTACAGTCTTTTTAGATGGCTTTCAGCCCTTCCACACCTTTCTCTATATAAAAAAAATATCTAGTTATTTACCTGTGAGGAAAACAGCGGAACTTTGCAAGAATGAAAAAATTATAACCTCAGGTTTTTCTATAGTTGAGATAAGAAAAAGTTTCAATGTTTTGAATAGATTGTAATCAGGACAGACTAACATGTATAGAAGGCATGAATGCCCCATTGTTGTTCGGTTTTTTTAATAATAATAATAATAATAATAATAATAATAATAATAATAATAATAATAATAATAATAATAATAATTATTATTATTATTATTATTATTATTATTATTATTATTATTATTATTATTATTATTATTATTATTATTATTATTATTTAATTTGTATACCGCCCTTCTCCCAAAGGACTCAGGGTGGTGAACAGGCAGAATAAAAATAACAATCAAATACACACAGTAAAGTAAAACACTAGTTAAAAAACTTATTTAAATTAGCCCAAATTTAAAAATACATTTAAAATCCCAAAAAGCTAATTAAAAATTTAAAACCCTAAAAACAACTAAAAGTTCTATGCCAGTCCCGCACGGATAAATAAATAGGTCTTAAGCTCGCTGTGAAAGGTCCGAAGGTCCGGAAGTTGGCAAAGTCCAGAAGGAAGCTCGTTCCATAGGGTAGTAGCCCCCACAGAGAAGGCCCTTCCTCTGGGGGCCGCCAGCCGACATTGCTTGGCTGATGGCACCCCAAGGAGTCCCTCTCTGTGAGAGCGCACAGGTCGGTGGGAGGCAAACGGTGGCAGTCCCGTAAGTAACCCGGTCCTAAGCCATGGAGCGCTTTAAAGGTGGTAACCAGCAACTTGAAGTGCACCCAGAAGACCACAGGCAGCCAGTGCAGTCTGCGCAGGATTGGTGTTATATGGGAGCTCCGACCAGCTCCCTCTATCACCTGCGCAGCTGCATTCTGGACTAGCTGAAGTCTCCGGGTGCTCCTCAAGGGGAGCCCCATCCAGACCCGCACGGCTTCCAAACACCGGGACAGCACTTTGACAGCTTCGTTGGGGCGGCCTGGGATGGAAAAGTACAGCTGCGTGTCATCAGCGTACAGTTGATAACTCACCCCAAAGCCACTGATGATCTCACCCAGCAGCTTCATATAGATGTTGAACAGGAGGGGTGAGAGAATCGACCCCTGTGGCATCCCATACATGAGGTGCCTCATAGTCAATCTCTGCCCCCCTGCCAACACTGTATGTGACCAGTCAGAGAGGTAGGAGAAGAACCACCGATAAATGGTGCCTCCCACTCCCAAACTCTCCAACTGGCGCAGCAGGATACCATGATCAATGGTATCAAAAGCCGCTGAGAGGTCTAATAGGACTAGGGCAGAGGAATAACCCCTATCCCGAGCCCTCCAGAGATCATCAACCAACGCGACCAAAGCTGTCTCCGTGCTGTATCCAGGCCAAAAGCTGGACTGGAACGGGTCTAGATAGACCGTTTCATCCAGGAACTGGGGTAGCTGACATGCCACCACACTCTCCACAACCTTCACCACAAAACAAAGGTTGGAGACAGGACGGTAATTACCTAAAATGGCCGGGTCCAGGAAAGGCTTCTTGAGGAGGGGTCTCACCACCGCCTCTTTCAAGGCGGGAGGGACAGCCCCCTCCAACAAAGAAGCATTAATAATTCCCTGGAGCCAGCCCCGTGTCACCTCCTGTGTGGCCAGCACCAACCAGGAGGGACACGGGTCCAATAAACATGTAGTGGCATTAAGCCTACCCAGCAACCTTTTACCCAGGCCAAAAATGGGGAGCACAAAGGCCAAAAATGGGGCGTGCAGGGGCCGTAAATGGGAGGCATGGAGGCCAAAAATGGGGCATGCAGAGATGTCAATGGGCAGCAGCAGTGATGGACAACGACAGTGGCGATGGCCAGGGGCGATCCCTACAGCCTAGAACAGCTGATAGGTGATATTCCGGGAGGCAGATCAAACCGCTAATCAGCTGCTCGTGCTAAATCAGGCTTTGCTGAAGCTGACCAGGCTATTTGCTGTTTGCTGCAAGGAGGCAAATTGCTGGGAGGCAGAAGCAGGGGCAGATTTTTCTTTCTTGTTTTACTCCCCAAAATCCAGGTGCATCTTATATTCTGGAACGTCTTATAGTCCAAAAAATACAGTAATTGCCAATTACCTTTGTTAAGCAAGGACTATCTGTATATCATTTGCATGATGTATTGGACATTTTTGAATTTTTCAAAATAACAAACAATGCAATGTGACCGTTAGAATGCTACTTTTGACTCCTAGGGATTATAATTTTGACACACCTGGAGTTAGAGAAGAGGGCTGGTATATCAGATTCTCAAAATGAATGTACATAAGTGGGCAGCGGTAGGTAAATTCTGTCACTTCAGAGTTCATCCTCTCTGACATGAAAATGGGGTTAAGCAGCTTCTTTTATTGATGGAAGAAGTCACTTATTGAGTTTCCAAGCAAAGTTGGGTTTTGATGCTGCCTGAGCTCGATTGATTTCCAGCAGATATTCATGAGCAGCCTAAGTAACAACATCAATGTAAGTGGAAGTTCATGATGTTTCCTAGCCTGGTAATGATCTACTGAAAATAAACAAGCTCAACACCACCAAAACCCAACATACATTCTCTACTATTGGATCACCAAGCGAAGTGTTTGTTTATACCAGAGGTGTCCAAACTTGGCAACTTTAAGACTTGTGGACTTCAACTCCCAGAGTTCTGGGAGTTGAAGTCCACAAGTCTTAAAGTTGCCAAGTTTGGAGACCCCTGGTTTACACCATTTAGCCTTACTTTTCAAATAAACTCTGTGGACCATATGGGTTTGGACAACGTAGATAACCTTTCAAGTTATCTCCCATTTACTCCCTATCATACTTTTTTTTTAAGGAACAAATCTCCAGCTCCTGGTCTTTCTTCAATTTCATTGGTTGCATGAAAGACCAGATTTGCCAAATAGCAAGGGCTGAGTTCTGTTATTTATCCCCTGTAAAGAAAGTACCTTTCTGCTTGAGTTAAAATTAGATTGGCTATTTTTATCTTTATCACGTTCCTTTGTTTGCCTCTGCCTCACAGCAAACTGAATAGCATCACCAGAATGCAAGGACTACACAGAATATCCAGAGGCCACGCTTGGTAAAATGGTAGGAAGTTTCATTGAGCAGAGACTCACGTCCAGGTGAATAGGTGTAGCAGAAAGGTTAAAACGTCTTCTAGTTGGCTTCAGCTCCTGGTAGGAACATTCTTTGCTGCATGTGTTGCACAAGGAAATATTTGGGTGACTTCTGCTTCAGCTTCAAGCTGAGCACAAGCTGGAAGCTTGAGGTATTCCGTATTTTCTACTTGTAATAATCAGGCCTTTGAACTATGGTGCTGGAGAAGACTCCTGCGAGTCCCTTGGACTGCAAGGCAATCAAACCAGTCAGTCCTAGAGGAGATCAATCCTGACTGCTCTTTAGAAGGCCAATCCTGAAGATGAAACTGAAATACTTTGGCCACCTAATGAGAAAGAAGGACTCACTGGAGAAGAGCCTCATGCTGGGAACGATTGAGGGCAAAAGAAGAATGGGATGACAGAGAACAAGGTGTCTGGATGGAGTTGCTGAAGCAGTAGGCATGAGCTTAAATGGACTCCAGAAGATGGCAGAGGACAGGAAAGCCTGGAGGAACATTGTCCATGGGGTCGCGATGGGTCGGGCACGACTTTGCAACTAACAAGAATAATCAGCAGCGCAGGACAATTCTCTGTGGCTATTCCAGAATCAATTAAATTAGAACTTGAGTAGTTTGCCACTTTGAAGTGGAAGGGGGAGAGGGGATGATAGTAACATAGGTGTACTATCATGCAGGTGACAGTGATAGTCTTAATAGGTAAGTAACTGGATAGCTGGTTCCCTGGTTCACACTTGTACCTAAAAAAAGTGGTTAAGTGAGCTTAATGAACGTAGGTGCTGTGTAAGCCCAGCCTTGTAATTTATTTACAATCCAATGTAGTTGAATAAACAACCATGGTTAAGGGATCATGAGTAAATTTGTCATGCAAATGCAGCTCAGGTATGGACAGATAACTGGAATACAATATTTTACCATCTTCATTCTAATGAAAAGTGCTTGAATAGTCAAGCTAACACACTGATGCCTGAACTTAAAAAAAATAGAGTTTTCTTTAAAAAATACTGATTTCCTTTAGTTCAACATGCCTAGTTTTGTTTATTGTGTGAACTGAAAACTCCTATTTAACTACGTAATGGTATGAGGTTACACTGAACAAAAAGAATTTCTCACTGTTTAATCCAGACAGATTAATTTGAAGTTTCAACTTTCCACTATTTATTATCAAATAGTGTTTAAAAATTGGCATGTGGAAAGATGCCAATCTTGCTGATGTCATTGATCGACAATGGATCAATGACATCAACAAATATTATGAGCCCAATTGGCCAAAAAAAAGCGCAGAACCATACAGGTTAGAAACATGTGAAAGAAGCTTTCATCCTAGAGTGGATAGACAATGGCTAAGATGATGATGATGATCATCATCATCATCATTATGATGATTTTTTTAAATTTTATTTTGTGTATAACATTATATACAAGCACATACAATAAAAGGAAACAATAGGACAGGAACGGTAGGCACTTTTGTGCACTTATGCACACCCCTTATAGTCTTCTTAGGAATGGGGTGAGGTCAATGGTAGACAGTTTTTGGTTAAAGCTTTTGGGAGTTTGAGAAGAGACTACAGAGTCAGGTAGTATGTTCCAAGCGTTAACAACTCTGTTACAAAAGTCATATTTTCTGCAATCAAGATTGAAGCGGTTAACATTAAGTTTGAATCTATTGTTTGCTCTTGTAATATTGTTATTCAAGCTGAAGTAGTCTTTATCAGGAAGGACATTGCAATAGATGATTCTGTGTGTTAAACACACACTCTTGTCAGAGTCGGTGGAGTTCTAAGTTTTCTAATCCCAAGATTTCAAGTCTGGTAGTATAAGGTATTTTGCTGTTTTCAGAGGAGCGGAGAACTCTTCTTGTAAAATATTTCTGGACACGTTCAATTGTATTAATGTCAGAGATATGGTATGGGTTCCAGACAGATGAACTGTATTCAAGAATAGGTCTAGCAAATGTTTTGTATGCTCTGGTTAGTAGTGTAGAGTTTTTGGAAAAAAAGCTACGCAAAATTAGGTTTACAACTCTTAGAGCCTTTTTTGCTATGTAGTTGCAGTGGGCTTTGGCACTTAGATCATTTGATATGAAAACTCCAAGGTCTTTAGCAGGGTGGGGGTCATCTGTAAGGTAATGTCCATCAAGCTTGTACTTAGTGTTTGGGGCTTTTTTCCCAATATGTAAGACTGAGCATTTGCTGGTTGAGATTTGGAGTTGCCAAGTTTTAGACCAATCGGATACAAAGTCAAGGTCTTTTTGAAGGGTAGTAGTATTGTTGGTGGTGTTAAATAGTTTGACATCGTCAGCAAATAGAACACAATAACTTGAGATATGGTCACAGAGATCATTTATGTATAGTATGAAGAGCGTTGGTCCAAGAACGCTGCCTTGAGGATTTAAAAAATACCCAACTGGCTCAATGTAATTTGGGAAGATACACAAAAACAGGTCATAGAACACAAGGGGGCTTGATCAGTGGTAGGATTCAGCCAGTTTGCTCTTCTTCGGGAGAACCGGTTGTTAACTTTCTGAGCAGTTTGGCAAACTGGTTGTTGGAAGAAATCATTAGGGCAGAGAACCGGTTGTTAAATTACTTGAATCCCACACTGGGCTAGATGGTATCACTGATGCTCCAAATATCATCACTGTCATCATCATTCTAGCCATTGTGTATCCACTGCTGCATAAAAGCCTCTTCTGCATGTTTTCAAACAATACGGTCTTGAACTTTTCTTTGCCAGTTGGACCCACAATACATGCTGCTGTTGTTGCTCCATCTTGTTTTAGATCTCTTTTGTGGATGCTTTTTATCAAGTGGAATCCATTCTATGATGCCTTAGTCCACCTGCCATCTGTTGTTCTTGCTATGTGACCTCCCCATCTCCATTTCAATTCTTTTACTCTCTTGATGGCATCATATATTTTAATTTGTTCTCTAATCCATGTGCAGGCCTTTCTATCTTGTCTTGCGTTGCTGAGTATCTTTCCATGACTCTTTCCATGAGTCTTTGCATCACACATAGCTTTTGTATCAATTCTCAGGTTAGCGGCCATGTTTCACTGGCATATGTTATAGCAAGTAGCACACACTGATCAAAAAACTTTTCAGGCATAGGGAGAGATTGTCTTTGAAAATTACACTTAATTTGGCAAATGCCTGCCAGCCACATTTAACATGCTAATTTGATTTCCTTTTTTGTGTCATCTTCCATAGAGATCCATTAGCCAAGGTATATGTAGTAGTCCACTACATCTAGTTCTTCTCCAGATATAAAAAAAACCTACTTCCTTTGCTGAATTTATTAAACATAACCTGGCTCTTTTTCAGGTTTAATTTTAAGCCAAATGGTTTTCCTGCTTTGTGCACCTCTCATATGGGTCTTTGTAACTCTTTTGGGTCTTATGAGAAGAGAATAACGTCATCTGCAAATTTTGTGTGTTTTAAATAGGCACCATTGATTTTTATTCCATCTTTTGCCCAGTTTACTTTGCGAAATACTTCTTCAAGGCAGGTTGAGAAAAGGATAGGTGGGGTTTTTTTTTCTTGGATAGCTCCAAATATAAGCTTGCAAAAACTCATAGAACAGACTGTTTTATAAATCTATGTATTTGGTGAGAGTGCTTTCAAAAACTCTTTCTGTAAAATTATACATTCAAATACAAAAGGATGCTTTCCAATGTCAACAATAGAACTAAGATGCAAATCTCCAGTCTACCCCTGGGTGGAAACAGAGATTAGTTGAAATTGAGTGGCTTAAAAATTTGACAAATAAACACAACTCTTGAGTGGAGACAGCTTATTAAATATTTTCTCACTAGTCACTAAACTAGTGACTAGAATAGAGATTTGTGATTTTTAAGGATTGTGCTCATGGAATGTTCTCAATTTTTTTGCTAATTTAACTGATTTTATGAATTTGTAGTATTTTTAAGCTCTCGTGGTTTAACAAAAAAAGTAATTGTCTTTTCTGTCTATATATTTTACTTACATTAATACTACTGTTTTTTTTAAATATACTGTCATCAGATAAATTTTTATTTTAAAAAATCAGACTACATAACATATTTACATTGCAAATCCCAGATCTTGTTTATTTATAAAGCAATAAATATTCAAAGAAGCATAATAAATTGCACGGGCATGTGTAAACAAACTGTACATTATAACCGAACCTAGTTCAGGAAGGATTACCGGGGGGAAAAATTATTTCAAGAAGCACATCATCCTGAGTGGGTAATTTGTGGCAAAGGGTATGGGAAGATGCTTAGAAACATTTGCGGTGGACAATAGATGGACCAGCCTCATCGTACTCCTGTTTGCTGATCCACATCTGCTGGAAGGTTGAAAGAGATGCCAAGATGGAGCCTCCAATCCAGACTGAGTACTTTCGCTCAGGGGGAGCAATGATCTAAATGGGGAAAATAAGCAAGAAGTTTATTTCAGAAGGAGCTGTATCAGCCTAGGTTTGTGGGCAACACAACTTGATTTAAATTGTTTCTAATAACAATGACTTCTTAACAGTGAGACATCAGGGCACAAATTGTACTAAAAGTCTATATCTTTTTTAGGAAGTAGAAAAGAGAAAATCTTCCCTTCCAATAAATATATTCTTTAAAATTGAAACCTTCTCCATTCTAAGGCCACGTAGATGAGCATTGTTCAATAAAACAGTTTTAACCCTAGAGAAATGTCTATGGAGATTCTCGTCATCCAGGTCATGGTTGCCCCAAAAGTGCTTTTTTCAAGAGGCAAACTGGACTTTCTGGGTTTTTCTTTGAAGAAGTTTCACTTCTCATCCAAGAAGCTTATTCAGCTCTGACTGGATGGTGGGGAATTGAAAGTATATGGAAGGAGTATAAATCCTTCCATTCCCCACCATCCAGTCAGAGCTGAAGAAGCTTCTTGGATGAGAAGCGAAACCTCTTCAAAGAAAAACCAGAAAATCTTGAAAAAATCACCTTTGGGATAATCCTAGAGAAGCATTGGCTACAGATTTTATTGAACCTTTAGTTAGGAGACTTACAAAGTTACTTCAATCTTTTCAAAAGCACACTTCACAGAGACTTGGAAGTTTGTTATATGAAACAAGTTTCACACCTTAATTTTCATTGTGCTGGGAGCCAAAGCAGTGATTTCTTTCTGCATACGATCAGCAATGCCAGGGTACATGGTAGTACCACCTGAGAGTACGTTGTTGGCATACAGATCTTTACGGATGTCAATATCACACTTCATTATGCTGTTATAGGTAGTTTCATGAATGCCAGCAGATTCCATACCTTGGGAAAAAATGAATATTGATAGGCTACTGACCAATGAGGTATAGAGGAAGCACAACATTTGAGCATTATTAATAGCAGAAAGCTATAAGGAAAAAAGTAAAAACAAAAAAGCATTCCTCAAATAAGAATTTTTTATAAAAATAGAAGGTACATTAGGTAATTAATACATTAGGCATGGGCAGACCTCACACATATAGCCCTATGGAATTCCTGGACTCATTTTCTGTAGGTTATAGATGGTTTCCTTTTTGTAATTGAAGAAAAGTGACTACATATTTTTACCACTTGAAAGTAGGATGCACCTGTAATGTAAGTCCTAAGAAGGCATGCCTCTATTAACAGGCAAATATCTTTCCCAAAATCCCCTTAAAAACACCAGCCTGCATATGTGACATGGCATCATCTGCTTCGCAGCCCTCAGTCTTCCATAAAATATTATATGCAACCTTTGAATCCAAAACTCTTTTCTTAAACCAGACCTGATCAAAGTACAGGTCAATTTGGAAGGAAGGATTTGGTTTTGCTTTGTGACAAAAAATGTCACAAAAATCAGAGAATTTCACATAGAGCCAGTTATTGCTTTCTCTCCTCCTCTAGGAATTTATACAAGAGAATTTTTGCTATCTATTTTTCTATCTCATGTATTGAATCATTTGATGTGGCTATCTCTGCTGCATGGACAAAAAGGCATAAGAACAACTGGTCTTATGGCAGCACATTGTCATAGACAACTAGTCTTATGGAGGCATATTGAATTGACCAGGACACCCCATGTGAAAATACATTTGAGTTGGATTTGGAGGTGTAGCTTATATAAATTCAAATAAAATTAATGAAAATGACATTGGAACAAGTGTCATTACAGATAACAGTTTTGGTGTGATACAGTACATGACAGCCATAGCTTACAAACTGACAACTTGCACGTGAGAACTCTGAGATGCAATGGATATTAGCACATGTGCTTGAATAAGAAAAAAAAAGTCAAGATTGCATATATGAAGGCAAAAAATAAATAAATGATGAAAGTATGAACAGAAGCTTACCAGTGAACATAAGAAAAACTTACATCAGAAATACAAATTCAAGGGTTACATTCCAATGTATTAGTTGACAGGTGGCATCTTAAAGTGAACTGAAATTAGATCCATAACAAGGCAACAGCTGATGAACAACTGCTCCTAAATCCACAAGCCTTGTATTATAAAGATTTGATGCATCATCCGTTGCAAAGGGAAATTAGTTTTTCTATCATGACTAAAATTGGTCTTGAAGAATATGAATCTACACTTGCTTTTTTTCCCCCTTGTTAAGTGATCACAGGGTGGAGCTCCTAGGCATTTTACCTGATTTTATATAAATTCATATAAATTAACCATCTAAAATGTACTGTAATTAAAGATGGCCACGCTGAAATCAAAATAAACCAAAAATGGGGAGTGGGTGGAATACACATATCCAAGCCACAAATTCCATGTTAATAAATGCCCATCTTTTTTTAAAAGATATTCAGCTTCACTTTGAGATTAGCAACATAATGGATCTGACACAGTCAAGACTGCCATTCTAAATTCAACACTGTGGAGGGATAAAAAAAATTAGCCCTGTAGGCACATTTATGCAAGGCTAGAATTCTTCTCTTGAATATAGTCAAGGTTAACCAAAGCCAAACCAAAGTGTACTTCAAAGGTATTTGTGCTTTTTTATATATATATACCTTTATACCCAAGGCAGCGTGATTGTGCATGAAATCATTTGTACCAGAAAAGGAAAGGAATTTGTGCCTTTAGCAGATATTCCTGGCCTATGTATTAATTTATGGTAATGGTCGCATTGTATGTTGAAGTAGAGAGACAGCCAGAGATAAAGATGTGCCCAAGAATTAAACATTTTAAATTATTTTTTTTATTTTGCTGGTGAAGAAAATTCTCATATCGTTAAGTGAGTAATTTCAATGTAAGTAATTAATTAAGATCGAAATAAGAGTTGTCATGCTTCTGACAACTTTATTTATTGGCATTGCTGCAGTAATTCCACACAGGAGGCAAACACATTCCAAAAATAGTAACTGAATGCAGGATTTTTAAAAATCGTTTGGCTAGATGGAATGAGAACTCTACAGCAACAGCTGCCGGTAGCCAGTTTCACTGTTATATTGATTTATGTTCCTTTGTTTAAAAAAAATTAGAAATGTCAATCCCATTTATCACATTTGCAAGGTAGTTTCAAAATATTACTATAAGGTCATAAAATGATGCCCCCTGTGTCCAGAACAAATGTCTCTATTGCAGGTAAGACATGCAGTGGTTCCTGGAATGAGGGAAAAGTCCTGAATTAATTGTAGTCAACAATAGTACTCAAACATCTTTCCAACAGTGTGTATAATGTAGGTAGATTGGTACTCCAAGACAAGACTCCTAATCAGCTGGAGTCTAACTAACTCATGGACTTTTCTTTCTCATCCTTTTGAATACAAATGCATAACCTGAGGCTGCAAAGCCACTTCCAGCCAACGTCTTAAGTCCTTTCCAATTCTTAAGTCCAACACCCATAGACAGTCCCTCCAAAAGTTATTTCAAAATATTTCTTAATGCTGCTGGAGGAGCAAGTGTATGTATTTCTTTGGGCTGTATTTGTTTCAATTTAATTTAATTTAATTTCTGCCCTGTCTTTTCATTTGTTGCAGTATGTCCCCACTAATAGTTTAGCAGGGTCATCAGCCCAGAGGACAATATGCATTTTTGATTGATATTGTTACTGATTTTTATTATTTCCAAAATGTTTTCTCTTTTTTCATTTTGCATCCTTTTAATTTTATATTTCCTTCAGAGTTTACTTCACAGTAAATTCCTACTTCACAGAGGAGCAATTAAACCAGCAGCCAGTCAGCCAGCCAAGACTAAAGTAACTTTAAGCTTCCATGTAAAAAAAATTCCTTACCAATAAAAGATGGTTGGAAAAGGGTTTCTGGACAGCGGAAACGCTCATTCCCAATTGTGATGACCTGTCCATCAGGCAACTCATAACTTTTCTCTAGAGAAGAGGAGGAGGCTGCTGTAGCCATTTCATTCTCAAAGTCCAGAGCAACATAACATAATTTCTCCTTAATGTCACGGACAATCTCACGTTCAGCTGAAAAGACAAAATCAAAAATGTATAGAAAGAAGGAAATGATAGAGGCTAAGAAGAACGCAAGCAAAACTGAAGTTAAAAATTGTCTCCCCATAGTTCAGTTTGGTCATTATTATTATTATTTGGTCATATATCCTCAAATAATTTTTACAGAATGCTTAGAAATGGAATCAGATAGGGCTTCACCATATCTGATGATGGGAAAAATTATGGAAAAATAGAGATGATGTAGAAGCAATCTAGATCCCACACAACTTTTTAATTTGATACAACACTGAAAATTTCACTGCTAAGCTTATGTGCATACTCAACACTCTCTCTCCCTCTCTCTCCCTCTCTCTCTCTCTCTCTCTCTATATATATATATATATGTAGGTCTTTGGTTATTCGGGTTTTCTCCCGCGTAAAATTGGAAGTGTCTTGGCGATGTTTCGACGAAGTCTTATTTGTCATCTTCAGGCTTCAGCTTCGTGCTTCGACCACGAACACGAAGCCAAACAACAGCAGTGCAGCTCACCAGCTCAAATCCCCCTGCAAATCAGACTAATCTGAGCACAACCAAGCCCCCACCAACACAGGACACACCCCCAGCCAATCAAAGCACAAAAAAACCCCCATCCAATCAGAGCACAGCCAAGCTCCCACCCAATCAGTTCAAACCCCCACTAGCAGTTAAAAAGGAAGAAACAGCTGCAATCCCACATTGCTCCCAGAAGCAAGCTGAAGCCTGAAGATGACGAATGAGACTTCGTCGAAACGTCGCCAAGACACTTCCAATTTTACGCGGGAGAAAACCCGAATAACCAAAGACCTACACACACATATATATATATATATATATATATATATATATATATATATATATATATATATATATATATATATATATATATATGTATATATGTATGTATGTATATATGTATGTATGTATATATGTATGTATATATATATGTATATACATACATACATACATACATACATACATACACACATACACACACACATACACACAGTGTTGGGATTCAAATAATTTAACAACTGGTTCTCTGCCTTAATTATTTCTTCCAAAACCAATTCATCAAACTGCTCAGAAAGTTAACACCCGGTTCTCCCGAAGTGGTGCGAACTGGCTGAATCCCACCACTGTATATATATCAACAGTAACTTTTTAAATTCACTTTTGAGAGGCATAAACAGTGATCAAAGTACATTTCAACTGTAATTACCTGTTGTTACAAAGGAATAGCCACGTTCTGTCAGAATCTTCATGAGGTAGTCAGTCAGATCCCTGCCAGCCAGGTCCAGACGCATAATAGCATGGGGAAGAGCATAACCTTCATAGATAGGGACATTGTGTGTGACTCCATCCCCTGAATCAAGGACAATACCTGTAAAATAGAAATGCCCAAATTGTTATAATGCCACCATTTTTTTAAAAAATGTTCTTGCACATGTCATGCAACCTCTCCTGATACAGGTTAGGAGAACAGAACAGAACGGGGGGGGAAACCCCAATACACAAAGAGAATGTGCAATTAAAGTCTGATGTGACAGATGAGCATGAAACATAACCTTCCTCAGTTAATAATTCTCAGTATCTTACCAGTTGAAATGCCAAAGAGAATATTTTCTTAACTTCAGCCAACTGTAGACCTTAATGCTTCCTTGAACCAATTTTGGATCAAAATGGCTTCACTAGATCTTTCTTTCATATTTATGTCATCCTGTAGTTGCAGTTTGCTAATTTTATCAAACAAGCAGTTGATAATTTTAATAAACAGTTGATAATTTTAATAAACAAAGAACTTAGCTGTACAGCGAGTTTGTGTTTGAGTTTGTGCCATTCAGCTGAATCTAAATTAGTTGTTTCTAATACACTCTTAAATTTGTCTATTATAGATGACAATTCTCCTTATTTTCCCATGATTTTTACACCCTGTGGCCCTTGAGATATATACAGCAGTGGTGCTTGTTTTCATGGTCTCACAACATCATTCTGCTATATCTTAATGTCTAGTATTATAAATGTAGAACTAACTGCCTGAATCCCTCTTATTAGGGCATCCGCTTTGATCTCAGCTGGATCTATTAGACTATAGACCTATATGGTCAGAAGATGGGATGATGGCAGGCACAGGAGATCATCAACGGCATTTGAGTACATTTATTGGCAGCATCTGTTGAATTTGGTTGATCCCTCAAAGCTAAGCAGGATCAGACTGGTTAATGCATTGCTGGGAGACCACCATAAAGTTCAAACACTATATGCTGGGAAGAAAAATCATCATCACCATCAACGTCATCATGTGAAATAAAGCAATAGCAAATAATGTCCATGCTACTGTTACCAAGAACGCTAATTGTCCATATCCATCAAAGGCTAAGCTCAGTTTGAGGGAAACTTTGCCTTTTGACTGAGCTCAACAATGGTTTAACTATAAAGGTTTCAAAGACATTCCTGGCAATAATTAACCCAACGTATTGGCAATCTCCAATATGTTAAAAGGCAGACTTCCTTAACTTGAGTTAAAATTGAAACCATTTAAATTCCCAGACTTCTCCAGCCGCCATGGCTTTTTGGTGAGAATTCTGATTTGAAAATTCACACATCTACAAGGGACCTAGGTGGGAAGAATTGTTATGAGATCCAAACAGCATGAGATCATACAGGATCAATAACTATTTCAGATGCTGCTACCTTAATATGTGAAGGACAATCATTTGTATGGGTATTTCAAATATAGTAAACTGGATTTTCTGTAGAGATTCTCAGTCATCCAGGTCATGGTTGTCTCAAAGGTGCTTTTTCAAGAAGCGACTGGACTTTCTTGTTTTTTCTTTGAAGACGTTTCATTTCTCATCCAAGAAGCTTCTTCAGCTTTAACAGGATGGTGGGGAATGGAAGGATTTATACTCCTTCCATATACTTTCCATTCCTTCCAAGCGAAAATATGTTTTGCTTCTTATTCAAGAAGCTGAAGAAGCTTCTTGGATGAGAAGCAAAACGTCTTCAAAGAAAAAACAAGGAAGTCCACTTGCCTCCTGAAAAATCATCTTTGGGACAACCATGTCCTGGAGGACTGAGAATCTCTACAGATTTTTAGCTGGGAATATGTTTTGCTTCTCATTCAAGAAGTTCAAGAAGCTTCTTGGATGAAAAGTGAAACATCTTGAAAGAAAAACATAAGAAAGTCCAGTTGGCTCCTGAAAAAGTACCTTTGAGACAGTGTTTTTTTCATCTTTTCAAGAGCAGGAGGAAGCATGTACAGTATAGGCATGTAATATTCTTTATTTTAGATTTTGAGCACAGAAATAGGATACTATTTTTCCAAACTGTAGAAGAGTAGCAGAGAAGTGGGTTTGTATCTATTATAGCTTTCTATCAAAATACCTACTACCGTATGTGCAATAATTGCACATGTTATACATATCACAATTACACTTCTGATTCAGTAAAGTCTGCCGTTCCTTTCATGTATAAATTACAATTACAATTTCTACTTAATGCTGTTCTCAGTGGTAAGCAAGCAGTGTTCATTAAAAGATTATGCCTTTTCTCTTAAGATAACTTTTAAATATGAATATATTTGAGCTGCCACTATGGTGGATGTCTGTTCCAGTATTCAGACCGTTTAAAGCATCAGTTTGTCAAAAGTGAAGGATGGGGGCATTCTCTCTAAATCAATATAGTATTAAGTCACTGTAATCATAACATCCAAGGGAATTTGTAGGAAATGAAGAAATGCTAATTATTTGAGGCAATTAAACTTCCAAGAGGTGTTATCATTTTTTTTAAAAAATGATATTTTTAAATAGTACCACCATTCACAATCACCTGTCAGAATACTAAAATCTGAGGTTTTACATTTTTGTTTTGAATTTAATTCTGCATTATACGGGTGCCATCTGGAAAGTTGACTCCCACAGGCATTTTTCTAATCCATCCATTTAAATAAAGAAATATGGTTTTCTTCATGAAATGGACTGAAATTCTGTCCACTAGGGAAAGCTGCTTCAAATAATGAAATGAACTGGTTTTGCATCTCAGAGACAGTGTTACTTAAGGACTATACAGCATATAAACATGTAGTCCTCAACTTACGAACACAATTGACCCCAAAATTTATGTTGCTAAGTGAGACATTTAAATGAGTTTTTGCCCCGTTTTACAATCTTACTTGCCATAGCTGTTAAGCAAACCGCTGCAGTTAGTAACATGGTTAAGTGAAGCTGTATTCCCCATTCACTTTGCCTGTCAGAAGGTCACAAAAGATGCCCACACGACAATTGCAACACTACAACTGTCATAAACATGAGTCAGTTGCCAAGTATCTGAATTTTAATCACACAACTATGGGGATGCTGCAACGATTATAAGTGTGAAAAACCGTCATAAGTCAGTTTTTTTTCAGTGCCATTGTAACTTCGAACGGTCACTAAGCAAAATGTTGTAAGTCGAGGACTATTGTATACTAGGCCAGGGGTCTCCAACCTTGGTCCCTTTAAGACTTGTGGACTTCAACTTCCAGAGTCCCTCAGCCTGCTGGCTGAGGAACTCTGGGAGTTGAAGTTCACAAGTCTTAAAGGGACCAAAGTTGGAGACCCCTGTATTAGGCAACCTGATGCCTTTCAGTGACTTTTGAATTCAACCCTTATCAACTCCACCCAACATGGCCAACCCTAAAGGATTTGTCGCTGTAGTCTGAAAAAAAGAAAGAGAAGGGCATGTTGTCTATCCGTAATATAAGCATTTACTAGGTCAGTGTTCAGGAAAGAATCTGCTGAGGAAAACAATTAACTTTTACCTGTAGTACGTCCAGAAGCATAGAGGGATAGAACAGCTTGGATTGCCACATACATGGCAGGCACGTTGAAGGTCTCAAACATAATTTGGGTCATCTTCTCACGATTGGCTTTGGGATTCAGAGGAGCTTCTGTGAGCAGGGTGGGATGTTCCTCAGGGGCAACACGCAGTTCATTATAGAAAGTATGGTGCCAGATTTTTTCCATGTCATCCCAATTAGTAATTATTCCATGTTCAATGGGATATTTCAAAGTCAGAATACCTCTCTTGCTCTGTGCTTCATCACCCACGTAGGAGTCTTTCTGGCCCATACCAACCATAACACCCTAAAGGCAGAAGGGACATGAAAAACAATACCATGGATTCAGAAACCTGATGCCGCCATCTTTCTCTATGAAACACCCTCTGTGAGTGTTTGCACTTTAATAATAACCTCTCACCAGTGTAGCTGTTGAATTCTAATACATCTGTGGGTGTGAAGTTGGGAAATCGTAAATACACAGCATGAAATCACTGACTTCTGTATGAAGATCCTTAAACTTAACAATCAATTTAATGTACATAATGGTTTTATTCTTCTGGATGGCCATTAAACATATGTAACATAAGGGTAAAGTAACACTACATGGTATAATATGGTAGATTTCTTCTTACTTCCTCAACACAAAAAGCAGGCCTCTGCACTTCCAAACCAGTGATGGTCAGCATTCCTTCTTTCACTCAAAATCTGATACCTACAGCACTTACTAGTAATTTATTCAGTCTGCAACCTTCAACTTCAGAAACATTCTCAAACCACCCCTTTAACCCATTGATTTTGGCAAGTGGGTTTTACGGACTCAGCAGTGCAGACTCACTTCTAAATCCTGAATTTGTATTCACTAACTTTGAAGCCTGTGAGATTTTTTTGATTAGCCCTTATAAAGATATCGCTCCAATATAACATTTGGATTTTCCCTTTATGTGAAATAGTGCAGTTAGGGGTGTGTGTGTGTGTGTGTGTGTGTGTGTATGTGTGTGTTTTCTTAAATTACATTTTCAACAAGAAAAAATGTACTGGGATTAAATTACCACAACATTGCAATTTCTGCTGCAAAAAGGTGTAGCATTGCAATAGATCCTAAGGCCTATTTATGTGACCAAATAACTTAAGGCAGTCACTTTTCTCCAAAAAAAAAACCACCAAGTACGATACTGTATTTATATGAAAATAAAAAGAGTTTAAGGAATATAAGATTTTTTTTTAGGGAGGATTGGAATTTGCTGCCAGCTAGTAAAGTTCACATGTTTATGATTTTGAGAAAAGATGGGAAGGAAAAAAGAAATATGGCAAAAGTACTATGGACAAGGCGGGAAGCATAGAGGAAAGATACAGCAGATTCAAAAAGAGAAAGGAGAGGATGGGAGATTACCCATGTATGCTTTAGATGGCTACTCCCCACAAGGAGACTACAGGACAGCGGTCTCCTGTGGATTTGAGCACTGAGAAATGATGGGATTAGTCATTTTTTTCTCCAATCAGAAACTTTCAAAGGACACTAAGTTCAGAAAGCTCATTTTCTAATTACTTTTGGAAATTGCCCATTAACTATTATTAAATTACTAGAGACCTTCAGAATGACAAGTTTTTTTGAAAAACCTGTGCAGATCTGCCTTCAAACAATATATACAAAAGCGAAAACCACTCAAGTATTAATCACGAAATGTCCAGAACCGTAAAGCCTACAAACCTGAAATTTGCTACGTATGTTCCTCTTGGCTTCTACGTGCTCACTAAGAAAGGATTTTTTGAAATGACCATCAGAGCATTAGTATTTCCTATATTATTATAACACACCCTGATGCTAATAAGTTAGATGTTCTACTCCCCCTCCCAACTTGAAAATAACTCTGAAGAGAATGGGATAGCATAGGACAGGCTGCTGTGGGACAACTCTCATGGAGAGAAGGGGCTAGAAACCCTGAGGAAGAGAAGGGGATAGGATAGGAGATGTTTCTGTGAGTCCAGCCTGAGGGAGAGAAGGGGATAGGAGAGGATCTATGGAGCCAGCCTAAGGGAGAAAAGGGGACAGGAGAGGATCTATGGGGCCAGCCTGAGGGAGAGAAGGAAGTAGGATAAGAGAGGCTTCTGTGGGGCCAGCCTGTGGGAGAGGAGAGGCTTTTGTGGGGCCAGCCTGAGGGAGAGAAGGGGAGAGGAGGGGATCTATGGGGCTAGCCTGAAGGAGAAAAGGTGAGAGGAGAGGCTCTATGGAGCCAGCAAGGGGAGAGAAGGGGAGAGGTGAGGTTCTATGGAGCCAGCCTGAGGGAGAGAAGGGGAGGAGAGGATCTAGGGGCCAGCCTGAGGGAGAGAAGGGAGAGAAGAGGAGAGGATCTAGGGGCCAGCCTGAAGGAGAGAAGGGAGAGAATCTAAATGGCCTGCCTGAGGGAGAGAAGGGAGAGGAGAGGCTCTAGGGGGCCAGCCTGAGAGAGAGAAGGGGAATGGAGAGGCTCTATGGGGCCAGCCTGAAGGAGAGAAGGGGAGAGGAGAGAATCTATATGGCCTGCCTGAGGGAGAGAAAGGGAGAGGAGTGGATCTAGGGGGCCAGCCTGAGAGAGAGAAGGGGAATGGAGAGGCTCTAGGGGGCCAGCCTGAGAGAGAGAAGGGGGTAGGATAAGAGAGGCTTCTGTGGAGCCAGCCTGAGGAAGAGGAGAGGCTTTTGTGGGGCCAGCCTGAGGGAGAGGAGAGGCTTTTGTGGGGCCAGCCTGAGGGAGAGAAGGGGAGAGGAGGGGATCTATGGGGCTAGCCTGAAGGAGAAAAGGTGAGAGGAGAGGCTCTATGGAGCCAGCAAGGGGAGAGAAGGGGAGAGGTGAGGTTCTATGGAGCCAGCCTGAGGGAGAGAAGGGGGCAGGAGTGGATCTAGGGGGCCAGCCTGAGGGAGAGAAAGGGAGAGAAGAGGAGAGGATCTAGGGGGCCAGCCTGAAGGAGAGAAGGGGAGAGGAGAGAATCTAAATGGCCTGCCTGAGGGAGAGAAAGGGAGAGGAGAGGCTCTAGGGGGCCAGCCTGAGAGAGAGAAGGGGAATGGAGAGGCTCTATGGGGCCAGCCTGAAGGAGAGAAGGGGAGAGGAGAGAATCTATATGGCCTGCCTGAGGGAGAGAAAGGGAGAGGAGAGGCTCTAGGGGGCCAGCCTGAGAGAGAGAAAGGGAATGGAGAGGCTCTAGGGGGCCAGCCTGAAGGAGAGAAGGGGAGAGGAGAGAATCTATATGGCCTGCCTGAGGGAGAGAAAGGGAGAGGAGTGGATCTAGGGGGCCAGCCTGAGAGAGAGAAGGGGAATGGAGAGGCTCTAGGGGGCCAGCCTGAGAGAGAGAAGGGGGTAGGATAAGAGAGGCTTTTGTGGGGCCAGCCTGAGGGAGAGAAGGGGAGAGGAGAGGATCAATGGGGCCAGCCTGAGGGAGAGAAGGGGAGAGGAGAGGACAGAGGAGGCTTCTGCAAGGCCAGCCTGAGAATAAGAAGGGGAGAGGAGAGAATCTATGGGGAAAGGCTGAGGGAGAGAAGGGGAGAGAAGAGGCAGGTCGTAACTAGTCATTAATTTTCAAATTATGTCAGTTTATTAAGCCCGGTCACATAGTTCAAGGTATTCAGCTAGTCCTGAATGAAAGAATCTTAACCATGTTGAAGAATTTAAAGAATCTGAAATAAACAGCAAAAAAACTGAATATGAATTTGATCTTAGAAAGTTATAAATGGACTAAAGGTCGAGATAAAATTAGAATTTTGAAGCTTTTATCATAAGAGTTTGGAATTAATGATAAAGTACAATCGTTTTTCATGGGAAATAGATCCAGTTTGATTTTTATAAGACATAACATAGATAAATAATTTTAAAAAGCCGATACCGAAGAAGATTAAAGTCTAAAGATTTTAGATAGAGGAATATATATATATGAAGAGTTTCTAAATTTGTTTATATTTGTGAAGGTTAAAAGTAACTTTTTTCTCTTTATTATGTTCTTATTTTTCTTTCATTTTTTTTCTTTGCATTTTTACTCTTTTTCCTTGTTGCTTTAAGTTTGGTTTGTAGTGGATTTTACTATTACAATCAACATTTTTAATAAGTTAATAAAATAAAATAATAAAAATAGTAAGGAGGGGGGAGGGGAGAGAGAGAGAGAGACTTATTGAAAGAAAGAAATTGAGGGGACAATGGAATCTGAGTTGGGCTAAGAAATTTAAATATTTCCTGGAGCCAAGTAGGATTTAGAGAAGCACAGGAGAAAGGAGGAAGACAAAAAATACTGTGCTTGGACCATACACTTGAATCACAGTGATTAAAACACCTGGGCGATCTATTCCCGGAAGCGCTCAGAGAGCGTTACCTGGTGCCGAGGGCGGCCTACAATGGAAGGGAAGACGGCTCGAGGGGCATCGTCACCCGCGAAGCCCGCTTTCACCAAACCTGAGCCGTTGTCGCACACCAGGGCGGTGGTCTCTTCATCGTCACACATCTTGGAAAGGAAAGCGGGAGCTGCAAAATACAAAATCAGCGAAGGTTCACCATCTCTGGAGGCCACGTGGAAGGGGGCGCCGCCTACCGGTTAGAGTCGCCGAAGTTGGATAAGCCCCTCTCTCCCCCACTCCTCTTACTCTCTCCTCCCCCCCGTCTGGAAATCCTTTCCCCTAAGCCCGAATCAGCAAGAAACGTACAAGTTGCTTCGGCAAAAAGACGTTCAGGCAACGCGGGAATCGATTCTTAAGAGGCTGTTTCTCCTGCCAGATCGCAGGGTGGATCCTCCTTGGTGACCGGGAGGTCCCAGTTTGGCCGCGCACTCTCCATTCACCCGTTCGAGCGGCTGCACGTGGATTTGATTACTGTCCGGACTCCACAGGCTCGCCACCGGACGATTTTCGCTCCGGCTGCCGCAGGTCCAAGAAAGCCTTTGGCGACGCGTTCGACCCGTCGCTTCAGCTAACTGCCTTTGCCTGGGTTGCCTAACCCGCTCGAAATCGCCGCCAGCTACTTGGAGGTTAGGGGATCGGTCTCAGGAACCCCCGGGCTGTGAAAGAAGTTTCCCTATTGAACCGCCCCGCCCGGCAGCCTTTCCTTCATACTTAGAGGGCACAATGGCATCTGGCTTGTGCTTTCATACTTTGGTAGTCAGAATGCAAGAAATACCTTTATCATTTTAATGTATGCCGATTAGTGTGCAAAGTGACAATAAAGCTATTCTATTCTATTCTATTCTGATTCTATTCTTCTATTCTATTCTACTATTCTACTTTACTCTACTCTACTCTATTCCATTATGCAAGAAATACCTTTATCATTTTAATGTATGCCGATTAGTCTACATTCAAAGTGACGAAGTTTTCTATTCTATTCCATTCCATTCCATTCCAGGGGTGGCGGGTGGCTGCATGTTTCTTCGGGCGTTTGTTTCCCATAACAAAGGGGCAAAGAAAGTAGGAAAACTTGGGAAATTTACAGCCGTTCGGGGCAGAACCAGAAAGAAAAAGGTCCTCGCTAGGGTGTAGGCGGTTCTCTCTCTCCCCCCCCAGCCCGCCGCCCCCCATTAGAGAGCAAAGAAATAGAGGGAAACCGCGGGTGGGACGGACGGTGCTTCCTCGCGTTACAAAACTTCGGGTACCGAGAGATCTCCTGGGTGGAAACCCCGAGCCAACTGAGATGCGCGAAAGGATTGCGGAGAGCTGAGGTTTCCGTTCCTTTAGCGCCACCGGACGATTTAGCTTCGGCTACTCTGAAGACTTCTGGTGGTAGGGTAGCCACTTTGCAACCGCTCCCATGGTAGACCCGATTTGCAACGCTCTCCCCACCCCCACCCCCATCCCGGACATTCCTCACACGCACCCGCGGCGATGGGAGGAAAGCTGGGGACGATCAGCTGCGCTGTTGTTACTCACCGGCTCAACACTCTCTGCGCGGGGGTTTGTGGAGCGCCAGCTGGGTCTTGCTCTAGGGAAGCGCCACCCATTTATACCCGGCGGAGTGGCGGTGTCGCTCTCGGGCTCCGGAGGGACCAGCCAGGCACCTTGTCCTTATTTGGTCGGCTTCACGCCATCCACTAGCCGTGAGGCCATTAATGGAGTAAGGAAGGTAAAAAGTCACAGCCGTCCGAAACACTCGGGGCACCACAGCCCTTGTAAGGAAAGCGAAGGGGTTGCATTCAGCTGGCAAAGGGGATGGCCAAATAGGGCACCCTGTTAAGACGGGGGGGTTGGGATGTGGAAAGAGGGGTGGGAAGGTCGAATCTTGTCATCCCACTTCTGGAGACAAGTTAAAAACAGTGTGTGAGTAAATGAAGGGAAGTCTGGAACTGACTTTTCCCATCATGGTAGTTTAAAGAATCTCAAAGCTGTAGCAAGATCAATGCATTAAGCTCTAGCTGCCACAGCGTCTGGCATGTGTCACCCTAGAGTGGCAAAGAACAAAGCAACTGGGCCATCCAAATCTTAACATTTCAAAGCACAGGGATGGACCTATTAAACATATTGCAGATGCTTGCTGGTGTCTCTTTTAAAAGCCTGTTACTTTCATTGTCCCTCAGTCCTGCCACACCTCAGTGATTCTCCATTCCTAATTGTTCCGCAGGAAGAGACTTTATTAAAATTAAATGGGCTTGTTTATGTGCAAGGTGGCTGGGATGCTGCTTCTGCTGATAAGCAACATTGATAACATTCCATCTTGTGCAATTAATCCATTAAGTATTTTCCCCCCAGTCTAAATAATCAGGGAATATCCAAGGATTTATTATACATTATACCATTCCACATGTGAATCTCCTTTCATGGTGGTGGCTTTCCAGCTGTGGTTCCTTACCAAGATTAGTATCTGTGGAAGGAAAAGATTGGAGGCAAATGGCATTTCTGTGTACTCAATTTATTTGCCTGCATGCACAAGAATATGAGATGATGTGCTGCTTTCCCCAATGGATTTCTCAGAAACTCGCAACAACGTAAGATGTATTGCAGAAAAAGCAAGTCATTTCTTTCTCCTTTCCTCATTTTTAATTCAGCTGCATGATCTGTGAGATGCAGAAAATTTAAAATTCACTGTGAACTATTAGTCAATTATGAAATTGTTTCTTGGGTGACTGAAAATACAGTCTATGGTCAGGGCCTAAGAGGCAAGAAAAAGAAGGGATAGTGTAGAGTGCTTATGACCAACCTCCCACTAAATCCATGAAAAGTTTTACTTGTAATAGCATACTGTGTGCCTCTTTAATCAGCAGAAATTCTATTCTAACAATTTACTGCTGTGATTATGATGGGGTGTAAGTATCCTATTGTTTCCTTTCATTATATCAAATTAATATAGTTATTGCGTACTTTTGCTTATATATATGCTTATATGATGTGTTGTTGTTTTATGTTGATGCTTGTGTATACTGTTGTGACAAAAAAAAAAGAATTTGAAAGGCATAGGTGAACTGTTTCAATCCCCATCTTTCCTGTTTCTATTAAATAGTGGTGCTATTAAATGGGTGCTACTTTTCACTTCATGAATGATAGACATTCCTGACATTGTGACAATGACCCCACCCAGTGAAAAGATTTTTCTGACATCATGCACTGCCTATTTTAGCCAAACCTAGATACATGTGGTAAGGTCACACTTGGAATACTGCATTCAGTTTTTGTCGCCACAATGTAAAAAAAAAAAAAGATGCGGAGACTCTAGAAAGAGTGCAGAGAAGAGCAACAAAGATGGTTAGGAGACTGGAGGCTAAAACATATGAAGAATGGTTGCAGGAACTGGGTATGTCTAATGTAATGAAAAGGACTAGGGGAGACATGATAGCAGTGTTCCAATATTTGAGGGTCTGCCACAAAGAAGAGGAAGTCAAGCTATTCTCCAAAGCACCTGAGGATAAGACAAGAAGCAATGGGTGGAAACTAATCAAGGAGAGAAGCAACTTAGAACTAAGGAGAAATTTCCTGACAGTTAGAACAATTAATCAGTGGAACGACTTACCCCCAGAAGTTGTGAATGCAATACGAGAAGTTTTTAAGAAGATGTTGGATAACCATTTGTCTGAAGTGGTGTAGGGATTCCTACCTAGGCAGGGGGTTGGACTAGAAGATCTCCAAGGTCCCTTCCAACTCTGTTATTCTATTCTAGTCTATCTTTAAGAACTGGTGTAGAATAATGGTTTGGCAGCTTCCCCAATCCTCCAGATGTATTGAACTACACCTTTCATCATCAAAGCCATTCTTTGGCTTTCTTGCAGGGTTTGTAGGGTAATGAGTACATCTTCAGAATATTTCCAGATTAGAAATATTGTCCAGAAGTTATGTCCACTTATTTTACTACCGGTACGTTCATTATGTTTACAAGACTTCATTAGGTTCCTGTAGAAGAAAATATTTTTAACTCGGGATTGAACTGTGGAGCTGTTGTGTCTTGTCCGCTCTCACCACAGCCGGGGTCTGCTTATCTGCTCCCGAACACGGAGGAATGTATACCTCCTGGCCCCAGTTCTGGCTCCATGGCCAGACAAGCTGCACAGGAGGGGGCACCTCCCGGTCCCAGCCCTGGCTCCATGCCCAAGCAGGCTGCAGAGGAGGGAGCATCCCCCGGCCCCAGCCCTGGCTCCATGCCCAGGCAAACGGAGCAGCTAGACCCCTCCCCCTCCTCCACAGCATATGAGCCTGAGGAAAGTTTACTTCCAACAACAGCTGATTGGAGTGACCCTCGCATCAGAAGATTGGATAGGCGGAGGCAACAGAAGGAAGGGAGGGGCAGGCCTTAATGAGTCCTGAGTCATGGAGCCACACCCCATGGCCTATATAAAGGATCTGCTTTCTGGCAGTCTCTGAGTCAGGCAAAGTCGAACTTATCTTGCTGAAGTCACTTACTGGTCTCCTGCCTGCTCTGAGGACTTTGCTAGGACTTTGGGCAGAGCTGCAGAGGCACGCCTGATTCGGATTTCCCTGACCCAGCCGTCAGCGGAGGAGTGGGACACGACAGGAGCCCTTGGTGTTCTCTGAGCTTGTGTCACAGCCAAGCTTGGTTACAACCAAGGTCGGAGAGCACCAAGGACTTTGCTAAATTCACTGGAAATTATATTCTGAATAGAATTGTATGTAAGGAATGTTTCTAGAACAGGGGTCTCCAACCTTGGCAACTTTAAGACTTGTGGACTTCAACTCCCAGAATTCCTCAGCCAGGTTTGCTGGCTGAGGGATTCTGGAAGTTGAAGTCCACAAGTCTTAAAGTTGCCAAGGTTGGAGAGCCCTGTTCTAGAACACGGGTGTCCAATTTGGATTATCACGTTGCCCTCACATTTCATGATGTTTACGCCCTTCACAGAATTGGGGTGGGCATGGCCTGCGCATGACGCATCCAGCCCAAGAGCTGCCAGTTTGACACCCCTGTTCTAGAAGCTTTACAAAAGTACCATAAATAAGCAAAAAAACAACAACCCCATCATTCAGATGTTTTCTTCATAAACAATAAATGAATAAACAAAATATGGCCAGGTTTTCCCAATCAGCTTGCCCCTGACCTCGATGGATATTTTTAAAGCCTGAAAAGGTTAGGCATGTAAATGGTCCTTCCAGACTTTTTACATGTTTGCTTAAATTTTGGCTTAAGATAATGAGCAATGTAGTTTGGAAGGGAGAGTAGCATAGTCCCATTTTCTCCATGTCTTTATTGTACATATTGGAGAATTTTGGAAGGGGAGTGCCAAAGAATTGAGGCCTTTGAACTATGGTGCTGGAGAAGAGTCCTGTGAGTCCCTTGGACTGCAAGGCGATTAAACCAGTCAGTCCTAGAGGAGATCAACCCTGAATGCTCTTTAGAAGGCCAGATCCTGAAAATGAAAATGAAATACTTTGGCCACCTAATGAGAAGGAAGGACTCACTGGAGAAGAGCCTAATGCTGGGAATGATTGAGGGCAAAAGAAGAAGGAGACAACAAAGAGTGAGGTGGCTGGATGGAGTCACTGAAGCAGTTGATGTGAGCTTAAATGGACTCCAGAGGATGGTAGAGGACAGGAAGGCCTGGAGGAACATTGTCCATGGGGTCACGATGGGTCAGACACGACTTCACAACTAACAACAACAACATAATTTAAAGATGAGCACTTGCAGCCCTTCATCTGCATGAGCCGGGGTGGTGCAGTGGTTAAGAGTGCAGTACTGCAGGCTACTTCTACTGATCACCAGCTGCCAGCAGTTTGGCAGATCGAATCTCACCAGGTTCAAGGTTGACTCAGCCTTCCAACCTTCCGAGGTCAGTAAAATCAGGACTGAGATTGTTGGGGGCAATATGCTGATTCTGTAAACTGCTTAGAGAGGGCTGTAGAGCACTATAAGTCTAAGTGCTATTGCTATTTAGTTTCCAATGCTTTCTAACTAAATGATTCAAACCACTGGTAAAATCAATTTGTTCCAGTTTATTTTGCAGGGAGGGAGACAACAAAGGGGAGTTCAAAAAAGATAAAAAAGAATTTCAAAGACTGCCAATTGGTTTTGGTTGTCACCCTACCAAATTCTTACTTAAGCCCAATCCATTATCTCACCCACTTAAGCCCAACCTATCAGGTCTCCTACATTTGAGTCTACAAGAACTTCCTGTGATTTTACAAACAAGCTTTTTCACAACTGCAGTAAGTAATACGATTGCTGGGAATCATGCAGCATACAGTATACATTTAATAAATGATCATGGTTGATTACAGTCTGCCAGACTGGATTTTTATCCATGTAGTGAGTTCTTCCCAAGGAACAGAGGTAAGCTATTCCAAGTTGCAACTACATCACCAAAAAGGTATTAAGAGTTGTAAACCTAATTTTGCGTAGCTTCTTCTCCAGAAAGATTACACTACTAACCAGAGCATATAAAACATTTGCTAGACCAATTCTCGATTACAGCTCGCCTATCTGGAACCCACACTTCATTTTGGACATTAATACAATTGAGCATGTCCAGAAATATTTTACAAGAAGAGTCCTCCACTCCTCTGACCACAACAAAATACCTTATGCCACCAGACTTGAAATTCTGGATTTAGAAAATTTAGAACTACGCCGCCTTTGGCATGACCTGAGCATAACTCTTAAAATCATCTGCTACAATGTCCTTCCTGTCGAAGACTACTTCAGCTTCAACTACAACAATACATGAGAACACAACAGATTTAAACTTAAAGTGAACCACTCCAATCTTGATTGTAGAAAATATGACTTCAGTAACAGAGTTGTTAATGCCTGGAATGCACTACCTGATTCTGTGGTCTCTTCCCAAAATCCCCAAAACTTTAACCAAAGACTATCTACTGTTGACCTCACCCCATTCCTAAGAGGTCTGTAAGGGGCGTGCATAAGAGCACCAGCATGCCTACCGTTCCTGTCCTAATGTTCCCTTTGGTTGTGTTCAGTTTGTGTGGTTATTTCATGCTTATACTTATACATATTGTTGTGTTTGATAAAATAAATAAATAAATAAATAAATAAAATAAAATAAAGTTGCTTTTGCAATTGACTGATAGTGAATTTGTCAGTGCTGATAGTGTTCAAGTGGTGTTCCCAATGTTTTGGAATTGCTCCCAGGCACCTACTACTGTTGGTACTATCTTTGCTTTCTTATTCCACAGTCATTCTACTTCTATTTGCAGGTCTTTGTATTTTGTGATTTTTCTCCACTTCTTTCTCTTCTATTTTGCCATCTCCAGGTACTGTAACATCCACTGTCCAGCTTTTTTGTTGTTGTTTATCTTATTGACAATTGTTAAGTATAGAGTGTTATGTGGCTTGTGCTTGTCAGTCTGAATTTTTAAGTCCGAGAGCACTTTAGCTTCATTTTTTAGTACTTTGTCTGTTTTGTGATCCCACCTGTTCTTCCTTGCAGGCAAATGGTATTTTTTGCAGACACCCCAATGCACCATTGTTGCTACTTTATTACTTGTTGCCAGTCCATGCAATCTTTTGGCAAGGACTTACTAGGTGCTCCACTGTTTCTTCAGCTTCTTTGCAGGGGTGGCATTTTCACTCTGTTGCTGTTTCTCAATTCTTGCTTTATGTGCATTTGATTTTAAGGATTTTCCTGCTCTTAGCTATTACTAGGTCTTGTTCTTATGTGCTAAGTTTTGTGTGTGTGTGTATCTGTATTGGCCATGTTTATTTTATTTCTTGCTTTTCCTGTAAGCCAGATTGATCTCTTTGGTAGTCAGTAAGCCTTCCCGGTGTATTGACTTCAGTGTGTCTTCTTCACTGTCCTTCATCCTTTTTTCCAAATGTAGTACTTGCAATGTTTTACACCCAGCCACCTATACTCCTTGGTAAGTAGAATCTGTCAACGTCACTCTATGGATAAAGGGCATAATTCATTGCAATTACTTTTTCTGGTCTTCATATCCAGGGTTTCTAGTTCAGCTTGAGTCCAATACATTATTCCAGCTATATCTAATGATGGGAATTGCCCATGTTTTAGCAATAGCAAGAGCATTTAGACTTATATACCACTTCACAAGGCTTTCCAGCCCATTCTAAGCTGTTTACAGAGTCAGCATCTTGTCCTCAACACTCTGGATCCTCATTTTACCAGCCTTGGAAGGATGGAAGGCTAAGTCAACTTTGAGCCTGGTGAGAGTCAAACTGCCAAATTGCAGGCAGTTGGCAGGCAGCAGAAGTATCCTACAGTTCTGCATTCTAATCACTGTGCCACCACGGCTCTTTTTAATTGCCTTGCTGGCCGAATTATAGATTGTGAGATATTTTTGGATAAAAGATTACAAGCTATTGAACAAAACATAGATAAAAGATTACAAGCTATTGAACAAAACATAGATAAAAGATTACAAGCTATTGAACAAAACATAGATAAAAGATTACAAGCTATTGAACAAAACTTAGAAAAAAATTCTATCAGTTATTGAACAAAACCTAGAAAAAGAATTCAAAATATTGAACAAAACTTAGAAAAAAATTCTATCAGTTATTGAACAAAACATAGATAAAAGATTACAAGCTATTGAACAAAACCTAGAAAAAAGAATTCAAAATATTGAACAAAACATAGAAAAAAATTCTATCAGTTATTGAACAAAACATAGATAAAAGATTACAAGCTATTGAACAAAACTTAGAAAAAAATTCTATCAGTTATTGAACAAAACTTAGAAAAAAATTCTATCAGTTATTGAACAAAACATAGATAAAAGATTACAAGCTATTGAACAAAACATAGATAAAAGATTACAAGCTATTGAACAAAACATAGATAAAAGATTACAAGCTATTGAACAAAACTTAGAAAAAAATTCTATCAGTTATTGAACAAAACTTAGAAAAAAATTCTATCAGTTATTGAACAAAACTTAGAAAAAAATTCTATCAGTTATTGAACAAAACATAGATAAAAGATTACAAGCTATTGAACAAAACATAGATAAAAGATTACAAGCTATTGAACAAAACTTAGAAAAAAATTCTATCAGTTATTGAACAAAACATAGATAAAAGATTACAAGCTATTGAACAAAACCTAGAAAAAGAATTCAAAATATTGAACAAAACTTAGAAAAAAATTCTATCAGTTATTGAACAAAACCTAGAAAAAGAATTCAAAATATTGAACAAAGTTTCACAGATTTGATAAAACAAATTTCAACACTAAAAAATGAAAACTCTAATGATCTAAATCTCTTCCAAACTCATCTATCACCACAAAATATACAACTTACAACTCAACCTAGACATCAAATTAATACAACACAACCCAATCAACAAACAACTACTAATCAACTAATCAGAGATGCAATGGAGAGAGGACAAAAAATAAATAATGCAATATTATTTGGACTTGAAAACACAAATGAACCAGATATCAATAAGATTCACAACATCATTGGAAATTATAATTCATCAACCATCTCCCCAAATGAAATAATTGCTGTCTCCAGAGATGGACCAGAATATAAAAACAGCGATGGGACAACAGCACCAAGATTTTGTAGAGTTATATGCACTAATGAGGACAGTAAACGCAAATTCATAAAGACTATAAACTCAATTGCTAAATCCAACCCTACCTACAGTAAACTTAGATCACGTCCTGACCTATCCTTTCTACAAAGGATACGCCTCGTGAACTTCGCACAGAACTTAAAAGAAGACAAGACAATGGTGAATCCAACCTATACATCGACTACCATGCTGATTGCATAAAAATAAAACCTGCAATCAAAAATCACCTCAAACCCCCATCACCCATAACAATCAACCAGCCATCCCAGTATTCAATCAAGTACCCATCCCCTACCTCCCATTCAACCAACCATCTTACCAACTATCCAACCAACAGCCATCCAACCAACAATCCAACCAGCCATCCAACCAACCATCCAAACAGCCATCCAAGCAGCCATCCAAGCAGCCATCCAAACAGCCATCCAACCAGCCATCCAAACAGCCACCCAACAATCCACCCAACCAGCCATCCAAACAACCATCCATCCAAACACCCAAACTACCATCCAACCATCTATACAACCATCTATTGTCCACAACCCCCAACCTACTAACACCCAAAACTAGGTATGCCCGCCTTACCTCTTCAACACCAATCATATCAGATCTCAAATGCAAATTGATAAATGCAAGAAGCATAGTCAACAAATTACCTGAATTTATCCTCTTATTAAACAGTGGCACATTTGATATCATTTTTGTTTGCGAAACATGGCTGAATTCATCCCTTCCTGACTCCATTATCTCAAACAAAGAATATCAAGTCTATCGATCAGATCGGGAAAACCGAAGAGGTGGTGGAGTGGCTATCTTTTACAAAAAGACACTGAATCTAAAAAATATCCAAGTAGCACATAAACTCTCTCTTCCTGAAACCATAGTATGCGACCTATCCCTTGACACTACTCTTCGATTCTTACTATGCTACAGAGCCCCCGACTATGACATTACCCACGCAAATATGCTAACCTCAATGCTAACATGGACTACCTCTTGCCCATACCCTCTTAAATCTACCTCTCATTAACTGGACAACTAATGAATGTTCAACTGATCCAATCCATACTACACTATACAACGCTGTTACAAACCTAGGTCTTGAACAACTTGTAACTAACAATACAAGACTCAACAACTGCCTTGACCTCATCTTCTGCAACAATCCAAACTCAATTTACGGACTACAAATTAAAGAACCTTTTTCAAACAGTGACCACTGCATGATTGATTTTCGTCTCAATATACGTCCATACTTAAATCGTCATAACACCAGAACTCCCAACTACAACTTCAAGAAAGCCAATTACGACCTTATAAACAACGATCTTTCACTTCTGAACTGGCAAAATCTGTTTGCAACCTGCATAACCGCTGATGACCTCTATAGAATCTTCCTACTTGAAATCAATAGAGTCATTAAATTATATGTACCACGAATGACTACCATGTCCAAGAAAACAAACTACCCATATCAATAAAAAGCTTCAATCAAAAAAAATCCTCTGGAAAAGAAACAAAAAAGGCTATGTTACAAACTTCAGAAACCGTTACAGAAACATATGCAACCAAATAAAAACTGAATGCACAAATTACCACACCAAGCAAGAAGAAAACCTTCTACGCACAAATTCCAATCGTGCCTTTTATAATTTTGTCAACAGTAAACTTAAAGATTCAAGATCCATCCCACCACTAAAAGATTCTAACAACAAAGAATGCAATGACGAAACAGTCAAAGCAAACCTCTTCAACATTTTCTTTGGCTCAGTTTTGTTAACTCCGATAACACATATCCAACATTCCACAAACGAACCAGCAATGACTATGATGATTTAACTCATATAGATTTCACAGAAGACAACGTTGGTAAAGCTCTTCACAACTTAAAACCATCGCTTTCTATTGGACCTGATGGTCTATGTGCATATTTCTTAAAAACTTTCCATTAATATAGCTGAACCCCTAAGTATTATCTTTGATAAAGCTTTCACTACCAGTTCTCTTCCCAAACTTTGGTCACTAGCCACAGTCATCCCCATCTTCAAAAAAGGAGACCCCAGCTTAGTCGAAAACTACAGACCGATCTCCCTTTGCTGCGTCACCTGCAAAGTCATGGAATCTATCATCAATCAATCCATTACCTCACACTTAGAAACTAACAACCTACTCTCCAACAAACAATTTGGTTTCAGGAAAAGTTATCATGTAACTTACAACTTCTCCACTGCAAAAACATATGGACTTCAAATCTAGATCAAGGCAAATCAATAGATGCAATCTACATAGACTTCTGCAAAGCTTTTGACTCAGTAGTACACGATAAACTTCTCCTTAAACTAACATCCTATGGCATCTCAGGACCCCTCCACAAATGGATATCTGCTTTTCTGTCTAACAGACAACAAGTGGTCAAAATTGGCAATGCTTTATCAAATCCTGTTCCTGTCAAGAGTGGCGTTCCTCAAGGCAGCGTCCTTGGACCAACACTCTTTATTCTATACATTAATGATCTTTGTGACCATATCTCAAGTAATTGTGTTCTCTTTGCTGACGATGTCAAACTATTTAACACCACAGACAACACTTCTATCATTCAAAACGACCTTGACCATCTAACCGCTTGGTCTAAAATTGGCAGCTCCAAATTTCAACCAGCAAATGCTCAGTCTTACATATAGGAAAAAAGAACTCTAAAACTAAGTACATACTAGATGGACATTACCTTACAGACGACCCCCATCCCGTTAAAGACCTTGGAGTTTTCATGTCAAATGATCTAAGTGCCAAAGCCCACTGCAACTACATAGCAAAAAGCTCTAAGAGTTGTAAACCTAATTTTATATAGCTTCTTTTCCAAAAACACCACACTACTAACCAGAGCATATAAAACATTTGCTAGACCAATTCTAGAATACAGCTCACCTGTTTGGAACCCTCACCACATCTCTGACATCAATACAATTGAACGTGTCCAGAAATATTTTACAAGAAGAGTTCTCCAGTCCTCTGAAAACAACAAAATACCTTATCCCACCAGACTTGAAATCCTAGGCTTAGAAAACTTGGAACTCCGTCGCCTTGCACTAGACCTAAGATTAACTCACAGAATCATCTATTGTAATGTCCTTCCTGTCAAAGACTACTTCAGCTTTAATTGCAATAATACAAGGGCAACCAATAGATTTAAACTTAATGTAAACCGCTTTAATCTAGATTGCAGAAAATATGACTTCTGCAACAGAATCATCAGTGCTTGGAATACTTTACCTGACTCTGTGGTCTCTTCCCATAATCCTAAAAGCTTTAACCAAAAACTTTCTACTATTGACCTCACCCCATTCCTAAGAGGACCATAAGGGGCGTGCATAAGCGCACAAACGTGCCTACCGTTCCTGTCCTATTGTTTTTCTTTTCTTCTTCCTATATATGTTTATATGTGTATATACTACATAATCTTTTTGTATGATGTTGTGACAAATAAATAAAATAAAATAAAAAAAACATAGATTTGTGGTCATAAATTCCTAATATCTTTTCCCTAGTCAACCGCATAAGAGTAGATAAATACACTGATTACTGATGCCAGGGAAAGCAGCATATGTTTCAAAAGAGTGCCTGGAGTGGGGAAAAAACTACATTGCATTAGATTAACTTTTTAAAAAAAACTTCTTGTTTTTGTATTTTAGTACTCATTCAATTAGCAATATTAAGCTACTGAAGTTCGCAGATGACACAACAGTGATTGGTCTCATTCGAGACAATGACAAACCGCATAGACAGAGGTCAACGACTAGCCTTGTGGTGCAACCAAAACAATCTGGAACTGAACACACTCAAAACCGTAGAAATGGTGGTAGACTTTAGGAGAAACCCTTCCATACTTCCACCTCTCACAATACTAGACAACACAGTATCAACAGTAGAAACCTTTAAATTTCTAGGTTCTATCATATCGCAAGATCTAAAATGGACAGCTAACATCAAAAACATCATCAAAAATGGACAACAAAGAATGTTCTTTCTGCGCCAACTCAGTAAGCTCAAACTGCCCAAGGAGCTGCAGATACAGTTCTACAGAGGAATTATTGAGTCTGTCATTTGCACCTCTATAACTGTCTGGTTCGATTCTGCAACCCAACAAGAAAGACACAGACTTCAGAGGATAATTAGAACTGCAGAAAAAATAATTGCTACCAACCTGCCTTCCATTGAGGACCTGTATACTGCACGAATCAAGAAGAGGGCCGTGAAAATATTTACAGACCCCTCACATCCTGGACATAAACTGTTTCAACTCCTATCCTCAAAACGACGCTATAGAGCACTGCACACCAGAACAACTAGATACAAGAACAGTTTTTTCCTGAAGGCCATCACTCTGCTAAACAAATAATTCCCTCAACACTGTCAAACTATTTACTGAATCTGCACTACTATTAATCTTCTCATCTTTCCCATCACCAATCTCTTTCCACTTATGACTGTATGACTGTAACTTTGTTTCTGGCAATCCTTATGATTTATATTGATATATTGACCATCAATTGTGTTGTAAATGATGTACCTTGACGAATGTATCTTTTCTTTTATGTACACTGAGAGCATATGCACCAAGACAAATTCCTTGTGTGTCCAATCACACTTGGCCAATAAAAATTCTATTCTATTCTATTCTATTCTATTCTATTCTATTCTATTCTATTCTATTCTATTCTATTCTATTCTATTCTATATAAACTAATCCTAAAAGCTTTAACAAAAACTTTCTACTATTGACCCCATTCCTAAGAGGACCATAAGGGGCGTGCATAAGCGCACAAACGTGCCTACCGTTCCTGTCCTATTGTTTTTCTTTTCTTCTTCCTATATATGTTTATATGTGTATATACTACATAATCTTTTTGTATGATGTTGTGACAAATAAATAAAATAAAATAAAAAAAACATAGATTTGTGGTCATAAATTCCTAATATCTTTTCCCTAGTCAACCGCATAAGAGTAGATAAATAAACTGATTACTGATGCCAGGGAAAGCAGCATATGTTTCAAAAGAGTGCCTGGAGTGGGGAAAAAACTACATTGCATTAGATTAACTTTTTAAAAAAAACTTCTTGTTTTTGTATTTTAGTACTCATTCAATTAGCAATATTAAGCTACTGAAGTTAAGCTACTGAAGTTCGCAGATGACACAACAGTGATTGGTCTCATTCGAGACAATGACAAATCCGCATATAGACGAGAGGTCGAACGACTAGCCTTGTGGTGCAACCAAAACAATCTGGAACTGAACACACTCAAAACCGTAGAAATGGTGGTAGACTTTAGGAGAAACCCTTCCATACTTCCACCTCTCACAATACTAGACAACACAGTATCAACAGTAGAAACCTTTAAATTTCTAGGTTCTATCATATCGCAAGATCTAAAATGGACAGCTAACATCAAAAACATCATCAAAAATGGACAACAAAGAATGTTCTTTCTGCGCCAACTCAGTAAGCTCAAACTGCCCAAGGAGCTGCAGATACAGTTCTACAGAGGAATTATTGAGTCTGTCATTTGCACCTCTATAACTGTCTGGTTCGATTCTGCAACCCAACAAGAAAGTCACAGACTTCAGAGGATAATTAGAACTGCAGAAAAAATAATTGCTACCAACCTGCCTTCCATTGAGGACCTGTATACTGCACGAATCAAGAAGAGGGCCGTGAAAATATTTACAGACCCCTCACATCCTGGACATAAACTGTTTCAACTCCTACCCTCAAAACGACGCTATAGAGCACTGCACACCAGAACAACTAGATACAAGAACAGTTTTTTCCTGAAGGCCATCACTCTGCTAAACAAATAATTCCCTCAACACTGTCAAACTATTTACTGAATCTGCACTACTATTAATCTTCTCATCTTTCCCATCACCAATCTCTTTCCACTTATGACTGTATGACTGTAACTTTGTTTCTGGCAATCCTTATGATTTATATTGATATATTGACCATCAATTGTGTTGTAAATGATGTACCTTGACGAATGTATCTTTTCTTTTATGTACACTGAGAGCATATGCACCAAAACAAATTCCTTGTGTGTCCAATCACACTTGGCCAATAAAAAATTCTATTCTATTCTATTCTATTCTATTCTATTCTATTCTATTCTATTCTATTCTATTCTATTCTATATAAACTAATCCTAACAAACTAAAATGAAAATAATTCTAATAATTATTCTAATAAAGGGGGGAAAGGGAGCATTTTGTATAGGAAAACAATGATGGCATCTCCAACATTTGTCAGAGCAGTTCAGGAATCTGTTACTTTTCAGTTAAAAATAGACAAGACAAAAGAGGCAGACACTGAGTTGGTTTAAAGCTATGCAAAACCTCAAATTGTCAATGAATATCCTGAAGGAATTCCATAGTTGTCCTTTAGAAACACAGCTTTGTAAATAATCAGGCATGGACTTGTGAATGCATAATATTTAGATTGCAAATGTTATATTGGAAAAGAGAAAGCTTTGTTAATTGGATCTAATTAAAAAGTATATATCACAACACCTTTCTGGGGGTTTTTTCTGCTTTGCTAGCATTTTAGATCTGAAAGGGAAATGCCATCATTTCCCTATCATCCTTCTTATCTGATAAACCATAATTCATTGCTTTCGTTTTCTGTTGAACTATATCAGTTAGAATGGTCCAGTCTCAGGGTGATACATTATTAGTACATCCTTTCTATATGCATATATTTTCAACTAAAACTTGAGAGTTTTAATTGGAATCCTTAATGTTTGAAAGCTTATTTTAATATCTGAGTAAAATATGCAGTCTACCAAATGTGCCCTTCTCAAAAAGATTTCTATGTTTCTCTATTAGGAGAACATACACCAGGAGTGAAACTCATGTGCAAGATACACAATAGTAGTTCCCAAACTATATGAAGAAATACTTTCCAAATGTGATAACCTCAAAATACTGGACATTTAACACAAACTGCTGCATTTTCCTATATTTCTACATTCAAATTTCTGTCAGATTCAGTGAAAGAATTGTATATTGATCATAGCTTCCATACTGACATGTACATGCCTAAATTGTTACAGACTGTCAGAAAATAATTGCAAGAATAATTGAAACGGTATTACGGTTAGAAAAAAATCATACAGAACAAAAGCTCTATATCAAACCCTTTATAAAGTCTGTCAAAAATGTGAGTCCACTGCTTTTTTAACCATCAGCACTATGTTAAAGATTTCAGAGTATTTCACCTTTGGACTCTTATTTATTTTATTTTATTTATCTAGCAATGTTGTTCTTGTCTCCTGCTTTACTGTGGTTAAAAAAACCATTGCTCTACTTTCTCAGACAGGTGATGATTCCCAGGAGTTACCATGTAATTGCTTTTCTTGAAATGAGAGGATATTACACATGGCTTACTGAGTCTATTTAATTATTTCGTCCTGTACAACAGAGGCAGACTACCCACTCATGGCATCTGAAGCTGTCTGGTACGACTAAGACAGCCATGCGATAGTGTTTACTTGCTGTTCTGGTGGGAAGAGCACACCCCAGCTGCCTTGACATTCCTAACTTGCTCCAAGTTTCTGCATAAGAGATCTGAAAGAATGCAACAACTTCAAATAACCAATCTCAACTATGATGGGAGTCAGGAGTAGAAGTGGGTAGGGACAGGGTGTGGTACAAGAAGTGATCAGCATAGAAACATCAGAGCCAAACTGATTTCTCACACGTTTATGGCAAATTATTGTTGGAACTGACTATCCTTTAGTTTAGGTAATACCCAGGCATTGATACACCATCTAAACCTAATGAATAAGGAATAATAAAGGGGACAACTGTATTTTGATTGAGTACTGGTTGTAC
This sequence comes from Ahaetulla prasina, assembly GCF_028640845.1. Lineage (NCBI taxonomy): Eukaryota > Metazoa > Chordata > Lepidosauria > Squamata > Colubridae > Ahaetulla > Ahaetulla prasina. The sequence goes on along the minus strand of NC_080539.1, from coordinate 311,045,526 downwards.
TGAAGCAGAGCTGAAATCCAGCAGGTTTTGACATGTTCTGGAGAACCGGTAACGGAAATTTTGAGTAGTTCGGAGAACCAGCAAATACCACCTCTGGCTGGTCCCAGAGTGGGGTGGGAGTGGAGATTTGGCAGTATCCTTCCCCTTCCACGCCCATCAAGCCACGCCCACAGAACCGGTAGTAAAAGAATTCTGATTCCATCACTGGGCTGAAGTACAATAATTGCCAGGATAGTTTCTAGCCCTAGAACACCATGCGAGCCTTTTTGAACTGTTCTGGGCCACAGTGACTATAATACCTGAGGATCAATATAATTTTCTGTTATTTTGGGGCATGAAAACATGATGCATTGGTAAGTTGTAAGATATGTAATATAGTTTTTATTTTTAAAAACAGTCACCTTAGGAAAAAAAATAGATAGAAATCCAAGCCCCATCCACAAATGCGGTACAATCCTACACAGTCTGTCTTATTTGTTGCCCTTGTGACCTTCCCAATGTTAAGTGTGCATATCAGCCTCACAATGACACAAGTGGAGCATTGTGTTAATAAATCAACTTCTATTTTAAAAAGAAAAGAGGAACTAGCTGTGGGGAACATTTTTTTTTAATTGAAAAAGTTTTTACACAAAAAAAGCTTCCCCCCTCCCCCCTCTACCCCCCCCTCCCTTCAAAAACAATCAGAAATAATACACCCTAATCATTCAAAGGCAGTCTGATATCTCTTAGTCTGATATCTATTTTGGATATAGTCAATCCATTTTTTCCATTCATTTAAGTATCTTTCTTGTGTATTGTCTTTCAAAAAGGCTGAGATTTTTGCCATCTCAGCCAAATTAGCAACTTTCAATATCCATTCTTCTATTGTAGGTAGTTCTTTTTTCTTCCAATACTGTCCTGTCAGTAGTCTTGAAGCTGTTACTAAATTTAAAATCAATTTAGTCTCAATTACTGTACAGTCCGTGATAATTCCCAATAAAAAAAATTGCGGTAGGAACTTTATCTTCTTTTTCAAAACATTTTGTATAATCCACCAAATTCTTATCCAAAAAGCCTTAATGTTCTTGCAAGTCCACCAAATATGAAAATATGTAGCATCATCACAATTACATCTCCAACATTATGCTTGCATATCTGGATACGTACACAATAGTTTCTTAGGATCTAAATGCCATCTATAAAACATTTTGTAAAAAATTTCCCTTAAATTCTGTGCCTGCGTAAATGTAACATTTCTAACCCAATTTTTTTCCCAGGTTTCCAAAAATATTGGCTCCTGAAAAATTTGTGCCCACTTTATCATACAGTCCTTTACCAAATCCCTTTTAGAATCTATTTCAAGTAACACATTATACAATCTCTTTATATGCTCCTGAGACTGGTTTCTAATTTGCTTTACCAAATTTTCCTCATTCTGCACTATACCAATTTTCTGATCTTCCTTCCATCTAGCACGTATTTGCCCATATTGAAACCAAGTATAATTTTTCCCTTCTTCTTTTAATACGTGCAGAGATTTTAATTGCAAACTACCTCTTTCAGTATACAAAAGATCTTTATATGTAATCATTTCCTGTTTCTGTTCCATATTTATATTCTCTATTGTATGTCTGGGACTTGCCCACATAGGAACCTTATAATTTAGTTTGTAAGAGTATTTTTTCCAGACATGCAAGAGAGCAGTTCTTAAGACATGATTTTTAAAAGCCTTATCCATTTTTTGTCGTAGATTAAATATGCATGCCATCCATATAGTAAATCATAACCTTCTATATTCAGGATTCTTTCCTCCATTAGATTAAACCAATTACTTATTGCAGAGAGAGCAGCTGCTTCATAATATAATTTAAAATTGGGCATTTTTAAGCCGTCTCTTTCCCGTGAGTCTTGAATTATTTTCATTTTAACCCTTGCTTTTTTACCTTCCCATATAAATTTATTAATTCCAGTCTGCCATTCCTCCAAATTTTTATTGGTATCATCTGAAACAGGAATAAAAATCTAGGTAAAACATTCATTTTAATAGCAGCTATTCTCCCCAGCAGCGACAACTGCAATTTTTTCCAGACATGCAAGAGAGCAGTTCTTAAGACATGATTTTTAAAAGCCTTATCCATTTTTTGTCGTAGATTAAATATGCATGCCATCCATATAGTAAATCATAACCTTCTATATTCAGGATTCTTTCCTCCATTAGATTAAACCAATCACTTATTGCAGAGAGAGCAGCTGCTTCATAATATAATTTAAAATTGGGCATTTTTAAGCCGTCTCTTTCCCGTGAGTCTTGAATTATTTTCATTTTAACCCTTGCTTTTTTACCTTCCCATATAAATTTATTAATTCCAGTCTGCCATTCCTCCAAATTTTTATTGGTATCATCTGAAACAGGAATAAAAATCTAGGTAAAACATTCATTTTAATAGCAGCTATTCTCCCCAGGAGCGACAATTGCAATTTTTTCCAAACAGTCAAATCCTTCTGAACTTTTTGCCATAACACCTCAAAATTATTCTTGTACAATTTCACATTTGATGGGGTAATATAAACTCCTAAATATTTAACCTTTTTTACAATTTCAAATCCTGTTATTTCCTCTAATTTTTCTTTCTGTTGTTTGGTCATATTTTTTATTATCACTTTTGTTTTATTCTGATTTACCTTAAACCCTGAAACCTTTCCATATCAATCAATTATTTCCAACAGAGATACGCTTGAATTTATAGGATTTGTTAGAGTAATCACCAAGTCATCTGCAAAGGCTCTCACTTTATATTCATGCTGTCTAACTTTAATTCCCTCTGTCTCCTTTGATTCTCGTATTTTATCCAATAGTGGCTCCAAAGTTAGAATAAACAATAATGGTGATAAAGGACATCCCTCTCTTGTTCCTTTCACAATCTTAAAGGCTTCTGTTAAATTACCATTAATTATTATCTGGGCTGTTTGCTCTCCATAAATCGCTCTAATTATTCTCACAAAACAATCTCCAAATTGCATTTTGTCTATTAATTTAAATAAAAAATCCCAATGCAATCGATCAAAAGCTTTCTCTGCATCCAAAAACATACATGCTGCTGAAATAAAAAATTTCTTTTCTAAATTTTCCAATAAATTTACAATCTGTCTAACATTATTCCTCATCTGTCTCCCTTTTATAAATCCGGATTGATCAGTATGAATTCTTCATTGTAAAACTAACATTAATCTGTTTGCTATTATTTTAACAAAAATCTTATAATCATTATTTAAAAGTGAGATTGGCCTGTAATTCCCAGGTTTAGAGCAATCCTGTTCCTCTTTTGGTATCAATGAAATAAAAGAAGTTCTCCATGACGGGGGTATTTCCCCCTCCTAATTGTATCTGATTGAATAATTCCTTAAGTGGACCTAGTATCTCATCCTGTAAGTTCCTATAATAACTTGTAAGCCCATTCGTACCAGGAGTTTTCCTCATTTTTAATTGTTTAATTACCAAAATAATTTCTTCAGAAGTTATAGGCCGATTCAGTTCTTCCCTTTGTTCTAAAGTTAATTTTTAACCTTATAATTTAGTTTGTAAGAGTATTTTTCCAAACAGTCAAATCCTTCTGAACTTTTGCCATAACACCTCAAAATTATTCTTGTACAATTTCACATTTGATGTAATATAAACCCTAAATATTTAACCTTTTTACAATTTCAAATCCTGTTCCTCTTTTGGTATCAATGAAATAAAATTTTTCTTTTCAAAATATTCCAATAAATTTACAATCTGTCTAACATTATTCCTCATCTGTCTCCCTTTTATAAATCCTGATTGATCAGTATGAATTCTTCATTGTAAAACTAACATTAATCTGTTTGCTATTATTTTAACAAAAATCTTATAATCATTATTTAAAAGTGAGATTGGCCTGTAATTCCCAGGTTTAGAACAATCCTGTTCTTCTTTTGGTATCAATGAAATAAAAATTTCTTTTCTAAATTTTCCAATAAATTTACAATCTGTCTAACATTATTCCTCATCTGTCTCCCTTTTATAAATCCAGATTGATCAGTATGAATTCTTCATTGTAAAACTAACATTAATCTGTTTGCTATTATTTTAACAAAATCTTATAATCATTATACAATCTCTTTATATGCTCCTGAGACTGATTTCTAATTTGCTTTACCAAATCCCTTTTAGAATCTATTTCAAGTAACACATTATACAATCTCTTTATATGCTCCTGAGACTGGTTTCTAATTTGCTTTACCAAATTTTCCTCATTCTGCACTATACCAATTTTCTGATCTTCCTTCCATCTAGCACGTATTTGCCCATATTGAAACCAAGTATAATTTTTCCCTTCTTCTTTTAATACGTGCAGAGATTTTAATTGCAAACTACCTCTTTCAGTATACAAAAGATCTTTATATGTAATCATTTTCTGTTTATGTTCCATATTTATATTCTCTATTGTATGTCTGGGACTTGCCCACATAGGAACCTTATAATTTAGTTTGTAAGAGTATTTTTTCCAGACACGCAAGAGAGCAGTTCTTAAGACATGATTTTTAAAAGCCTTATCCATTTTTTGTCGTAGATTAAATATGCATGCCATCCATATAGTAAATCATAACCTTCTATATTCAGGATTCTTTCATCTGCTTTTTACATTGATTTACATTATCCTGATATCTAAACAAGTTTTCATTTAACCTCCATGTTCTTCTGCCTTCTTTTTCTTGTTGCAATTCCATCCAAACTGGACTATGATCAGATAAACATCTTGAAAATATCTTCATTTTCTTTACCCTAGAAAGCAAATCATTAGAAGTTAATATAAAATCAATACGTGAAAAGGATTGATACCTATCAGAGAAAAAAGTATAATCTCTTTCCTCCAAATTCCGCAGTCTCCATACATCTCTCAACTCAAAATCTTCTATCATCTCAAAAAAGGGATTTAGGCAGCTTTGCATGTGCAGGTATCTTCTTGGAAGAAATTCTCTTGTCCTTTCATGTATCTATTACTCCATTCCAATCTACTAATATGATATACGATCTATAGTCCCATAGAATCAATTTATCATGGAACATTCTGTAGTATTTTTCTTGTTGCTGATTAGGTGCATATATACCAAGCAAAAGAATCTTTTTTGTTTCTAATGTAAGTTCAATAGCAATATATCTTCCATGAATATCTGCCTCTATTAACTTAGCTGGTATATCCTTTCTCAAATATACCACTATACCATTTTTCTTATCCAAAGCTGAAGCAACAAAATGTTTGCCTAATTTTGAGTTTAAGTATTTTTGATCTAATAGTTTAATATGTGTCTCTTGTAAACAAATCACATCATTTTTAAATTGTTTCAAATAATTAAATATTTTTCTTCTTTTCTGGGCTGAATTCAAACCATTGACATTCCAGGTCAGAATTTTATTTGCCATTACTGGCCTCCTGAAGCTTTTGAACAATCAGCTGAAGATCCTCCTCCCGTATCTTTGGCCTTGCTCCTCCCACCGCTTCTGTAGTAAAATCCTGACCTTTGCTTTGAATTTGTTGCTCCTTTTCTTTACGCTTGAGGGCTTCCCTTGTCACCCTTTGTTCTTGTGGCTGTTTCTCAGATGATAACATCAATGGGGTCACCTCAGCTTCCACACTCATTTGACTCTCTTGAAATCTTTTTTCTATTACTTCTATTTCAACTTTCAACACAGTAGAGAGAAAATCTTTGGCCTTAAGCACAGTATCAATATGATATCTTCTTCCTTGATAAACCAACTGGTACCTCCCATCTAAATTGAATCTGGTACTTTTTAAGTTCTTGTGTAAAAAATATAAAGTCTTTCCTATCCCTTAGCATCTTGGGAGGAATCTCTTTCAAAACCTTCAACTCCTGTTCTCCTATTTTCAACTTTTTCTGATATGTAACTTGCAAGATCTGATTTCTCATTGTTCTTTTCACAAAATAAACCACAATGTCTCTATGAAGTTTCTTCTGCCTAGCAATCCACGAATTAACTCTGTATATTTTATCAATTTGATAAGCAACCTCTTGTGGGTCAGATTCAATAAATTCAGCCGAAGCTTCTGATAAAATTTTCTTTAAATCTTCACCTTTTTCCTCCTGTAACCCCGATTCTCAGAGCTCCTTCCATCATCCTATACTGCATCACCACCACCTGATCTTCATTTTCTTTTTTCTATTACTTCTATTTCAACTTTCAACACAGTAGAAAGAAAATCTTTGGCCTTGCTCCTCCCACCGCTTCTGTAGTAAAATCCTGACCTTTGCTTTGAATTTGTTGCTCCTTTTCTTTACGCTTGAGGGCTTCCTTGTCACCCTTTGTTCTTGTGGTTGTTCCTCAGATGATAACATCAATGGGGTCACCTCAGCTTCCACACTCATTTGACTCTCTTGAAATCTTTTTCTATTACTTCTATTTCAACTTTCAACACAGTAGAAAGAAAATCTTTGGCCTTGCTCCTCCCACCGCTTCTGTAGTAAAATCCTGACCTTTGCTTTGAATTTGTTGCTCCTTTTCTTTACGCTTGAGGGCTTCCCTTGTCACCCTTTGTTCTTGTGGCTGTTTCTCAGATGATAACATCAATGGGGTCACCTCAGCTTCCACACTCATTTGACTCTCTTGAAATCTTTTTTCTATTACTTCTATTTCAACTTTCAACACAGTAGAGAGAAAATCTTTGGCCTTAAGCACAGTATCAATATGATATCTTCTTCCTTGATAAACCAACTGGTACCTCCCATCTAAATTGAATCTGGTACTTTTTAAGTTCTTGTGTAAAAAATATAAAGTCTTTCCTATCCCTTAGCATCTTGGGAGGAATCTCTTTCAAAACCTTCAACTCCTGTTCTCCTATTTTCAACTTTTTCTGATATGTAACTTGCAAGATCTGATTTCTCATTGTTCTTTTCACAAAATAAACCACAATGTCTCTAGGAAGTTTCTTCTGCCTTCTTTTCTTGTTGCAATTCCAATAATCGTTCACTCGCGCTCGTTCTGTCTGCATGTAAAAATCCACAGAGAAAATCAATTGGGCAGAGATGGACACTTTCTTCTTTTCCTGCTTCTGCAGGAGCACGCTGAAGTTCAGAGCTCAGCGGAGTTCAGTGGGACTCAACCCTCCAGGGCTCCACTTCACAAAGCAAAGCCCTGGGGAGATCTATCACTCTCCCGCCACTCTGTACTCTCCCTTTCTCCCAGGGAGAGTGCTTGAAGCCGGCGAACAGCTGATTTTCGCTGTTTCGCCAGCTTTTACGAAGTTTCAGCACAGAGCGCCTTGTTTAGGCACCCGACAAAGAAAGTGGCACCACCAGAAGTCGGGAACATTTTTAATTAATCCAGTTTCAGGAATTCTTAACCAATCTCTATTTCCCCGCCAATTGTGGGATGGAGCGGGAAGTTCTGCTTCCTCTACAACTGTTTTTTGCACATTTAGGTCTTTTGGGGACAAGCTTCTCCAGCCTAATCAGGAGCTACTGTTGCTGAATGTTTAGCAGACCAGCATTAATTAGCAACCTACATAGACAAAGTAATGTATTATACTTAAGATATAATACTAACAATTAAACATTTTAGTATTCCTGGCACCACGTTCATTTGAATAGAAATAAATGGTATATTGCAGTGATGGCTAACCTTTTTGCCGTCGCATGCCAAAAGTGGGGGGAGCGCGGGGGGGGTGTGTCACGTATGCACGTGCCCATATCCATAATGCAATGCCACCCCAAACATGTGCGTGTGACCCCCCACACACTCCCGCATGCATGCACACGCAACCTCCCCCCGCACATGCCACATGACCTCTCCACAGCCCGTTTTTGGCTTGGCAAGCCTCCTGCCCCACACGTGTGCGAGACCCCTGCACATGCACATGAGACCCCCATGCATGTGCATGCATCTCCTGCATGCGATCTGTCCCTGCACCAGAGACCCGAAAATCAGCTGGGCGGTGGGAGGTGCACACGCATGTGCGGTGGAGCTGAGCTGGCCAACAGCTCATGTGCCTGCAGAGAGGGCTCCGTGTGCCACCTATGGCACACCATAGGTATATCCATCACAGGTATATTGGGTATGCATTTGTGAAAAGAGAAAGGAAGGAAAATTGTGTGGCTTAATTTAACCAAGATGGATAAAGTAATATGCTGTTTAAAAGGCAGCTAAATTCAAACTCTTGGAAGTTATTGACATAAATAAAAAGGTTTATATACACAGGTGGTTTTATTAATATGTGTATATTGAAAACTGTACTTGGTTCCATGCAAAATCTTTAGTTGAAAGTAATGTAATATGTTGTGGTTAAGGCAACATTCTGGAGTTAGTGACACTGAAGCTTTTTACTTGCAAGTCTAGGACCATTAATAAATTTTGATTGTTATACTTGCAAAATGTCCTGATCAATGGTGACTAAATTTGACAGTTCAGTCTACTGGGGAATGTCTTGTTAATAAGCAGATGAATGATTAAGAATCAGAAGTTTTGGGATTGGAAAATTGATAAATATTTGAGGCTAAATTCCATGGCTATTATATAGAGTTCTTCTGAGTTCTAAAGTGACAGATATCCATAAAGACAGCTATTTTATTAGTGAAGCCAAAGAGCCTCAGGAGTTACTAAAAGTAGATCTTCTGTTCCATGGCACATACAGGAAGGTTGTTAACATGCATATTCTAGCCAATTGATATGTCATATTTGTATTCTAGAGTAGGACACAAGACACTGTTTTTAAGGAGTGCTCACGGGCTTTTGTGGTTCTACGTGAACATGAAAGTACAAAGGTAATGTACTAGCCACCATTTTGCCAGAATGATATAGTAGTGAAGACATCAAGCTAGAACCTGGGAGACTGGGAGTCCTAGTAGTGTCTTAGGCACAAAGCCAGCTGAGTGACCTTGAGCCAGCCACTTTTTCTCTCCTAAGAAAAAGGCAATGGCATATCACTTCTGAAAAATCTTGCCAAAAAACATCAGGGATTTGTCCAGCAGTCTCTGAAAATCAGACATGACTGAACAAGGGGGGAAAATCCACTGTTAAAGAGTTCTACCTTCAAATACATGCAAGTGGTCATTGAGGTTCTACTGTATGTTCATTTTTACAGAGAAATATGTATACAAATGCATGGATTAAACCAGATATGGTGCTAAATGGAATATTAGTAGCCAAAACAATGAAGATAATTAAAAATATAATAAACTCATATTCATTAACAGGAAAGATAACAAGTTTCTTACTTCCAATCTCCATAGTTTACTAATGCATAAGCAAGAGAGATTATTCTTTTCCTCCACTCTACACAGAATTCCCAAGATCCCTCTTATTAGCGCTGGGAAACCTTTCAGTGGCACTTTTTAGGTTTTTCATGCACCTAATCAACAATATGAAAACACAAGAGATATACTGAATTCTAAATGGCACATGAAAGGCATTATTCAAATGGGTAAGATTCTTTTTAAGTAAATAAAGACATGCACAAATAAAATTGTCATTTTGCCAGTTTCTTAGCAACTGCCAAATAATTGATTCCAGGTCATGCAGAAGGAATACAGCTTAAGTGACAAGATAGAATCATCTTATATATTCTTTTATCCATATGTTCTAATTCAAGATATATTGTTCCAAACAATATATAAAAAAGCCCAACACACCTTTCAGTCTTGGATATAGATCACGCCAAACTCCGTTCTGAAACATTACTTGGCAAAACCAAGTACAGGCAGTCCTCAACTTACAACAATTTGTTTAGTGACAATTCAAAGTTACAACGGCAGTGAAAAAAGTGAATTTATGTGTGAACCACATGGTCATGCAATTTACATTCGGATGCTTAACAACTGGTTCGTATTTATGATGGTTGCAGTGTCCTGAGGTAATTTGATCACTTGTTGTGACCTTCTGAGAAACAAAATCAATGGGAAAGCCAGGTTCGCTTAACAACAGTGTTACTAATTTAACAACTGCAGTGATTCACTTAACAAAATGTGGAAGAAAAATCATATAATGGGGCAAAACTCACTTAACAAATTGTTTACTTAGCAACATAATTTTGGGCTCAATTGTGGTAATAAATTGAGCACTACCTGTAGTACTAATAGAACTTTTTTTAAAAAATCCAGTATGAATGTATTTGTTTCCCTCTATTTTTTAAATAAGAAAATATTGCCACTGGCAGCAAGTATGTCTTTCTCTATCTTGTTGCATATCTGTACTAAAACTATGCAATCTCACCCTGAACTTCCCCAAGATAGCTTCAACATATCCCTACAGAAGCTTACACATTCCAAATTTTTAAAGCATAGTAGCTGGTTATTATTATTTTTTGTAAACATTTTTAATTTTTTAAAACATAAACAGTACATTTTTTCTGAATAGAGTATTGATCGAGTCAAAATTTACAGCTTATAACATAAGTACTTCCCAAATATAATTTATATATTTCAATTTCTTCCATATTATTCACTTTTTTATTTTTCATCTCATTTAATATTTAATTTATAATCAATATTGCCATCCACCCTAACCTCCAATCTTAATCTTATTTCATTATCTTATTTCTCCATTTATCATGTATATTTCTTAAAATCACCACATTGATAAATTATCATCAATTTATTTCCTCTAATTTCCTTTATTCTATTGAAACCCTTTAATTTAAACATAGTCATTTCCAACCTTTGTTTCTATTTTTTTTATTATAGTTTGATATTTCACATTTATCTCTTAATGTCAATTATTTTTTATGGTGGACCAATTTATCATTTCTTATTTCCCTATTAATCTTTTACCATGTTACCAAAAACCATATATTTCTTCAGTTTTGTTTTTCACACCACCTTTTTCAAATATAAACATTATCTTAATCTAGTAATCATCTTCTTTTTCTTAATTTCTATTAATATTTTATTCAAGTTCAATTTCATTTCAAATTCCATATCTTAACTCATTCTAAATAAATAAGATCATATTAACCCTTCTACCATTCTTTTTGTATTTCACAATTTATATCATAATTTAATTTTTACAATACTGCTATTAATACAGTTCATTTGATTCTATAAGTATATAGCATATTTTCTTTCCTCCTTTCCCTTGTTTTTCTCCATTCTACCATTCATATTACACAATATATTTTGTATTACACTCACAAATATTAATAATAATACAGTTCACTTATAACAATAGGTATATATCATTACCCTTTCTCCTTTCCATTAATTATTCCTTTTAAATGTTTTCTCTTGGTCCATCTACCTCTTAAAATTTTTCTCCCTTTATCCCATTCTCTCATTTTCTTTTTTTTCTTTTTATAATTATTATATCTTTTCTTCTGTATCTTCCTTTGACTTTTAAATCCTTTACTTGTCTAGTTTGCCTAAGTTCCCATCTGATCTATTCCTCTTTTCTCCTCTCACTTTTCTTATTTCTCCACTGTTGATCTCAGTGTGATCATTAAACTTTTTTATACCTAATCATTTCCCCTTTTCTTTTCTGTTTTGTTTCGTCCTATCCTCTCTCTTTTTTTGCCACTGTTAATCCCAGTGTAATCATTAAAAATATTTTCCACTAGCCTTTTCCCCTTTCCTTTTCTTCCCTTAGTTTGTAGGTTCCCTTGTAGGTTGTTTCCTCCTATCCCTTCTCTTTTTTCATTGTTACTCCCAATGTAATCATTTAATTTTTCATCATCAATGTATTTATCTTCAGTGCTGTTTTCTTGCTTCTTGTTCTTAGCCTCTTTATCCAATTGAATATGTTCTGACACAATTTCCCATTTTCTATCAAGATTAAATGATATACGCATCATTTTAACCATCTCAATTAGTTCCTGCCACATTTTGATGTTCTGGTTTGTTTTTAACTCCAATTTACAGTTTTATTATTTTCCACCTTCTTTGTTTGTCGAGATTAAACAGCTTAAAAGAAAACAAATCCTCCTTCAAACTTCTCACGGCTCTTGTAGCTCAAGGTCACTGTAGTTTTTTCCAGATTTCAAATTGTTCATTGTAGTGCTTGTTTTCCGCCAGCAGATTTCTCTCGCCAATCCACAAGTTTCAAATCAACAGTCACAAAATATCCAATTATCAAATGTTTTTCAATTTTCTTCTTTCTCTCCTTAATTTTATATGTTCCAAATTCCAGTTTAAAATCCAATTTCAAATCCAATTGAAAAATTTCCTTTACAAGGCTTTTCTATTTTGAATTTTTCTTTGTTCTTCCTTCAAACTTCAAAACTTTTAAAATTATGTCCAATCTTGTTCAGAAACTATTTTCTTTGGGGTTTCTTTTTCTTATAATAATTTTAGTATCTCCAAATCCAATTTCTAATCCAAATATCAAGATGCATTCTGGGCGTTAATGCTTTAACTTCCGTTTTGTTCTTCTCCCTTCATTAACATTCCCCAATGCCAATTAGCTGCTATTTCCTCACCAGGACTTCTTTTACATTTTTTTAAAATACTTTTTTACCTGTGAGTTGGCCAATCACTCACCCGGTACCAATACTCCGTCCAAAACACTGAACCTGCACAAATCTTATTCCGGTTGCCCCAGCTTCATGATGGTCATAATGGCCGCCGTCCCCACCGCCAGATCAAAGAGTTACCTCTGACCTCCAAGGAACTTCCCTGTTCCTCTTGGTCATCCGAGGTGCCTCTCCTTCTTCATTGTCCCTATAAGACGGATCCAGTCCGAAGACGCACTGACAGTGGTTTGTCTGGCTGGATTTTCACAAGGCTCATCAGGAGCCTGCTATTTTCCAGCCAGTTTTGCCGTGACGCTTCTGGTTCTCTAGTAGCTGGTTATTTATGGTTGCAAAATCCCGTATGAATTTTTTCTTAAGTGATCTTTGAATCTCTTGCAAACTTTACTCTGAGCCTGCATGAGCAATGCTTGATTTTTTCTTTGGAGTCAGGTGCCCTTTCACAGCATTTTCAAAACCTCCACTAATCTTCCAGGAGCACAATTTGAATAACCCTTCCACCCCTTACCTCTTTCTTCACCAGTCTCTCTGGTCACTTTCCATACATTGGCCAAAGAAATTATGGAGAAAGTCAGAGGTTTGACGATGAACTATCCATCACCAGACTAGTCCCATTCCAGTCTCCAGAATGTGATTGTGCCTCTTTGTTCATTCTGACCAATTTAAAAACTGTGGAAAAAGCAATAGTATTCATTCCTGATCCTACCCCAAATCTTTCCTATCACTGATCTTTCCAGTAATACCAACTAAGAGACTTAAGAGAAATCAAGTGGGAGACTATGTGTTCTAGTCCCACATTAACCAGGAAAGTCAGCAGGGTAACCTTGGGCCAGTCTGTGTCAGCCCAGCTCACCTCATAGAATTGTTGTGGGGGAAATAAGAGGAAGAAGATGTGCTGAGTTATTTGTAAAATAACTTGAGTTATTTGAAAAAATAATAAAGGCGAGATACACACAAACAAATACTGCTCACAAGGACAAAAGACAGGAAGAAGATAGTCATGGCTCTATATTATTTAAAATTTTTCACAGTAAAAAGAAAAACTTGTGATCAAAAATAACAAAAATAAATACAAGTGAAAAATAATTTATTTCAAATACAATCAAATATTGGTGTACAATATTATCAGGCCTCTACAAGATTGCTTGAATTTGCTTGATGACATGCTTGACATTGCCTTGCAGCCTCAATCTCACATTTGCAAAATCACTATACCTACAATGCACATTTAAACAAATCTTTTTCAGAAATTCCAGGAGTTCACTAAACATCGGAAGAACTGCTGGAGAAAATCTCAGAAGGGAGATGCCATGAAGCAAGATGGCCCCCCCTTCTTGACTCTTAATTTATGTTTACACTGGAAACCAAACTGATTAAGTCAGGTAAAATAGCATGAAAACTCTTTTAGACTGAAATAAAGTCCTTTTTTAATATAAATGTTGCAGTGAAGATATAAGAATCAATGACAGTGATGAAAACATTAAAAGCAGGGACACTTGTAAATGGATGGGATGGGAGCGACTCTGAGATTTCTTCTTCAGACCATGGCCCTGCCAGTTCTGACGTTTTTAGCACACTCTCTTCCCACATGTACCGCTTGCAGCATAGATTCACTGATATCATCCAGTCCTATTAGCGAAATCATGGGTGACACAAATCCATAAAGGGCTGCCATAGCCACACTCAAGGGCCAAGCAAAAGCCACTAATATCATTAACCAGACCAAACTCCACAGTAAGCAGCAGCAGCTCAGGGATCCGGTGGTGACACTATAAAGGAACAAAAATATTTTGATCAGAAGCATTTTTAAGCACATTTCTCCAGCAGTTTCAAGTGAAGGAGGAGGAGGAGGACAAAGAGAATAATATTTATTTGTATTCTCTTAGGAAATTGATGGATTATGTGCCTACTTCTTAAAAAAGCTTTCCACTGCCGTAGCAGAACCTCTAAGCATAATCTATGAAGTATCTTTCAGAACCTTGCCCAACCTATGGTCACTAGCCACAGTCATCCCTATCTTCAAAAAGGGTGACCCCAGACTAGTTGAAAATTACAGACCAATCTGATTGTGTTGCATCACCTGCAAAATCATGGAATCAATCATAAACCAATCCATTACCCTCCACTTAGAGACAAACAACCTGCTCTCTAACAAGCAGTTTGGTTTCAGGAAAAAATTGTCCTGTAATCTGCAACTCCTACACTGCAAAAACATATGGAGTACACAACTCGACGAGGGTAAAGCAATAGACGCAATTTACATAGACTTCTGCAAAGCTTTTAATTCAGTGGTACACAACAAACTACTTTTAAAACTAAAATCTTATGGGATTTCCGGATCCCTGCATAAGTGGCTAGATACGTTCCTGTCAAACAGGAAACAAATAGTCAAAATAGGGAGCACCCTATCAAACCCTGCACCTGTTAACAGCAGTGTCCCCCAAGGCAGCGTTTTAGGAACCACACTCTTTACACTTTATATAGATGACCTTTGCGATCATATTATAAGCAGCTGCATTCTCATCACTGATGATGTAAAACTATTCAACACCACTGATAATGCTGCTGCCCTACAAAGGGACCTTGACCTTCAAATATCAACCAACAAATACTCTGTCTTACACATTGGCCAAAAAAAATCAGAACATCAAATATAAGCTGGGTGGATACAACCTTGTAGACGACCCTCATTCTGTCAACGACCTTGGAGTACTCATCTCAAATGATCTAAGTGCCAGAACTCACTGCAACAACATTGCCAAAAAGGCATTAAGAGTTGTTAACCTAATCTTGCGAACCTTCTTCTCCGGTAATATTGTACTGCAAACTAGGGCATACAAAACCTTTGCTAGATCAATTCTCGAATACAGCTCATCTGTCTGGAACCCACACTGTATATCAGACATTAATACAATTGAGCAAGTCCAGAGATATTTCATGAGATGAGTACTCCACTCCTCTGCTCACAACAGAATACCTTACGCTACCAGGCTTGAAATTTTGGGTTTAGACAATTTAGAACTATGTCGCCTTCAGTCTGACCTAAGCATAGTATACACAATTATCCACTACAATGTCCTACCTGTCAATGACTACTTCCACTTCTGCTTCAACCGCAATAATACATGAGTACACAATAGATACAAACTTAAGGTAAACTGCTCCAAATTCGATTGCAGAAAAAAGACTTCAGTAACAGAGTGGTCAATGCCTGGCATGCACTACCTGACTCTGTGGTTTCATCCCCTAATCCGCATAACTTTAATCTTAGACTGTCTCTGTTGACCTTACCCCATTCCTAAGAGGACTTTAAGGGGCATGCATAAGCACACCAACGTGCCTACCTTCCCTGTCCTACTGTCCCCATTTATTCATATCCATATCCTGTATTCATACTTATGTTTATATCTGTTATACATGTTTGATAAATAAATAAAATAAAATAAATTATGATTTCGTCCCTCTAGGATGGTGCCAGTTTTGGGAGAAAGGCAGAGCCTCCAGAAGGAGTCTGCGGAGTTTATGGGAATTTAGACCTACAGATTAGTTTTTCTCCATGTTTGTGCTAAATGAACAGCCACATCTCTTTCCTTTTAGGAAATATAATAAGCAAAACAAAGATATTTTTTTTTACAGAAAAGAAGAACCTATACCTTGCCTTTTTTTCAGGCGGAGGCAGAAGTGCCTCAGTAACTGATGGTTTTGGAGGTTTATCTCCTACATCTTCATATTCTCCTCCTCCTCCTCCTTCTTCTTCATCAGCTTCAGACATGGTTTTCCAAACAGACTCCTCTTAAATGCACTATTAGTGATCACAGAATACAAACGTTAGAATTAAACAAGTTTGAAAAGTATGTAAGCAGTATGTTTTGGCTTTTAAAGACATCAAATTACTAGTATTTTGTCTACTTTAACTTCCGCCAGCCTGGTATTTTCTATGTATTAGAGATTACAAGGGAAAGCAAGAGGAGACAAAAATGGAGTAGTATAAGGAGCTTGTTAATATCTTGGGAAAATAAGACACTTAACAGAAAACAAAAGCAAAATTGCAAAACTTCTTCAATAATACCTTCTCTGTAGGACCTCCTAGGGCTGTTGGTATAAAAAAAATTATGACAATCTCTATACTTCAAAAAATTTGGCCCTTCATCATTGCCTGCCCAATTCCCAGTGAAATAGATTAGTATCCGAATGTTCAAACTACACCAAAATAGGTGGACCACTGGTATAGTAATACACATTTTTAACATAAGGTACCATTAACAAAATTGCTCATATGCATTCACATATTTAACAAGTATTTATTTATTTATTTATTTATTTATTTATTTATTTATTTATTTATTTATTTATTTATTTATTTATTTATTTATTTATTTATTTATTTATTTAAATGTATATGTCTCCCATTTCATTGGTATCTACCTCTGGGCGACTTACAATGAGATAAATGATGTCTTATTTATCAAGCTGTCAAGTCATACTAAAAGACATTACATGTGCAAGTCAAAAAAAAAAGGAAGATGTTCTTTCAGTGCCTCAGAGATATATTTTACGTTGATGTGTACAGACTTCTCTGAGATGTGCATTACAGTACATTTCAAGCTGTAAGTTCAAAGAGTTTAGAGCAGTCCAAAAGCAGAACTAAATAGGGATATGTACCTTCATGGGATTTAGTGGACTGTGGCTGCGACCTTTATTCCATACAAAAGTACAATTGATATGCAAAGAACTCTGCCCCACTTATTCACTTACAATACTCTACCGTGTGCTTTCCATCTCCACAAGGAAATGACTTACCTTGTAGATTTATATTCCTATAATTATCTGTTAAAATAACTAATATAATTTTCTGGTGTTCACTATGATCTGAAGACATCAGCAGAGAAGAGTTTTAAAAAAAATCCATGCATCTCCTGATAAAAATGGCTTGATGCTTAAAGTATTGAGAGCTTTGTTGTTTCTAAGTAACCAGTATGATGTCATACATGGGGAAATCTGAAAGATTATATAGAATGCCACTCTACATCTTCGTTCGGGCTTACTAGGACAGCTCTCAAGAATGGGTAACTATATGTTACAGTTATTTAAGTATCTCTTATTATTTTATCTTGTTAAAAATATAAATTATTGATTTATTATATGATAACAATTATTTTAAAAAACCCTCTCTTTTTATGACCCTGTAATCCCTTAATTTGAGGTAGAATCGGGATGACTTTCTGGAGCTGGCTAGATGTTTTTCCTGACACCATGAGGAGTTCACAGCAGATCTTTTTTCTTTGCATCCTGATAGAAAACATCTGTCGCTACCTAGGAGTGAATCCCAACCTTCCAAGTGGGAGGCAAGTGTCTCCACCAATGGGCCACCACACTGCTCTGATGAGAATTATAATTAGATTATAATTAGATAACCACAAAAACAGTTCTTTTTTTTTCTCTTGAAGAAGAAAAAGCTTATACAATTCATGTAACTTTCAAATGGTATATGGCTGTGATGGTGAACCTATGGATTGAATGCCACAGGTGGTACGCAGAGCCCTCTCTGTGGGCATGCCAGCTGTTGTCCCAGCCCAGCTCTACCGCCCAGGCACCTGCGCTTCCCGACACCAGCTGGTCTTTGGGTCTCTGCTGTGCATACATGGTGGGCAGGGTGCATGCGGGGAACATGCACACACATGCACAGGGGATGGGATGCATGTGTAGGGGGTGCAGGTTGGTGCAGCAGGCTTTCCAGGCCAAAAATGGGGGTGGGGGGGCCTCACATGCCTCCCTGCACCCTGTTTTGGGCCTGGAAAGCCTCCTGCACCAACCTGGAAGCCAAAACGGGGTGCGGGGGGCAGGGGGCATGCATGGGGAACACATATGCATCCAGGGTGAAATCTAAAAATTTTCCCTGCCAGTTCTTTGGACATGGCTTAATTGGTGGGCGTGGCTTGGTGGTCAGGTGACCGGGTGGGCGTGGCCAATGACGATAAATAATAAAAATAATAAACGAAGTACACAAAACAATAAGAGTACCAAAAACCAACTTTCACACTTTACACACACACAACACAACACAACACAACACAACAGACTCACACACAATGTAAAAGCAGCTGCACCTCACCCAAAATGGCCCCTGCAACAAGCAGGAACCTCACACAGCCACAAAAAGCCCAAAAACCAACTTTCACACTTTACACACAACACAACACAACACAACAGACTCACACACAATGTAAAAGCAGCTGCACCTCACCCAAAATGGCCCCTGCAACAAACAGGAACCTCACACAGCCACAAAAAGCCCAAAAAACAACTTTCACACTTTACACACACACAATACAACACAACACAACAGACTCACACACAATGTAAAAGCAGCTGCACTTTATCCAAAATGGCCCCTGCAACAAGCAGGAACCTCACACAGCCCAAAAAGCCCCAAAACCAAATTTCACATTTTACACACACACAACACAACTGACACACACACATACAAAATGCCACAAACAGTTTTGTGAGATTTTGTGTGTGTGTGTAGTTAGAGTGAAACACTACAAAAACACACCAAATCTCAGAAAGCTGCAAAAATATTTTATTTTATTATTTTATTTTATTTATATTTTTAGATAAAAGCAGCTAAATTTAAAACTTCCTTAACTTTAAAACTTCCTTAACTTTAAATTGCTATGTCTAAAAAAAACTCCTAAAAAAACCCCAATTAACTATTTTTTTAAAGCTCCCCCACCTTACTTACCCAATTCAAAGGAAAAGGCAGGCAGATTGAGTTGCTCACTGATGAGATGGATTACAGGCAGGCAGATTCAGTTGCTAGCTGATGCAATTGATTGCAGCAGTGGAAGCAAGGCTGGAATAGCAAGTGAGACCGAAAGAAGCAGGAAGCTGCCAAATAGGAACCAGGTGATTGGGTGGGTATGGGCGGGGTGAGGGGGGTTGGCAGGGATTTTTGCTACCAGTTCTCTGAACTACCTGCCCCCATCGCTACCAGATCGCGCGATCTGGTCCGAACCGGGAGCATTTCCCCCCTGATATGCATGTGTGGGGGTGCACATCAGGTGTGAAATCAAGCAGGTTCTGACAGGTTCTGGAGAACCGGTAGTGGAAATTTTGCATAGTTCAGAGAACCAGCAAATACCACCTCTGGCTGGTCCCAGAGTAGGCTGGGAATGGAGATTTTGCAATATCCTTCCCCCAGGAGTGGGGAGGGAATGGGGATTTTGCAGTATCCTTCACCTGGAGTGGGGTGAGAATGGAGATTTTGCAGTATCCTTCTCCTGACGCACCTACCAAGCCACACCCACCAAGTCACGCCCATAGAACTGGTAGTAAAAAAAATTAGATTTCACCATTGGTGCACATGCACGGGGTGCATGTGCGGGGATGCTCGCATTGCATTTTGGGGATTCGGGCACAATCTCTTGGCAACATCTGATCAATCAAACATGCTTTCCTTCTGAACTGCATGCTGAGCAATGCGCAATTGTCAGAACTTTTTTTTTCTTTTTAAGCATTTTTTTTATTACCGTTTCGGGTGAATAGGTAGTAAAAAAATGCTTTTAAAAAGTAAAAAAAGGTTCAGATGATCACGCAACACAGCTGTGATCATCCAATCTTTATTTTTACTTTTTAAAGCATTTTTTACTACCGTTTCGGGTGAATAGGTAGTAAAAAAATGCTTTTAAAAAGTAAAAAAAGGTTCAGATGATCATGCAACACAGCTGTGATCATCCAAGCTTTATTTTTACTTTTTAAAGCATTTTTTACTATCTATTTGCCCGAACTGGTACTAAAAAAATGCTTTTAAAAAGTAAAAAAAATAAGGTTCCCAATATCACAGCTGTGCCGCGCGATCGTCGGAACCTTTTTTTTTTTTTTTTACTTTTTTAAAGCATTTTTGTATTACCGGTTTGGGCAAATAGGTATTAAAAAAATGCTTTAAAAAAGTTTTTTAAAAAAGGTTCTGACAATCGCGTGGCACAGCTATGATCGTCGGAACCTTTTTTTACTTTTTTAAAGCATTTTTTACTATCTATTTGCCCGAACCGGTAGTAAAAAATGCCTTAAAAAAGTTTTTTAAAAGGTTCCCAGGATCATGCACTATAGCTGATCCCCCCTGCCCGCTGTTCTACTTACCTTCCCTAGCCTCCTTTTGGTGTGTAATGCGCATGCGCAGTCATCAAACTGGTAGCAAACTGGTTCCGATTTCACCACTGTCCTGCTGTATATTATCTTATCAGCAAATAATATGATTCTTATTAAGAATCAAGCAATATTCCCTCACCACTAAGATCTGTATAATAATAGTTTATAGCTAAACATTTCAGGAGGAGTATGGTACTGATATTATATAACACACACAAACAGAAAAGAATCAATATGGAGGCATTATTCTGTTCAGTTTCTGGAATATACAGTCTAATGAGGAATCTGAGATAATTTCTATTCTCAACCTAGACCACTGTTTGAAATTGTTCCATTGTTTGAAATTGTAGCAAGGATTACTTACATACATATTAGGGGACAGATAATTTAGATCTCTATTAAAATATCAGATAAATGACAGTAAAGATACTTTACTATTATTGAAAGTTAGGTTCTAGTTTAAGATCATCATAATATTTATAATTGTGTTTCAGAAAAGTAACAGCAAAATTCAGGAATTTCTTATGTTAGGAGAAAAATACATAACAAAAATGTAAAAAAAAACCACGTGGAAACTTCCAGTCGAGTTATGTTTTATTTATCATAAGTGATAACATATCTATAAATCATTAAAAACAACTTCCATACATATATTTATATAAAATTTAAATATAATGAACATTAGTGATAATAATACAGATTAATACATTGACTATGTTTGGAAATGAAGCTAATGAATAATTAGACTTTGAACTTTTGATAATTTATAAGGCAGAACAAGAAGCCAAAAGCCAACTTTCCCCCTAAGTGGAATGCAACTTTCAACACTGTATCTAAGGAAAGGTATTAATACATAAGTTTTCAGAGCTGCAAACATGGTGTTCTATTCAAATCCAGATCTCACAAATATTTGAAGTTTTATTCAGCTCTCCCCAGGTTTCATACAGCTTATAAATGAAATGACACCATATTTCTTTACAGTACTGTAAGATATCAATAATGTATTATTTAAAGCCTAAATTTCATTTTATTATAAACAGGAATGTACACAAATATTTTCAAAGTCCATTAAAGATCACAGAAAGAATCTTTATTTCCTGATTTGTAATAGGGTTTATTGTTAAAAGAGAGGCTTTCCTGTTCGCACATTCATAGCACATTGTCTTCCCAAATTTACCCCCTTCAATAAAAGTTCACTAAAGTCATCCAGACCTATCAAAGTGATCAAAGGAGCGAAGAATCCATACAGTCCTCCCAAAAACATGCTAATTGGCCACCCAATAAAAAAGAGTATAATCAGCCAAAAGATTCCCCACAGGACACAGGATGCATTCATCTTGAACCTAGCAAAAGAATTAGATAAGTTAATTTAGAAGCTCTGATAAAGATTTGACTTTATTTATGATATCTATTAACAAAGTATTTACAAACTGGCATTTCCAATCGCTTGCTGATCTGCTAGGAGGTAGAAGAGTCTGCATAACTTAAAACAGGGGTGTCAAACTCAAGGCCCGCGGGCCACATCTGAAGGACCGCGGTACCTCTACCAGCAAAAATGGAGCTCAGGAGGGTCTCACAGCCCTCCCAAACTCCATTTTCACTGGCAGAGCGCTGCAGGAGGCCATTGCAGCCAAAAACAGAGCTCGGGAGGGCCATTCGTGGTCCTCAGCATCCTGGACACACTCACCCCACCCATACCCACTCAGTCCCCCAAGATCAAACCCTGATGCAGCCCTTAATGAAATCAAGTTTGCCACCCCTGACTTAGAACATAGAATAATAGAGTTGGAAGTGACCTTGGAGGTCTTCTAGTCCACCCTCCTGCTCAAGCAGAAGTCCCTATACCATTTCAGACAAGTGGCTATCCAGTCTCTTCTTAAAAGCCTCCAGTGATGAGGCACCTACAATTTCTGAGGGCAAGGCATTCCGCTAGTTAATTGTTCTCACCACTAGGAAATTTCTCCTTAGTTATAGGTTGTTTCTCTCCTTGATTAGTTTCCATCCATTGTTTCTTGTCCTGCCTTCAGGTGTTTTGGAAAATAAGTTGACCCCTTGATATAACCCTAACCCTAACCACTCAAATATTGGAACACTGCTATCATGTCTCCCCTAGTCCTTCTTTGCACTAGACTAGACATACCCACTTCCTGCAATTGTTCTTCATAAGTTTTAGCCTCCAGCTCCCTAATCATGTTTGTTGCTCTTCTCTGCACTCTTTCGAGTACCACAACATCTTTTTTATATCGTGGTGACCAAAATTGGATGCAGTATTCCAAATGTGGTCTTCCCAAGGCTTTGTAAAGTGATACTAATAATTATGTTATCTTGATTCTGTCCCTCTATTAATGCAGCCTAGGGTTGCATTGGCTTTTTTAGCTGCTGCACTGCAGCACACTATTGGCTCATATTTAAGCGACTGTCCACTAGGACTCCAAGATCCCTCTCAAAGTTACTGGCATTGAGTCAAGTTTCATCCAGTCTGTACCTGTGCAAATGGTTATGACACTTTTTTCTTGTTTTTTAATTGTTTCTACGTTTAAATTGTTTTGCTAGTAGTAGTTAATGACAATATAATTCTTACAATTTCACTTCCAAGTATGAAGAGGCTTGGGATGTGTTTAATGGTGTGATGGATTTTCTGATACAAGTATGGAGCTAATTGTTTTAATGCCTCATTCAACTGTCTACCTAACCAAGTTGTCTTGGAGTAGGAGGACAATATTCCTGTGGGCTTCATTTACCAATGGAATTGAATTCTGATCCCAGTACTCTGAATATTGCCTGAGGGCTGACTTTATTCTTAAATTCTGCATGGTTGAGGCAAGGTTAAATCACTTGTCAAAGAGTGAATGAGTGCCAAAGTAATGCTAGTTTTGGTCTAATATTTTACTGCTTCAGAGTCTGGGATTTCTTTTGGTTTGCCTAGCTCTGTGGGTTTATTTCAATTTTGATGCTAATATGTTTGCTAAAACTGTTATCTTCAAAAGCTGACTCAAATTAGACTGATTTATATACTGTAGGTTTGAGAAGGCAGGATATAAAATGAAGAAATACAGTACATGGATAATTAAATTCTACCAATTCTAGATGTAACATGAAATGGGGTTGATATTTCTCTGGCTGAGAACTTCCTTGCAATTTTATAGACAACAGGCAAAAATTATAACTTTTTGAAGAATGAGTTCTCTCCTCACCTTTGGAAAGAGAGGCCAGAAAAATGGCACACGTTTTAATATGTTGCATGTTAAATAAATGTTATGGACAGAGTTTCTAATATGTAATTTATATAAGACTAAAGATGGTTCTAGATACATTAATGAAAGGATGAGTATAACTGGGGCTAAAAGGTTTTTCTTTATTCTATCTGTGCAACAAATAAATTTTGTATAAATTATATGAGTTTGGGATGACCAAATTAAGGTATTGAGGTAATGAAAAGAACTGGGAGCAAAGTGAACAGAAAAGTTTGACTAGAATAGCAACATGATATAGGGAGAAAAGCAGAATGTGCTGAGAAAATGATGGAAGATAAAAGTAGAAGAGTAAAATTGTAGCACTGGAAAGGAAAGTCAAAACTGAAGTTGACCTACCTTGAGCGTGGATGTGGTTTTAAATTTGGTAGAGATTGCGATAGTACAGTAACAGAGAAGTTGATCCTTGTGGAATTCCTGTTGTTGAGCCCACAGTGGTTGTGGATTCAGTCAGAAGATCTGGATTGTGCAGAATTTATTGCTGCAATCCAGGGTCTATGAAAGAAGAGTGGAGAGTGCATCAGACTGAAGTTCATCTGTGATAGCTGTGGGAAGACTGTCACAATATGCTGAGGGACAAAGAAACATTGAACTTGAAAAGACTGCCAGGGGAGGTCAGTTGGAGGCCAAGCATTAAGATGAACTTGTGGAACCTACCTGACTCAGCCACTCCAAGAGAAGGACAACCAGCAATTTGGTGCAATCAAATTGGTCTGATGGTCCAATCCTGCTGGCCTGATCATTAGGGACCTTGGTTTAGCCTCCTGCTGGAATTCTGTCTCTAATAAGATCACACTCATCCATAATTTGATTGTAGATGAGTAATCTGCATTTCCTGGGGGTCAGATCCAGGAATTTCATGGCTTCAATAATAACTATGGGTTTGTCCCCAGTGATATTTGACCTACTTGCAGATAGTTATACCTTTGACCTGGGTTTACCTCAAAGCAATTATGCTATGATCTGAATATGGACAAAATTACATCTAGCTCATTCCCATGGTTAGTTAATTCCCAGGTGCAGCTGAGATTAACTGCTGCCTGAGACTTTCAAAGATCTGTGGGACCCATTAAAAAAGTCCACTTCTACTGTGTGATTGATTCAGAGGGTTTCTTGAAGTGCTTAAGAATTCTTAACAATTTGGCAGTTTACAATTAGATAATGAATGCCTCTTTTAATGGAGCTGATATCAACAGTTTTAAAGGAGGCGACAATGCTTTTCCTTTTCAAGAGGTTCTTACCATATCCAGCAATATCTGACCCTATTTCACAGAAGATAATGTTAAAAAGGCCCTTTGCAGACTGAAACCATCTCTATCTATTGGACCTGATGGTCTATGTGCATATTTCTTAAAAAAGCTGTCCACTGTTTTAGCAAAACCCCTAAGCATAATCTTTGAAAAATCTTTCAGGACCAGCTCCCTTCCCAAACTATGGTCACTAGCCACGGTCATTCCTGTCTTCAAAAAAGGAGACCTCAGCCTAGCTGAAAATTATAGGCTAATTTCTTTATGCTGCATCACCTGCAAAGTAATGGAATCAATCATCAACCAATCCATCCACCTAGAAACAAACAACCTAATCTCTAATAAACAATTTGGTTTCAGAAAAAAATTATCCTATAATTTACAACTTCTTCACTGCAAAAACATATGGACTACAAATCTTTATCAGGGCAAAGCAATAGATGCAATTTACATAGACTTCTGTAAAGCTTTTGACTCAGTGGTACATGATAAACTTCTAAAACTAAAATCCTAGGCATCTCCGGACCCCTC
This sequence comes from Ahaetulla prasina, assembly GCF_028640845.1. NCBI lineage: Eukaryota > Metazoa > Chordata > Lepidosauria > Squamata > Colubridae > Ahaetulla > Ahaetulla prasina. Next base: position 311,019,876 of record NC_080539.1, on the reverse strand, counting down.
CATAATTGGATAACAGCGTTCCTGTCAAACAGACAACAAGTGTCAAAATAGGCAGTGCCCTATCAAATCCTGCTCCTGTCAATAGCGGTGTCCCCCATGGCAGCGTTCTAGGACCAACACTCTTCATATTATGCATTAATGACCTCTGTGACCATATTATAAGTAATTGTGTTCTCTTTGCTAATGATGTTAAACTATTTAACACTACCAACAATGCGGCTACCCTTCAAAAAGACCTTGATTTTGTGTCGGAATGGTCAAAAATTGGCAACTCCAAATCTCAGCCAGCAAATGCTCTATCATACACATTGGAAAAAAGAATCAGAACACTAAATACAAGCTTGATGGACATTGCCTTGTAGATGACCCTCACAAAAAAGGACAACAAAGAATGTTCTTTCTGCGCCAACTCAGTAAGTTCAAACTGCCCAAGGAGCTGCTGATTCAGTTATACAGAGGAATTATTGAGTGTGTCATTTGCACCTCTATAACTGTCTGGTTCGGTTCTGCAACCCAACAAGAAAGACACAGACTTCAGAGGATAATTAGAACTGCAGAAAAAATAATTGCTACCAACCTGCCTTCTATTGAGGACCTGTATACTGCACGAATCAAGAAGATGAGTTTGACCCTGTGGCTCCCGAGGACGTGGACAGGTTGTTGGGGAGGCTTCACGCCACGACATGTTTACTGGACCCGTGCCCTTCCTGGCTGGTACTGGCCACTCAGGAGGTGACACAAGGCTGGCTCCAGAGGATTATCAACGCTTCTTTGTTGGAAGGGGTTTTCCCTGCCGCCTTGAAAGAGGCGGTGGTGAGACCCCTCCTTAAGAAGCCCTCCCTGGACCCAGCTATTTTGGGTAATTATCGTCCAGTCTCCAACCTTCGCTTTGTTGCGAAGGTTGTAGAGAGTGCTGTGGCGCGACAGCTACCCCAATACCTGGATGAAGATGTCTATCTAGACCCGTTCCAGTCCGGCTTCCGACCCGGATACAGCACGGAGACAGCTTTGGTCGCATTGGTGGATGATTTCTGGAGGGCCAGGGACAGGGGTTATTCCTCTGCCCTGGTCCTATTAGACCTCTCAGCGGCGTTTGATACCATCGACCATGGTATCTTGCTGCGCCGGTTGGAGGGATTGGGAGTGGGAGGCACCGTATATCGGTGGTTCTCCTCCTATCTCTCCGACCGGTCGCAGACGGTGTTGACAGGGGGGCAGAGGTCGACCGCGAGGTGCCTCACTTGTGGGGTCCCGCAGGGGTCGATTCTCTCGCCCCTGCTGTTCAACATCTACATGAAGCCGTTGGGTGAGATCATCAGTGGCTTCGGGGTGAGATACCAGCAGTACGCTGATGACACCCAGCTGTACTCTTCCACCCCGGGCCACCCCAATGAAGTTGTTGAAGTGCTGTCCCGGTGTTTGGAAGCCGTACAGGTCTGGATGGGGAGAAACAGGCTCAAGCTTAATCCCTCCAAGACGGAGTGGCTGTGGATGCCGGCATCCCGATTCAGTCAGCTGCAGCCGCAGCTAGCTGTTGGAGGCGAGTTACTGGCCCCAAAGGATAGGGTGCGCAACTTAGGTGTCCTCCTGGATGATCGGCTGTCGTTTGAAGATCATTTGACGGCCGTCTCCAGGAAGGCCTTCCACCAGGTTCGCCTGGTTCGGCAGTTGCGCCCCTTCCTTGATCGGGATGCCTTGTGCACAGTCACTCATGCGCTCGTTACCTCTCGCTTGGATTATTGTAATGCTCTCTACATGGGGCTCCCCTTGAAGTGCACTCGGAGGCTTCAGTTAGTCCAGAATGCAGCTGCGCGGTGATAGAGGAGCTCCGCGTAGCTCCCACGTAACACCGCTCCTGCGCAGACTGCACTGGCTACCTGTGGCCTTTCGAGTGCACTTTAAGGTGTTGGTTACGACCTTTAAAGCGCTCCATGGCTTAGGGCCTGGGTACTTACGGGACCGCCTGCTGTTACCACATGCCTCCCACCGACCCGTACGCTCTCACAGAGAGGGACTTCTCAGGGTGCCGTCCGCCAAACAATGTCGGCTGGCGGCCCCCAGGGGAAGGTCCTTCTCTGTGGGGGCTCCCACACTCTGGAACGAGCTTCCCCCGGGTTTACGCCAAATACCTGACCTTCGGACATTCCGTCGCGAACTGAAGACACACCTTTTTATCCACGCGGGGCTGGCTTGAATTGAATTTTAATGTTAAATTTTATTAATTTTAAATGGGGTTTTTAGTTCATGGCAAATTTTAATTTTCAGGCTAATTTAAATAAGTTTTTTAAATTGCATTTTAAATTGTACATTGTATTGTTGGTTTTATCTTGCCTGTACACCGCCCTGAGTCCTTCGGGAGAAGGGCAGTATAAAAAATCAAATAAAAAAAAAAAAAAAGAGGGCCGTGAAAATATTTACAGATCCCTCACATCCAGGACATAAACTGTTTCAACTCCTACCCTCAAAACGACGCTATAGTGCACTGCATACCAGAACAACTAGACACAAGAGCAGTTTTTTCCCGAAGGCCATCACTCTGCTAAACAAATAATTCCCTCAACACTGTCAAACTATTTACTAAATCTGCACTACTACTAATCTTCTCATCGTTCCCATCACCAATCTCTTTCCACTTATGATTGTATGACTGTAACTTTGTTGCTGGCAATCCTTATGATTTATTTTATTTATTTATTTATTTATTTATTTATTTATTATATTTGTATACCGCCCATCTCCCGAAGGACTCAGGGCGGTTCACAGTCAAAAACAACAGAAAAACATATAATACATAAAAAGCTAAAAGAATAGACAGTTAAATTCAATTGATGCTCTAACTTTTAAATACAAATTTAAAACCTCATTTAAACCCTTTTTTTTAAAATCCCAAGTTTAAAACTACGTTCAAGCTAGTCCTGCTCTTCGAAACAGCAGCGCCTCCAGCTCACGGCGGAAGGACTTGAGATCGGGGAGTTGACGAAGCCCCAGAGGAAGCTCGTTCCAGAGGGTAGGGGCCCCCACAGAGAAGGCCCTCCCCCTAGAGGTCGCCAGCCGACATTGTTTAGCTGACGGTATCCGGAGGAGGCCCCTTCTGTGAGAGCGCACTGGTCGGTGAGAGGCTAATGGTGGCAGTAGGCGGTCCCGTAAATATCCCGGTCCTAGGCCATGGAGCGTTTTAAAGGTGATAACAAGTACCTTGAAGTGAACCCGGAAGACCACTGGGAGCCAGTGCAGATTACGCAGGAGGGGTGTCACATGGGAGCCAAAAGGTGCTCCCTCTATCACCCGCAGCCGCATTCTGGACCAGTTGGAGTCTCCGGGTACCCTTCAAGGGAGCCCCATGTAGAGAGCATTACAGTAGTCCAGGCGGATGTAACCAGGGCATGAGCAACCGTGCATAAGGCAGCCCGATCCAGAAAGGAACGTAACTGGCGTATCAGGCGAACCTGATGAAAAGCTCCCCTGGTGACGGCTATCATATGATCTTCAAAAGACAGCCGTGCATCCAGGAGGACGCCCAGATTACGAGCCCTTTCCGTGGGGCCAATAGTTCGCCCCAATGGTCAGTGATGGAATTAGTTGACTGTACCGGGCCGCCGCATCCACAGCCACTCGGTCTTGGTGGGATTAAGTCTGAGTCTGTTCCTCCCCATCCAAACCCGCACGGCCTCCAGGCACTGGGACATCATTTCAACAGCCTCGTTGGGGTGGTTAGGTGGAAATATAGAGCTGGGTATCATCAGCGTATAGATGACAACTCACCCCAAAACCACGGATGATCTCACCCAGCGGCTTCATATAGATGTTGAACAGAAGAGGCGAGAGAACCGACCCTGAGGCACCCCACATAAGAGGCGCCTTGGGGTCGATCTCTGTCCCCGTCAACACCGTCTGCGACCGGTCGGAGAGGTAGGAGGAGAACCACCGATGAACAGTGCCCCTCACTCCAAGTCCTCGAGTCGGCGCAGCAGGATACCATGATCGATGGTATCAAAAGCCGCTGAGAGATCTAATAGGACCAAGACAGAGGAACAACCTCTGTCCCGAGCCCTCAAGAGATCATCAACCAACGCGACCAAGGCTGTTTCCGTGCTGTGACCAGGCGGAAACCGGACTGGAATGGATCAAGATAGACATTTTCATCCAGGTACTGGGGCAACTGTCGCAACCACACTCTCGACAACCTTTGCCACAAAGCGAAGGTTGGAGACCGGACGATAATTTGATAAACTAGCTGGGTCAAGGAAGGCTTCTTGAGGAGGGCCTCACCACCGCCTCTTTCAAGGCGGCAGGAAAACACCTCCATCAAAGAAGCGTTCACAATTTTCTGAGCCAGCCTCGTGTCACCTCCCGGTGGCCAAAACTAACCAGGAGGGACACGGGTCCAATAAACATGTGGTCGCATTCAATCTCCCCATTAACCTGTCCATGTCCTCAGGAGTCACAGCATCAAACTCATCCCAGATAATAACATCAAGACCTGCCTCCTCCACCCCGCCTGGATCCACCCAGTCTGTGTCCAACCCCTCCCGAATTTGAGCGATTTTATCAAACAGATATTGTCCAAATTCCTCAGCTCGACCCTTTAAGGTTCCTCTACCGCTCCCTGATGGAGGAGCGAGCGGTCACCCTAAACAGGGCGGCTGGGCGGTTATCTGCTGATGCAATGAGGTTGGAAAAATACTCCCGTTTGCCAGCCTCATCGCCACTAGATAGGTCTGAATTTGAGACCTAACTAGTGTCCGTCAGATTCGGAGCGGCTGACCCTCCAGATACTCTCTAGGCGTCTTTTCCGCGCTTCATTTCCCTCAGCCCTCGGAGTACCAAGGGGCTAAACGAGATCGGCACCGGGTCAGAGGCCGCAAAGGCACGACTCGGTCTAGAGCGCCAGCCGCCGCCCGATCCCAGGCGGCGACCAGAGCTTCAGCCGAGTCGTGGGCTAAATCCTCAGGGAATAGCCCAAGCTCCGTCTGGGACCCTTCAGGGTCCATCAGGCGCCTGGGACGGAACCAGCGAGTCGGTTCTGTCTCCTTGCGGTGGGGGTCAGCGGTTCGAAAGTCTAGTTGAAGGAGCGAATGATCTGACCATGACAAGGGTTTGATAACTAACTCCCCTAATTCCAGATCAATCAACCACTGTCCAGAGACAAAAATCAAATCCAGAGTGTTCCCCCCGATGTGAGTGGGGTCGTTCACTAATTGGGTCAGGTTCAAGGCCGTCATGGAAGCCATGAACTCCCGAGCTGATGTGGATGCTATCCCCACCGACGGCAAATTGAAATCACCCATGACCATAAGCCTGGGGATCTCCACTGCCATCCCGGTGATCATCTCCAACAGCTCAGGCAGGGTTTCTGTCACGTAGCAAGGAGCTAGGTACGTGATCAGTAAACCCACCTGAACCCCACGGCCCCACTTCACAAGGAGGGACTCACATCCGTTATCTGTGGTACAGTGATCTCCTCGGCTCAAGACCCTCGTTGATAATAACCGCCACTCCCCACCCCTACCCTGGGCCCTGGCCTGATGGAATGCACGGAAACCCGGTGGGCACATCTCTATCAGGGGAACCCCTTCCGTGCCCAACCAGGTCTCCAAATGCCAATCAAGTCCGCACCCCTCCTGTATAAGATCGGAGATGAGGGGCTTTATTTATAACGGACCTGGCATTGCATAACATCAGGCGAAGGTCCAGCTTCTGAGGATTTAAGCCACTGGGAACGGAAACTGTCGGGGACCGGAGTGCGCAATCGTCAGAATAGCGTGGACGCACTCCTGAACTCGATATGGGCCCCGTCCGCCATACCTGCCCCTCCCACCTACCGTGCAGATATAGTTATCCCCAAGACCATGAGCTCTAGCCTCTTCTTCCACCTCAGAATCAATGATGTTTATGCCGTGAGCGGCACAGGATCTAGCAATGGCTCAGATAGGTATCCCCCTGAACCTAACTTCGCCGTCCCACCCTTCCCCTTGGATAACTTATATAAGAATTTATTATAACACTTAGTTAAAAAACCCCTAAGCCTCCTCTTAGAGGCATGCCACCTCTCGGGATTCCAAAATCCGTCATCAAGGTAGGCCCTCGATAAAGTGGAAGGCCATGTCCGCGAGAGGGGGGAGACTCGCAGGTTAAGAAGCTGCGATCGCGAGTACATTTCGGAGTTTATAGAGGGTGGCAGATGGTAAAAGTCTTAATCTGGCCAATCAGATGGTCACAATAAGTTCCGGACAAAAGATGGAATTTAAAGCTCCTCCGGTAAAGCAATGCTATCTGATGACAAACGAACGTAAGATGATAGGACCCCATCGCCGCCGTTGTCATAACCAGAACAACGTCGGTCTCCGATCGGGCCCCCATCATAACGTCACAATCGTCTTTAACCGGGTTCGGTCATTCAGACTCTTCCAGATGAGGGTCAACTCCGTTGATGTATTAAATTGAGCAGGCACAACTGGCGCCTGAGTGCCCTGCCTCCCCGTCAGCCAGTTCTTCTCGGCTGAGATGGTCTCTGAGGGAGAGGGAAGCTCAACCAAAAACGCTGCCGCTGCTACTATAGAGCGGCTAAAAACGCCAACTGTAGCAAATCCAGCAAAGAGCTCCCTGCACTCCAGCCAGCCATTCACCTTGGGGGTTAAGAGACCCCCTTTCGGATGAAAGAAGTATCTAAGGAGAAAGGGAGGTTCTTCCGATGATGTCAAGATCAAAAGGAGCGCCGCCGCTGCTGCAGCTGATGAAGAACAGCTGAGAACACCAACCGTCGGCTGAATCGGCAGCGAAGTTAAAGAGGACACCCACCCAGTCCTCAGCCAGCCAGATCTCTTTGAGGGCCCAACGACCCCATCTTTGGCTGGGGTGGTCTTTAAACAAGAAAAGGGTGGTCTCCATAAAGGAGGAGAGCTCCAACTGACGGCGCTGGATTCAAAAGTATATATTTATACTGATATACTGACCATCGTTTGTGTTGTAAATGTTGTACCTTGATGAAGGTATCTTTTCTTTTATGTATACTGAAAGCATATGCACCAAGACAAATTCCTTGTGTGTCCAATCACACTTGGCCAATAAAAAATTCTATTCTATTCTATTCTATTCTATTCTATTCTATTCTATTCTATTCTATTCTATTCTATTCTATTCTATTCACCCCATCAAAGACCTTGGAGTTTTCATATCAAACGATCTAAGTGCCAAAGCCCACTGCAACTACGTCGCCAAAAAGGCTTTAAGAGTTGTAAACTTAATCTTGTGTAGCTTCTTCTCCAGAAAGATTACACTACCAACCAGAGCATACAAAACATTTGCTAGACCAATTGTCGAATACAGCTCACCTGTCTGGAACCCACACCTCATTTCGGACATTAATACAATTGAGCATGTCCAGAAATATTTTACAAGAAGAGTTCTCCACTCCTCTGACCACAACAAAATACCTTATGCCACCAGACTTGAAATCCTGGGTTTAGAAAATTTAGAACTCCGCCGCCTTCGGCATGACCTGAATATAACTTATAAAATCATCTGCTACAATGTCCTTCCTGTCGAAGACTACTTCAGCTTCAATCGCAACAATACACAAGCACACAATAGATTTAAACTTAAAGTGAACTGCTCCAATCTTGATTGTAGAAAATATGACTTCAGTAACAGAGTTGTTAATGCCTGGAATGCACTACCTGACTCTGTGGTCTCTTCCTAAAATCCCCAAAACTTTAACCAAAGACTATCTACTGTTGACCTCACCCCATTCCTAAGAGGTCTGTAAGGGGCGTGCATAAGGTATTTTATGTCCAGAGGTATTTTACGAGAAGAGTTCTCCACTCCTCTGTAACCAACAAAATACCTTATCCCACCAGACTTGAAATCCTGGGTTTAGAAAACTTGGAACTCCGTCGCCTTCGACAGGACCTGGGTTTAGCTCATAGAATCATCCATTGTAATGTCCTTCCTGTTAATGACTACTTCAGTTTCAACTGCAATAATACAAGAGCTACCAATAGATTTAAACTTAATGTCAACCGCTCCAATTTGGATTGCAGGAAATACGATTTCTGTAACAGAATTGTCTGTGCTTGGAATGCATTACCCGACTCCATGGTCTCTTCTCATAACCCCAAAAGCTTTAACCAAAATCTATCCACTGTTGACCTCACCCCATTCCTAAGAGGACTTTAAGGGGCGTGCATAAGAGCACAAACGTGCCTACCGTTCCTGTCCTATTGTTTCTTTCGCATATATATGCTTATACTTCCTTGTTTCTCATCATATATAAGTTTACATATTATATAATCTTTTTGTGTGATGCTTGTGTATATTGTTATGACAAAATTAAATAAATAAATAAAAATAAAAATAAGAATACCAGCGTGTCTACCGTTCCTGTCCTAATGTTCCCTTTGATTGTATCCAACTCGTATGGTTAGTTCATGCTTATTCTTATATATACTGTTGTGTTTGACAAATAAATAAATAAATAAAATATATTTCATCTTGAGTTTTCTCTTTGGGAGGAAAGTTATTTAGCATGTGATACAGATTTAATTAACCAATACTATAGAGAAAGCAATGTATCTGGATTTTTTTTAGTGAAGTTCAGGGCCAGGGATGTGATAGAGACAGCATTGCTCATTGTCATAGATGACCTATGCCCAGATTTTGATAGGGATAATGCACCCCTCTTAGTCTTATAAAATCTCTTGGCAACCTCTGAATAATCCATCAATCAATCATGCTTTTCTTCTGAACTGCACTTTGGGGGGGTGGAGTTTGGAAGTATTGTTTAGTAGTGGTTCCGCTCCTACTTTAAAGGGCAGTTCCAGTCAGTGATAGGGCAGAAGCAACCACTCTTGTGTGACATTCATCTGCATTAAGCCCTCCAATGCATTAATCCAGGGTACAGAGCGCAATGCCATCAATATTATGTTTCATATTGGCATCCTAGAGCCAAGAAGAGATGCTGGAGGGATTTGAATGGGAGTTGCTGTTTGCACATCAGAATTGTTTATAGGTTCTGGTACTGTTTCTTGACAAGATGGCACTGAAAGAGCAAGTCTGTTGGTCTTGGAGTCTCACCTGGAGTCACGGCTATTGCTATACGGACAGATGGGTGCCATGGCTAGAAGGGCATTTGCTAAATTTGAGCTGATGTGCCACTTGTGCCCCTTCCTGGAGTAAAAGGACAGTTACAATGACTCATGCAGACTTCCAGAAGTCACTCAATTTGTGGATACTTTCGAAGACCATCTAGAAGCTGCAGTTGATTTAAAATGCAGCAGCTGCATTTGACTAGCGCTCTTTACTGTGATCATATTAGACCCGTTTTGTTGGCTCTTTATTAGTCATTATTAGTTTTTTTGTATCATTCAAAATGCTAGTATTGATTTTTAAAAAGTCATATATGGCTTGACACCAAACTATCTACAGGATCTCCTTCTCCAATCAGAGCTGGCCCAACTGAGGATGTTCTCCTCTCTTAAACCTCTGGTGATACCCTTAGGTCCATAAGATGGGAGAATCGAGGCCAGAAAGCACTGATTTGTCATCACTGTGCTGATTCTCAGAAATAGCCTCCCTGTAAATATTAAATTGCACCCCTAGTTTATGCCCTTCCTGAAGTTGATACAGGTAGTCCTCCTGTACACTACATTTAGTGACCGTTTGAAGTGACGGCATTGAAAAAAGAGACTTATGACCATTTTTCACACATATGACCAGTGCAGCATCCCCATGGTCTCATGATTTATATTCAAATGCTTGACAACTGACTCACATTTATGATGGTTGCAGTGTCGTGGGATCATGTGATCACCTTTTGCAACCTTCTAACACGCGAAGTCAATGGGAAAACCAGATTCACTTAACAACCGTGTTACTAATTTAACAACTGCAGTGATTCACTAAACAAATGTGACAAGAAAAGTCGTAAAATGGGGCAAAACTCATTTAACAAATTTCTCACTTAGCAACATAAATCTTGGGCTCAATTGTGGTCATAAGTTGAGGACTACCTGTATAAATTTTATTTTTCTGGAATATCTTCTGACCCGACTGTCTATCACTCATAATTCTCATGCAGTTGTAATTGCTGTATTTTTTAAAAAGTTTGTTTTGTGTGTCTGTGTGTGTTTGTGTATTTACAGTACTATGGACATTTTATTACCGGTACTTGCATTACAAGTAGTCCTCGCTTAACGAGAGTTGCTTAGCGACCATTCAGAATGATGATGGGCCCTATTTCCCCAGGATTTATGATCTAGTTCCAGATTTCTGATGGCTCTAACCCCCTCTCCTGGATCACATTTGGGAGCTTGGCAACTGGGTCACATTTAAGCAAAACCCATTATGGTCTTTAAAAGAAAAAAATATAAACAAATAAGACCAGGCATTTTAGTCTTGCTGCCATTTATAAAAGTTATCACATTTGACAGATAGGAGCACTTTAAAAATTCAGTGACTTCTTCAATATTAACCAGCCTGTGAAAACCAGAAGAAATCAACAGTTTTACAAACATTTTTAAAAGACTAATATATTTAATCTAAGGGACTATGAATTTTAGAGGTCATTGAAGTTTGGTGTAAGAAATTGTTTTATAATTTACATTTTCTGTTTCTGTTGGTATGGGGTTCATTTCTGCTATAAAATGAACCCCGTACCAACTAACTTCTTTCCTCTAAAAAATTTCTACATAAATACAATAAGTATAGAATTACATTTTACTGTCTCAAACAAGTTAGCATGACAGCTCATTAGGATTACTCAAATGCATGTTTTAAGAATAACATGTTATTAAAATATTACAACATCCTATTTCCATATTTTTTGTCACTTACATAATTCATCATTTGCTAGAAAAAGAACTGTGGAACGAGGCTCTTTTGGAAAAATACATACATTTGTTTTTAGTTTTTAATTTTTCATTGTTTTTAGACTAAAATGGATATTTCCAGATGTTATAGCTTCTGATGAATTATGGGATCTGAGGCACTATATCCCACAAATTGGTCTCAAAACTATATGGTAGAATTAACTTAATAGGCCCTAATAATAAAAGAAAATATCTTCTATCATTGATTATTCCAATAGAACAGAGTAGCAGTGCTTACCTTGTGGTGAATAAGCCTTCTGAAGATCTTATTTCTTCCAAGCATTCACTACAATATAAGGCATAAATTAATCACACCCACAAGCTAAATATCACAAGTATATTACAATCATGACTTTGTTTTCCTCATGCAAGTCAGCTGATAATGAAAATGTATAAGAGAAACCACATGTTGAATGAGATCTTGTGTTGAAGCAACAGAAAGAACAAAGTCACTTCTGTTTTCTAATTTTGTTTTCAGAGAAGCATATTCTTTAAATAAAGGCTAAAATGGGGGTGGGGGTGAGATGTACTTAAATATTTAAATAATATTTAAATTTAAATATATTAAATATTAATATTTTATATATTTATATATATACATAATTATATATATAATTATAATATATAATTTATATATTATATAAAATAATATATTATTTAAATAAAATTTAAACAATAGTTAAATAACTAGTTCCTGTCCTAATGTCCCCTTTGATTGTATCCAATTCGTATGGTTATTTCATGCTTATACTTATATATACTGTTATGTTTGAAAAATAAATAAATAAATAAAATAAAATAAAATAAATAAAAGATGCCCTTGAAAACAAAATTTAAAAAAACAGAAGTGACTTTGCTGACTTTTCTAGACAAGAATTATTACAGTGAATGCTAGGAAAATAGAGGATTTCCCATGTCCATTTATTTTTCCACTGGGTTGGGAGAAGTAATTGATGGTGTGTATATGTGTGTGTGTGTACAGATGCACACACATACATATATTCCATCAGTTAATTCTCCCATATATACAGGTAATCCTTGCATCAGTTTGTTTAGTGACCAAAGTTACAACAGCACTGAAAAAAGTGATTTATGACCCTTTTTCAGTTATGACCTTATCAGCATCCCCCTGATCATGTGATCGAAATTCAAAGGCTTGGCAATTGGTTCATACTTATGACCATTGCAATCCCCTTTTGTGACCTTCTGACAAGCAAAGTCAATGGGGAAACCAGATTCACTTAACAACCGGATAACTTACAAACTCCGTGATTCACTTAACTCAACTGAGGCAAGGAAGGTTGTAAATCTGGGCAAAATTCATTTAACAAAATGTCTCATTGAACCACAGAAATTTTGGGCTCAATTGTGATAGTAAATTGAGGACCTGTACTAGGAAAATTTTTTACTGGGAGTCATCTTTATCTTCTTCCAACCCAGTGGAAAAATAAATGGACATGGGAAATCCTCTATTTTCTTATTATTTCCTGTAATAATTTTTGTCTAGAAAAGTCAGCATGGTATAGCAAGGAAGGTATCAGACCAGAAGCAGAGGAATCCAAGATCCAATCCACTTTTCCAGTTCCAAATGGGAACTCCAATGCATAGTCAGACTCAAACCAGACATAAATGTTGGTTGTACCCAATTGTAGACAACACTCATTCTTACTAGTAGAATTCAAACATTTTTTTAAAATTTATTTTTGTCATAACAGTATATATATGCATTAACATGAAATAACTATATAATATATGAGCATATATATGAGCATAAGTATGTAATAACTATATTAATTGGATGTAATAAAGAGGAACAATAGGACAGGGAACAGTAGGCACGTTTGTGCTCTTATGCACGCCCCTTATAGACCTCTTAGGAATGGGGTGAGGTCAATAGTAGATAGTTTTTGGTTAAAGATTTTGGGATTTTGAGAAGAAACCACAGAGTCAGGTTGATATGGGACGATGCCCACCTTTTCTGGTGAAGGAGAAAATACCACAAAGGATTAGAGAAACAGGAAGTATTTATTTAATTATTTGCGCAAATAGGCACAGACCTCCACTTGCGTGGAAAAAGAAAGTCTGAACCCCTGGCACCGCCCAAGCCTATACTTTTATAGCTTCAGATACAGAAAGTAGAAAGCAGGAACATACGAAATGGTACATAATTGGTTTACAGTTAACATGTCTATATATGGCAATTATCTTACACCTTATGTCACCTTTCATGACATGAGACATCCTCTGACATGTGTTATTAGTTACCTCCAGTATCCTATTCTTGTTCAGTACATTTCAGGGTTAAAAAGTTAAGAAGTAAACAGTTACAATATGTAGAAATATTCCCCTAAATTTGCAATACACGCATCCGCCAAGCAAGATAACTTCTGCTTTCACATAGAAGTAATTTTTCCATCAGCATTACAAACTCCTTACAAAATCATATGAGCAGTAAAGGTATATACAGAACGTATTGGTATTTTAGGGTTGTATAGATATTGGGGTCCCTTATCAAGGTAATGTGTTCCAAGCATTAATAACTCTGTTACAGAAGTCATATTTTCTGCAATCAAGATTGAAGCGGTTAAGATTAAGTTTAAATCTATTGTTTCCTCTTGTATTGTTGTGATTGAAGCTGAAGAAGTTTTCAACAGGAAGAACATTGCAATAGATGATTCTATGAGTTAAATACTCATGAGTTAATTTTTAATAGGATAGAAGTGAAAATAGAAGACATGAGAATACTCATCAGAACTTTTTAAACAGAAACAACCTCCTTTATGCTCATGAAATGTTATAGAAGAACAATTACAGGGGGATACAATTTTTCTCCTCTTGAGCAGCCCTTATCAAGCACAGCCTTAGGAAATTCCCTCTAGTTTTTCAAATGATTTCAGTATATATAGCACAATGGTACTTCTGTTCTCCAAATAATAAAAATGCTGCTGGAAGAACAGTATTTACATCTCCCTGCAGTGATTACAGTATTCTGTATTTTACCTACAGAAATATACAACATTTTGCAAAGGGCCCTCCTCCTGGATTCCTGTATTGGTATTTCATTTTCCTAAATCCTATTTCCTTAGATCGGGATTTTTCTAATCCTAATTTAAGCACATACCCATTTTTGCAGGTTGTACTATAATAAAGTGGAAATCTTTGGAATCTGTATTCAGCAAAGAATAGATGCAATTTCACGTGCACCCAGGAGGAAGTGATTTGCTTTATTTAGCTATTTTTTTATACTTGCCCACCTCCAAAGCCAAACTAGAATAATGATTTGCCTGTTTGTCTCTTCTGGATTAATCTTTTAAAAGTATGTGACTGCACAAAAGCCAAAAAAGGTGCCAGAGGTGTGGGGCCTATCCTCCATAATGCCTTTAAAAGCATTAGGTAAGGAAGCTATTAATAACAGAAGGGGTTACAAACTGGGGTGGGCTTCAAAAATTTTAGCAAGAGGTTCTCTGCCGGGTTGCTGGATGGATGCAGCCACGGTGGGTGTGGCCTAGTCAGCCTCTTGCACCATGTTGGAGGGGGGCTTTTTGCCTTGTTTCCAGCCTTCCCGAACTTTTGGTAGGCCCGTTTTTCGCCCTCCCTGAGCCTCCATGTGCGCCCTGCACTTACCTGCATCCAAAATGGGCCGCATGGGGACTTCTGGGAGGGGCGGGGTGGGCAGAGCCAGTCAGGAGTGGGATTTGGTGGTTCTCCGAACTGCACTGAATCTTAGCTAGAGGTTCTCCTGAACCCCTGCGAACCCCCAGCAGCCCATCCCTGGTTACGAATAACTAGGCTTAATATGATGAGCAAATGGTGAGGAATTCACAGTTTGCACAAGGCAGCAGTAATTCCAGAAAATATTAGACCTTGCCAGATTGGTTGGGCCTCCTTTCATCACTAGTTTTGAGGCCCTGCCTCTCCACAAATCTTACTAATCTTATTACCTCAGACAACCCGCCTTCCTTCCTTCCTTCCTTCCTTCAGATGAAAGTAGGAATAGGGTGAAAACATAGATTTTAGGTTTTTTTTTTTTTTAATTTTCTATTTCTGTCCAAGTCTTGATTGTATCACATTTCTGTATTCTGCTCCATTCACTTTTGTAAGTTGTTTATATTTTTGTTTTTAATCGTTTCCAGATTTTAGAGGTGTGTGGAGAGAGAGAGAGAGATTTGTAATCCCTGGAATCCAATGCAAGGCTCTGATATGTGGGAGTTGTATACTGAAATACATGCGGCCAACATCTGAATAATCAGGTGTAACCAGGATTTAGGGTGGTTGAACAGGGATTTATTTTGCTAGCTGTTAGTATATTATTGTATTCGTTTGCTTCACTCTTTTTGTTTGTTTTGTTCTATTAAATGTTGCTAATCATTGACCAAATTATTATTGATCAATAGAAAGGGGTGGATGAGGGGGGAAAGTTTTTACTATGCAGTACAAGAACTCTCTCACTCTCTCCCTCCCTTTCTCTCTCTCTCTCTCTATCACACACACACACACACACACACACACACACACACACGTATACCTTCTCTTTCTTTCAGGAATGTTGGGCAGCATAAAGAGGATTTCTTCTTTTTTACTCTGCAAAACAATCCTGGGTGGAAGGTTGGGCTGAGAACCGGTGGGTGGGCCAAATTCATCAGTCGGCCTTGTGTCTAGATGGGGGTCGGAGTGTGGGGGAGGATGCATTCTGGCTTTCCCCATCCCTGGTTTAACATCTTAACTGGTTCACCACCCTAGTTGGCCCCTTCTTTCTCATATGGAGGTGGCTTGCTATGAAATATCTGCCTTCGCTCCAATTCAGAGAAATAACTAAAATCGAATCATGAAATCCAGTCTAGAAGATGCATGTAGCCCCAGCCCAAGTGAAATAATAACCATCCTGGTTGGTTCTCACCTCAAAAGCTTGCCCTACAAATCCACAAGATGTTGAAAAATAACAGTACAAAATGGCTAAATGTGGAGCTGAATAAAATAATAGCTCCTTATTATTTACCCTGAAAAATAACTGTGGGCAATAATTCAATGCATCTTTGTTGTTTCCCAAAAGAATTCAACATACTTTTATGTTGACATGTGGCTTCAAACATTAAACAAGCAAAAAGGGGAAGGACTGGCATTTCTTCTTTCTTTTTTTAAATACTTCTTGAGTTGCTAAACCAATGAAAACATCTTCCTGCAGCTGTCTGGCAGTTTCTTAAGCTTAACATTTTAATCACTGCACCATGGTTGATTTCAACATCAATGCCAGTGAAACCATCGGTTATAAAAAAATTCTCCATAGAAATGGAGAATTTAAAAAATGAACTCACTGGAATAGCTTTGCATACTTTGGGTCTTCTTGTTAATAATTCTGTAATGTACTTATCTAAAAATTATAAGCCTCTATAAGACTTGTCGAGGAGCTGGTTCAGAAAGAGCAGCTGTCATCATCTGTCACTGCCTCCTTTTCTTGCATAATTTAAGCATGCAGGATGCCTGTGGGTGAATGCTGTAAGAGCAGGGAATCATTTAGGACACAAAAATTACTAATAAAATCTACTTTGACCTTGCAGTTGTAAAAATTGATGAAGGGATAGTAAACACTGGAGGTACAGTTCTATATTTTTTCCTTTCAGATTAGGATAACTGTTTATCAAATAAATGAAATTGGCACCAAAATCTTAGTGCCAATCTTATATAAACTCCCTTTATATACCAGTAAAACCCACATCAAAGGTCTGATAACATTCAATGGCAAAGTTATGCAAGAAATCAGAAACTCTGATTGGGACCTTTTCACAGAACAGTATTAACAAAATTCAAAGTTAACAAGATGCACATTTATCTTCTATATAATGTGTCTCCATAAGTTAACTTTAGTTAAATTAAATACCATCTCTGTGCCTATGTGTGTGCTCATATATACAGATTAATAAAAGGCCTTTGATATTAAACCGTGAAGGACATTCCAAGAATAGTCTTTATGAATGATACATGTACAAATTGTACATAGTACACTGATGCATACTCCAGTTATTCTCTGTTTACAAGATTAAAACAGAAAATAACATCAAACCATGTAAAAAGTACAATGAGTATATGTCATTGCTAAAGTAGAGATTCTAACTTTCACTCCCCTGTGGCCTTTTTGTGTGTCCAAGAATCAATCTTGAGTGCAGTATCAGAATGAGCAGCATATAGCATGGCTGCTAATTTGAAGTAAGCAAATAAAAACTTGGAAATAAAAGCAGAATTGCAGTCACTATTTGTCTAGAACGGAGAATAATAATCAAAGATGAACTTCAGGACTTTCTGTTTAATCCTTACAGGACACATTCTCCATAATGGTATAATCCTACAGTAGTTGAGCTGTTTTTCTTATAGATGTTGCCATATTTGCTTGCTAGTCTCTTTGTAACTGAAAGGAATACTAGATTACTAGACTAGGGGCCTTTGGTGGCTCAGCAGACTAAGTCTGTCTGTTATTAACACAGCTGCTTGCAATTACTGCAAGTTCAAGTCCCACCAAGCCCAAGGTTGACTCAGCCTTCCATCCTTTATAAGGTAGGTAAAATGAGGACCCAGATTGTTGGGGGCAATAAAAGTTGACTTTGTATATAATATACAAATGGATGAAGACTATTGTTTAACACAGTGTAAGCCGCCCTGAGTCTTCGGAGAAGGGCGGGATATAAATTCAAATAAAAAAAAATCAAATGAAATACTGTAATATGACTTAATTATTAATTAATAATAAGCAATACAGACTTCCAACAACCAAAATAATGTCTACATCCATGGATATCACCAAATGGAGCACAAAGAAATCAAATTGACTATTTTATTTATTTATTCAACTTGTATGGCTGCCCACCCCAAATTCATTACAGTGAATGGCTGGTCAAAAAGACCATGCAACATATAATAATAAAAACAACACGGACATCAGTCGCCAAGAAAAAAACAACGGATCAACATAGAGTAACTATTATACAGCTCAGCCATACAGCCAGATCCCCAAGTTCAGTGACAGAATTAAAAAAGCAGATGATCTGAATTTCTAGAAGCACAATGAAATGGGATTAAGATCAAATACAAATAAGACAAACTAATGTCAAGCAGGTTTAGCCTTAGAATTGACAGTGAAGATACTGAAATGATGGATAGCTTCTTTCTCTTAAGAACAACTATCAATATTAAAGAACTAGTTGTGAAGAAATATAGTCAAGAAAATACACTGCAGACTTGGTAGAGCAGCCATGAAGGTCTTCAAAAAAAGTATTCTGTTTCTGGGATCTGTCTATACCTACAAAAATTAGAATCATGCACACAATAGTTTTCCCTGTGATACTATATGGAAGTGAAAGCTGAACTTTGAAGAACCACAATACAGTATTGATCCTTTTGAACGAGGTTAACAGAGAATGCCATCAATAGCTAAGAATATGAACAAATTAAAAAAAAATCAACCCAAAGTTCTCATTCAAGGCAGAAATGATTGGACTCAGGTTATCATGTGTGACATATTATACAGAGGCCTAGCTCTATGGGAAAGGAAGGATGAATGGCCATTCAGCAGGTGGAATTTGTTATAGTGGCAATAGGTGAAACATTGGAAGACCTGAAGGACAAGATATCCTGAAGAATATCCATGTAGTCACTAAGAAACGACAACTATATCATGTACATAATATTTTCAATATTATTCAATACACCCATATTTTCAATAAATCACTAGAGATGTGCTATGTTCCTTCTTGCTTCAAACGCTATGTTCCTTCTTGCTTCAAACGCTCTACCATCATCCCAGTGCTGAAGAAGCCCACCATCAAGGAACTGAATGACTACAGACCAGTTGCTTTAACGTCTGTAGTCATGAAAACCTTTGAAAGGCTAGTGCTTTCCTACTTGAAAACCATCACGGATCCGCTGTTAGACCCCTTGGAATTTGCATACCAAGCAAATAGATCAACAGATGATGCTGTTAATATGGCTCTGCACTACATCCTACAACATCTTGAGTCTCCAAAGACCTATGCAAGGGTCCTTTTTGTAGACTTTAGTTCAGCATTCAATACCATCATTCCAGACATTCTTCTAACTAAGCTAAACCAGCTACAGTTACCGGAACAGACTTGTAAGTGGATCACAAGCTTCCTAACAAACAGGAAGCAGCAGGTGAAACTAAGCAAGATCATATCAAATACCTGTACAATTAGCACAGGGGCCCCCCAAGGCTGTGTGCTCTCCCCACTTCTCTTCTCTCTGTATACCAATGACTGCATCTCCAATGATCCATCTGTTAAGCTACTGAAGTTCGCAGATGACACAACAGTGATTGGTCTCATTCGAGACAATGACGAATCCGCATATAGACGAGAGGTCGAATGACTAGCCTTGTGGTGCAACCAAAACAATCTGGAACTGAACACACTCAAAACCGTAGAAATGGTAGTAGACTTTAGGAGAAACCCTTCCATACTTCCACCTCTCACAATACTAGACAACACAGTATCAACAGTAGAAACCTTTAAATTTCTAGGTTCTATCATATCGCAAGATCTAAAATGGACAGCTAACATCAAAAACATCATTAAAAAAGGACAACAAAGAATGTTCTTTCTGCGCCAACTCAGGAAGCTCAAACTGCCCAAGGAGCTGCTGATTCAGTTCTACAGAGGAATTATCATTTGTACCTCTATAACTGTCTGGTTCGGTTTGCAACCCAACAAGAAAGAGACAGACTTCAGAGGATAATTAGAACTGCAGAAAAAATAATTGCTACCAACCTGCCTTCCATTGAGGACCTGTATACTGCACGAATCAAGAAGAGAGCCGTGAAAATATTTACAGATCCCTCACATCCAGGACATAAACTGTTTCAACTCCTACCCTCAAAACGATGCTATAGAGCACTGCACACCAGAACAACTAGACACAAGAACAGTTTTTTTCCCGAAGGCCATCACTCTGCTAAACAAATAATTCCCTCAACACTGTCAAACTATTTACTAAATCTGCGCTACTATTAATCTTCTCATAGTTCCCATCACCAATCTCTTCCCACTTATGACTGTAACTTTGTTGCTGGCAATCCTTATGATTTAAATTGATATATTGACCATCAATTGTGTTGTAAATTTTGTACCTTGTTGAAGGTATCTTTTCTTTTATGTACACTGAGAGCATATGCACCAAGACAAATTCCTTGTGTGTCCACTTGGCCAATAAATTTTTTTTATTCTATTCTAATCAATAAAAAATGTTTTCTGGATATAGACATCATATAAGGGGTGCAACTTTAAGTCCTGAAAAGTGTTTATAGTAAAATGTGTAAGAAAATATTCATATTTACTTTGTCCTGTCTGATATAAAGTAATCAGAAGCCTGGCTACACGTCAGCATTATTGGGAACTAGCAAAAAGCTCATTATTAGGCTTGTTTGAAAGCCAGTTGGATCCAGTGCATTTCCATAATAAAGTTGGGATCGCTACTGGTTTTTAATGCTTGTAAGCCACCCATAGTCACCTCTACAGAAAATGGGAAGCACACAAATCTAATAAATAAAGAAATCTCTAAATTTAAATGCCATATTTTCCTGAGAATGAAATGGAAACCATTCACTTACACAAGATGATAAAAGTGTTTTAAAGCCACCACTGAGTTAAGCTTAGTTTTGCTTCCTATCCACTGGCTTTATTTGTATTGAACAATCATCTAACTAATCACATTTTATTTTAACAGGTTATGCAATCTTAGTCTAACTTATTTGTTCAGAACTGTGTTGCATAAAGTCAGAAAATTGGTGGATTTAATCATCATGGATTAGCACGTTGTACAAGTAACCAAGGGTGCTCTTAATTTTTAATTTCGTTTATAAAAGTGCAATAGACACCTAGGAACTTTTAATAATGGTGGCACTGAGTTATGTTGTATAGTTTATAGACTTAGCATCATGTGCCAATATAGAATTCAAATTCAAGAATGTTTATTGCTATTAACTTTTTAAGGAGCATCCTGTAAATCAAGGGATTTTTTTTGCCATTGGAACAGTACTTGAAAGTAGCACCCTGCTCCATCATCTATGCTTTTCCCTTTACTGTAATTAAACATTCCATGTTCACAGACTATCAATCTAAAAATAGATCTTTTGACAATCGAGGGATGTCAGATTTAAGCAGCAGAATGCTGAAGCGCCTCACGATGCATAACAGGACTACTGTTATTTTGTAGCCTAGGAATTTAGAGCTGATATGAGTAGGCCCTTTGGCCTTATCTTTGGTGAAGAGGGCAGTGGGAAATCATTTATTATTAGAGAGCTTTTCACCTGGAGACTGCTCAGTATGAATATCATGTAGACAGAAAGCTAATTGCTTCAATTTAGGTCCAACTGTGGACATTCTTTACATCAACTGAGAGAAAACACAAATGTGAGACATACCAAAACAGTAGCGAGAAGTCAGGCATCACCCATTCCTAAACTAAGTTAATGAATTTCTCATTTCTTAGCATATAAAACATTTCCTAGTATAACAACTCATGCCAATCTATCTGTCAAATTCTAATATAAATGCTGGTGTCCTCAGCATTAACTTCAAATCAGCTTAGATAAGATATATCCTCGGTATTTCCAGTTGTTAAATATATGTAGTGACAGAGCCAATACAATTAAATTTTTTTATAAAAAATCTGTAAGTTTTCATCCTTGTTTTACTTACTGACAATCTTATTAAAACCAATTAGCTAAAATATCTCACATTTGTGATTAATATATATAACAACTAGCAGCTGTTTCTGCCAGTATTTGGGTTATTTTATTAAAAGGCACAAATTAGTTAAGACACTGGAATATTTTTAGAAAATAGGTTAGAAAGCCGTTGTTCTCTGGCTGAGCTGGCCACATGTTGCTAGAAGGTTTTTCTGCCATTCATCATATTATGAATGTTAGTTTATGTTATTTTATCATCATGTCTCATGACTCTGTATAATAAAGCCTTTCTCAGAGAAAAATTAAAACCTCTGACTTATTTTATTTACTGTAACACTTAAGGAACCAAATTGTTTTAATTCGCTAACACAATTCTATGATTTAGACTGCTAAATAATGTTATTGTGTAAGTTAATCAGACAACTGATTCTCATTAATAGATGAGATCTTTATCCCCTATTAATGCAGCAAAATCTTCTGTCACAACTCTATTTAGGCACAAGTTTCATACACAATATTTGTTAGTAAAACTAACAAACTTGAAACATGTAATATAACTTCAGAAATTATTTTGATCTATGCAGTTTAGTGACAGAGTCATGTTGGCAACTTTATCTCCAAATATAAATCTATAACTTTGGAACATATTTATCCTAGAGCATTGCACTTATAGAATTATGTGCCAAAACATTTACTCTGATAATATACCATCAATCTATTTAACAGCGCATAGGATTATTCAGTGCCAATTTGTGAATTGTATGGCACTAGAATTGGGCAATATTTCCTTTTATGTCATTATTTCTCTACTGGAACAAGAATAACATTCCATTAGGAAAGTAATACCTCAGTCAACAGGTATGGGAAAATGGAATGTTCTTCCAGATTTAAAAAACACCTATGCATTATCTTGCTCCCCAAAACCCCCACCTCCTAGTTGAAAATTATAACCAAGGAAGAGATAAAAAAGCCAGTTTAACATGCAGTTTAACTTCTATAATTAGCAAACAAACTTTTTATTTTTATAGTGGCACAATGTAATAATAGTATTACCTTCTCCAAATAAGATAATCCTGAGCCTTTAGATCGTAACTCAGTATCTCATAATCCTTCCGTTTCTTAACAAAAACATTATCACTCCAGTATAATTTTAATAATCCTAGTAAAGCTACAATTGATACTTTTAAAATTCTGTAATATTTTAGTTCTCAGTATTTATTATATATTTATCTGCTATCTAGCTTAATTATTTATAGCATTTAGACTATTTATAATAATTTTATAGATGTTTTATACTTTTAATTTTGAAATTTCATGTTAATGTATTTATTTTATTTTATTAACAAATTTTACACCTACTTTTACTTTGGAATGACTAATTTGTTTGTTTTATTTAGAATAGAATAGAATTTTTATTGGCCAAGTGTGATTGGACACACAAGGAATTTGTCTTGGTGCATATGCTCTCAATGTACATAAAAGAAAAGATACCATCGTCAAGGTACAACATTTACAACACAAATGATGGTCATAGGGTACAATTTAACACTTAATGATAAGCATAGGGTACAAATAAGCAATCAGGATCAATTATAAGGATTACCAGCAACAAAGTTACAGTCATACAGTCATAAGTGGAAAGAGGTTGGAGATGGGAACTATGAGAAGATTAATAGTAGTGCAGATTTAGTAAATAGTTTGACAGTGTTGAGGGAATTATTTGTTTAGCAGAGTGATGGCCTTCGGGAAAAAACTGTTCTTGTGTCTAGTTGTTCTGGTGTGCAGTGCTCTATAGCGTTGTTTTGAGGGTAGGAGTTGAAACAGTTTATGTCCAGGATGTGAGGGATCTGTAAATATTTTCACGGCCCTCTTCTTGATTCGTGCAGTATACAGGTCCTCAATGAAAGGCAAGTTGGTAGCAATTATTTTTTCTGCATTTATTTATTATATTTAGAAACTACCCATCTCCCTTACAGGATTTACTGTGGAAATATGCTGGTGTACCATCAAAATAAAAATAATAATAAATATTTCATGATCTATACCTGTCTTCTTTCTCAACCAAGTATTTTTTTCCAGTACTGCATCAGCTGAATTTCTCAGCCAGCATGAGTCTGAGAGTGGAGATCCCAACACTATATAAATCCCAACCAATACCACTTTAGATCTCTTTGAGCCTATGTGTAAAAACATGAACCTCTGGTGTTTTTTAGTATTACTTCTGTTATCAACTAACTATGTGATATGTTAAAAAATAGATTAAAATATCCCAGAAGTTTTTCAATACCAAAAAAAAGACTCAAGAGCAATAATTTGAAAATGTTTTATTAAATACAATGGAGACACATAAAAATGTGATGCCATTGTGTCTGTTCCTTGTTTATGACCACATAGATGTTTCATTTCATATTTATAGTACAAAAAAAAAAGAAATCTGAAGTATCATTAATATTTACAGCAGCTGAATGGATACATATGGTATCTATGGTCATTTTTTGCAACTTTTTTTTCAGACCTGAATAGGTAATGTTTATTTATCTGCATCAAGTTCTGTTTCACTATCTTCACTGTCACTATCTCTTCCAGGATGTTCAGGCATTTTCCGATGCTCCTCTTCTTCCTCTCTTGTCTTTGGTTTCTCATTCAAAATGTTCTCTTTTATAGTATCCCCTGACATAGCTTTGATTTCAGTTCCTGTTTCCATTTCAGATTTCTTACTCTGGATAACTTCATTTTCTTGAGGTTTGGATATTTCACTTTCTTCAACAAGTTCTGGAGGAGGTAATAAATCCTACAATGAAAAAAAGATGTTTTGCTTAAGAACAATTTCAACATAATACAGATCTATACCTGTAAGAAAAATCTATCAATATAAGCTACATTGGTTGCAAAGTCACATGTAGATTCTGACAAATAATTCCATATAAATTGTCTAATTTATTTTAAGAATCTATTGGAGTGGGCATCTATAACAAACTTAATGAAATAAGTAAATTTTAATTTATGTAATATCCTTAACAGAGAATTCTTTTATTTGCAGTTTTATATGTGAGAGATATTACATAGCTTTCTATAGGTTTAAGTTGATTCCACCGGAATTTTTGAATGCTCTTAAGATTAAAGCAAGCAAGCATTTGAATATGGTGAAATTTTGTGAATTATTATATGCTACTTAATTAAGCCAGTTTTTGCTTTTGCTGCATTCTGAAGAGAATTGCTATTTGTGGGACAAAAAAAGTAGTATTGAAGTAGATCCTTATACAAAGGAGTAAAAATTCCATTAAAACTCTAATATATCTGTTGACTCAAGATGAAAACAGGCTAATTTAATTAAATAATACTATGAACATTTCACCAGTCTTATCTTTCTGATATAAAGCCATGGGAATAGAGGGTATGCCTATCTCCAATAATATTCTTTGTCATAATTCCAAGTGGAGTTCTTGTTTATGTTAGAATTTAAACATGGGATTATGATAACTTGCTATATATTTAACTGATGCTTCTAACAGCCATATATAAATTTGATGCTGCATGCTGGAAGAATAGCACTCAGAAATGACTAAATGACTATATCTGGGTTCCATGCTATGTGGTCAAAAAATGATATTTTTGGTAGACTAATTATAGACATTCAGAAAATCTAAGCCTCAAATTAGGGATTCCTTTGTATTTGGCTAAATATATATTTTTATCTGCCGGATACAAACTAAGATTCCTTCTGTGATGCAGCTGGTACAATTTCTATCCATATATGATTAGCGTCATTCAGATCTTTTTGTAAGAAAACTAACATGAAGTTAAAAATAACATTTTAATAGTGCAATTGAAAATGCACTTCCAGTATTTCCAAATCTGTGGAAATGAGCTATGTACAAACATGTTTAGCTAGTTGCAAGTAGTATAAAGAGCAAGATTTCAATGAGCTTCCCTTAACATTAATTGGTCACAGGAGTTCCCAGTCATATTAACAAATCTACTCTAGTGGTTGCCAAACAATTTTCTACAAATAATAATTACTTCATAAAAAGACATCACACAGTTATTTTTCTCTCTCCATATCAAAATTCTGTCTGTTATTTGCTTGTTTTTAATTAGCTCGTTTCAGAACAAATGGATGTAGTATGCATTGCCAATTTTTATTTACACGTACCTTAAATGAACAACTAATCTATAAGTGTTTATATTTCCCATGCAACAGCTGTTTTCAGAGGTTAATTGAACTATGGCTTATCAACATGTAAATGAACTTAATTTATAGACCTGGCTTCTTTTCTTAAGTTGTAATACAGGTATGACGTGAATTTAGGACACTTTTAATTAACTGGACTGCCATGTTTAAATCCATTAAATTGATTAATCTTCTTTTGAGTTGATATTCCTTCTTCTGTACTGATTTTAGTGTCTGCCAATATCACTGTTGTTACAGAAGATTAAAAAAAATTCTCTTTGTCAACTTTCTGTATGTTTAATATAATTTTATAATTCCTAGCAAAGATCAGCTACAAGTTTTGTCTGACTCACAAGACTACAGTATATATCATTTTCTCTTTGTCCTCTATCCTCCAAACTGATAGAATTAGTTCATACTGTTTACAAAGTTACTAGAACATAAAAGACTTATTGAAAATAAAATCAACCTAGTTAACTAATTTTCAACTATGTTCACTTGTTATCAGAAAGTATTAACAAAATTTTCACTCAGAGCTTTTAAATTAAACATGTTTTTCTCAACTTTTATTTCTTTACCTGTCGGGGTTGGTGTGTACTTTGGATCATATGCATATACATGTTGTAGACAAAATTAGCCATCTGAGGCATATTCTTTATAATATGAACTTGATGAGATGGATGTTTTCCATTCTGAGGAAGGAAAGAAAATGATAGAAAAGTTTGGAACTAAAACAACGAACAACCACTTCTTAAGTAAGATAAAAGAAAAAATACAATACAAATGATAGATATATTTTTAACCATTTAAACATTAAACAGAATTCAAGGTAGCTTGTTGTACCTGACGAGCAGTTGGAAAATACTCAGCAGGGACTATATACAGTTGAAGAGGACGAGCAGTAAGCTGGCTGAAGGCTGGAGTCAGCTCAAAGCAGTTCTGGAATAGTGACACTCTTGCAAATATATACAGACCAAGCCTGGCTCTTGACATAGCAACCACTAAACGCCGCACATCCCTTCAGGAAGGAAAAATAAAACAGCTCTACTATTTAAACCCAACAATAATATTTAGTTTTTCACTAGAACACTATTATGACCACACACAACAAAAAACCCTCCTGAAAATTAAATAGGAAACTTATTTCCTTTGAATGTGAAAATTAATACAATGCCCATTTTTCCTTTAAAACTGAAGATAACAATCCTGATACGTATATCTCTGTGTTAGAAACTTTAATCAACAATAAATATGTTTAAAAACATCCATTTCATAATTAGTCTTTAAAATTGGAGTTAATGTTGCACTTATGGAATATGTTATAAGTATGGACATGACAGAAAACAGGTAAGATGTCCTATTTCAGTGGCTCAGTGATAGATAAAGTGGGATTCAACTGAGTTTCTACTCATAAGTAGTACATTTTATTCATAAATACTCCAAACCTCTACTCGTACATACTCCACTTATGTTAGGATTGCACTGTTATTCTCTGTACAAAGATATATTATTGCTTACCTCAAGTGTCCAACTGCTTTTGTTCGCACAAGTGAAAGGATGATGTAATCATTTTGCTGACCTTGAAACCTGTCCACAGTTGTCACCTAGTAAAAAAATAAAATAAGTAAATTAATTGCTCCCCATACACAATTAAATAAACCAGTCTATGGAGTTAATAGTATCAAAAGAAAACTACTATAGGAGGAATAGCAGAACCTCAGGATGGAGATCAGTGTAGAATCCCTACATAGCCACAAGCAAACTTAGTCCAATTATCCTTGAATTCTGTCAATCCTTATCTAACCCCAAGCAAATGCTAACTGTTAGTGAGAAAATTCCTGTGCATAGGCATGATTAGCAATACATTTAATTGGACCTTTACATGTGGACCTGATTTTTTTTTACGCCTGACAACTATTGCTCTATTATGACAGCTAACAGCTATAAACGTACCATTTTTATTAGAAGTATACACTTATTAATCTAAGCATTCCTTTCCTCTGTAATGTATCATATGATCCCACACTGAGGGTGAGTGCAACCCCCTTATTTTATTTATTTATTTATTTATCACATTTATATACCGCCCTATCTCCCTAGGGACTCAGGGCGGTTCACAGGCAGATAAAAAGGTACATATAAATACAAAATAAAATAACAATTAAAAAACTTATTCTACATAGCCAAATTTTTTAAAAAGAACAATATAAATAATAAAACCCATTAAAACCAATATAAATTTAAAATCTAGTCCAGTCCTGCGCAGATGAATAGATGTGTTTTAAGCTCGCGGCAGAAGGTTTGGAGGTCCGGAAGTTGACGAAGTCCTGGGGGGAGTTCGTTCCAGAGGGTGGGAGCCCCCACAGAGAAGGCCCTTCCCCTGGGTGTCGCCAAACGGCACTGCCTGGCCGACGGCACCCTAAGGAGTCCCTCTCTGTGAGAGCGCACGGGTCGGTGAGAGGTATTCAGTAGCAGCAGGCGGTCCCGTAAGTAGCCCGGCCCTATGCCATGGAGCGCTTTAAAGATAGTTACCAGAACCTTGAAGCGCACCCGGAAGGCCACAGGTAGCCAGTGCAGTCTGCGCAGGAGAGGTGTCACATGGGAGCCACGAGGGGCTCCCTCTATCACCCGCGCACCCGCATTCTGAACTAACTGAAGCCTCCGGGTGCCCCTCAAGGGGAGCCCCATGTAGAGAGCATTGCAGTAATCCAGACGAGACATCACGAGGGCATGAGTGACCGTGCATAGGGCATCCCGGTCTAGAAAGGAGCTTGATCGTATGGACCACTTTCTTTGTTCCATTCCATTCCAGTTTCTATCAAATTTGCTCTCTCATGTTCTTTATTTATATTTTTTCATATTGTGTTTTTTTTTTTTTTTTAATGATTTTTCTTGTGAGCCATTCATTTTAGTCATTTGGCATACAAATAAAACCATTTTTCCCCAGGAGAGTCAGGGGTGTTTCCATCTATTCTTTATTTTGCAATGGCCATAATTGCCTTCATGTTTTTCACAGAGAACTAATTCTCACATTCTTCTTAAGGATTTAATTATTGTTTTTCAACAACACAGCTAATATGCCATAATAAATATTTATTATTTGTTGCAGTTGACCAAGTAAAAGGCTACATAAATAGGAAAGACAGGGAATAGGAAAACGAATGAATTACTTCTATTTTACAAAGTATGCAGTTCAGAAGCAAACTTAGTCCAATTATCCTTGAATTCTGTCAATCCTTATCTAACCCCAAGCAAATGCTAACTGTTAGTGAGAAAATTCCTGTGCATAGGCATGATTAGCAATACATTTAATTGGACCTTTACATGTGGACCTGATTTTTTTTTTACGCCTGACAACTATTGCTCTATTATGACAGCTAACAGCTATAAACCTACCATTTTTATTAGAAGTATACATTTATTAATCTAAGCATTCCTTTTCTCTGTAATGTATCATATGATCCCACACTGAGGGTGAGTGCAACCCCCTTATTTTATTTATTTATTTATTTATCACATTTATATACCGCCCTATCTCCCTAGGGACTCAGGGCGGTTCACAGGCAGATAAAAAGGTACATATAAATACAAAATAAAATAACAATTAAAAAACTTATTCTACATAGCCAAATTTTTTAAAAAGAACAATATAAATAATAAAACCCATTAAAACCAATATAAATTTAAAATCTAGTCCAGTCCTGCGCAGATGAATAGATGTGTTTTAAGCTCGCGGCAGAAGGTTTGGAGGTCCGGAAGTTGACGAAGTCCTGGGGGGAGTTCGTTCCAGAGGGTGGGAGCCCCCACAGAGAAGGCCCTTCCCCTGGGTGTCGCCAAACGGCACTGCCTGGCCGACGGCACCCTAAGGAGTCCCTCTCTGTGAGAGCGCACGGGTCGGTGAGAGGTATTCAGTAGCAGCAGGCGGTCCCGTAAGTAGCCCGGCCCTATGCCAAGGGCGCTTTAAAGATAGTTACCAGAACCTTGAAGCGCACCCGAAGGCCACAGGTAGCCAGTGCAGTCTGCAGGAGAGGTGTCACATGGGAGCCACGAGGGCTCCTCTATCACCAGCACCGCATTCTGAACTAACTGAAGCCTCCGGGTGCCCCTCAAGGGGAGCCCCATGTAGAGAGCATTGCAGTAATCCAGACGAGACATCACGAGGGCATGAGTGACCGTGCATAGGGCATCCCGGTCTAGAAAGGAGCTTGATCGTATGGACCACTTTCTTTGTTCCATTCCATTCCAGTTTCTATCAAATTTGCTCTCTCATGTTATTTATTTATATTGTTTCATATTGTGTTTTGTTTTTTTTAAATGATTTTTCTTGTGAGCCATTCATTTTAGTCATTTCGCATACAAATAAAACCATTTTTTCCCAGGAGAGTCAGGGGTGTTTCCATCTATTCTTTATTTTGCAATGGCCGTAATTGCCTTCATGTTTTTCACAGAGAACTAATTCTCACATTCTTCTTAAGGATTTAATTATTGTTTTTCAACAACACAGCTAATATGCCATAATAAATATTTATTATTTCTTGCAGTTGACCAAGTAAAAGGCTAAATAAATAGGAAAGACAGGGAATAGGAAAACGAATGAATTACTTCTATTTTACAAAGTATGCAGTTCAGAAGCAATATTCAATATGATGAATGTATTCTAACAATAGCTACTTGCTCTGCACTTTTGTTGAGATGTATATTATTCGATTATTATTTGGAATGTTACCTTATTTGGTCTTCCAATCAATGGATTATTCCCACACCGCTGATTGATAATATCCCGAATCAGATGTTTCTGCCCATTGTAAGTTGTCAAGATGCTTATCTTTTCTGCAGGGTATCCTAGCAGGCACATGTACATGAACAGTGCAACAACATATTCTGCCTCACCGAGATTCTGGAATTTTAAAAAAACAAGTACAAATCTGTTTCATGTATCAGATCACAGAATATTCATGTAATTATGGTCAGGGAAAATCGCTCCAACCCTCACTGAAAAGAAGCAACATACACCAGGCCTATGTTAATCCTCCCTGATCTGCCATGGAAAGGCAAAGAAGTCTACTTTCTGTTGAAGTAGAGCCACACTGACTTGATCTATCAATTGGAAAGACGGCGTATTTCTATGCATGCATAGAAGACTATAAACATAGAAGAAACCACTTCGCTCCATTAAAAGCAAAATGTTACTCATGGAATTACTTTAAGAAACTTTAATGAACACAGCTTGGAGAGGGAAAGCCAGATTCCAGTCTATTTTGTTCTCCTAATTGTAAACATACTGTATTTTTCGGAGTATAAGATGCACTTTCCCCCCCCTAAAAGCGGTTGAAAATTTGGGTGCGTGTTATACTCTGAATGTACCTTTTTCAAAGCTTTTTTTCAACCCTAACGCACTAACGAGTGAAGCAATCTTCAGTGCTTATCCTGCTTTTCTCATTGCTTCTCTCTCCAAAGTTCAGCTGTGCTTTAGAAGCTGTTTTTCATCTCCAACCAGGGGATTAAAAAGCACATGTGCACTCAAAACCAGTGAACTAATGTGCTGAAGCTGACCAGACTAAGGACGCTAGCCAGATGAATACCAGGTAGGCAGATTTCCCGCCCCGCCCCACCTATTTTCTTCCCTAAAAACACTGGTTTGTCTTATACTCTGAAAAATACAGTAATTGTTTACTCTCCTTCCGGGAAAAAAGTTAAGTTTAAATTCTTCTATTTTGCTTGTAAATTCTGATTGGTAATCTCCTTATTTTACATAAATGATATATAGGTAGCCTTAAACTTTAAACTAAAGGTGACTTATGACCATTGCAGCATTCCCATGTTCACGTGATCAAAGTTCAGACAGTTGGCAACTGACTCATATTTAATGACAGTTGCAGGGTCCCAGGGTCACGTGATCACCTTTGGCAAACTTCTGACAAGGAAAGTCAATGGGAAAGTCACATTCACTTAAACAACCATGAAAGTAACTTAACAACTGCCGTGATTCGCTTAACAACTGTGGCAAGAAAGGGTGTAAAATGAGGCAAAACTCACTTAGCAACTGTCTCACTTAGCAACATAAATTTTGCGCTCAATTGTGGTCATAAGTCGAGGATTATCTATACACATTTCAGCAGTAGACTGACATTCTCCAAAAAGACTAATTTAAGTATTCTGCAAGGGAGATGGGAAATTTCTAAATTTGATACACAAATAAAATAAACTTATCATTTGGAACTCTTTACAAATATCAAGTGGCAATAATTACTATAATGCAGACATCAACTTGTAAGACTTAGTGCCATCTTCAAAAGGAGAGAAAACTATAGGGTATTTTAAACCTTGAGATATTGAAAAGAAATACAAAAGAAGCTTCTAGCAAAAATTCACTTTGTTATTTATTGAACTTATTCCAGCCAAGTAACATTGACCGCATATCTCATCATCTCAAATAACAAGTATTGTATTATGTGTGCGTGAAGAAGAGATATTGCATTGTTATTTTTGCAACTTAATACCATATAATTCGTTAAACGTATTTTATCCCACCATAATAAAGTACATAGATACATTCTATGCCTTTCAGTTTTCATAATTAACCTGTTGGAAAAATATTGTTAATATACAAGCTGATGATCTGCATTTCTTACCTGATAGAAATAAGGATTCGGTTCAGATTCTCCTATTCCATGGAAATCCTCTACATTTATAAGCTGGAAGTCATACAAAAACCCAGCATTTGCTGTTCTGAATTCAGGTAAGAGCTGTACATGCGGCAAGTTGCCCAGTATCTTATATCGCCAATTATAGAGATTACATAAGCTTTATGAAAAACATAAGAAAAGTAGTAATTAATTCAATTCTTGTAAAAATATTTTACTATTCGCAGTGTCTGTAATTATCTGAAAGAGGAATAATATTAAAATGTCAATGATAGCTATCTTTTTGAACAGCAGCAAGCTGACAAAGCATGTTTCAGGATCTCAAGAAGGTAAACTCTACATTCTAAATAGATGTATTTACATATTTTATCTACTAAGAAAAATCATTTTCATCGTTTGAAAAGACCCTGAAAGATTAGAACTAGTCCTTCAATATTATATTCAAATTGCATGACGCATCACCTGGATCAGCCATTTAGCACAATCCACTGAATAATTCCATTATTCAGCATTAAATTGATGAAATGTAATCTGAACATAAAAGACTTGTTGGCCTTTTTAAATTAGTTCAATAAACTCAATAAATTTCTTAATATATAAAATACAGAAAAATGTGTGTGAGTTTCATATGGTTCTGAGTATGTTACATGAAGCATCGAAAAACCAAAATCATAATATTCACAATGTTCTCTAATGCAGCAGTCCCCAACCTTTCTGCCTCTATGAACTGCTGCCTGCTGCAGGGCGCAGAGGATGATTTCAAGCACACATGCTGCTTGCACAAATACAGCTTCATGTACTTGTGCATTTGTGTGGCTTGTTGTGTGGCCAGGTCCCCAACAGGGCACAGCCAGCACCAGGCCGTGCCCCAGGGATTGGAGATCCCTGTTCTAATGGAGTTAGTTTAATTGTCTTTCATCCCCACATGCATTCCTGAAGATCCATGAAGTGCTTAACAATGTACCAGTGTCAAAAGGGAGTAGCTACATGGAAAATACCAAGAACATTGTAAAGTATAAAGTATATTTAAGAGTGGAAGGACTAATTTCAGTAAAATTACAAACCAATTACAATGTAACCTTAACCTTAACGTTTTTTCATTACACAACTTTTTGTTTAAATTTTTCCCATGTCTTACCTTGCTCTTGCTCTCCCTTGAGCATCCAAATCAATAGTTGGCACTCCGACACGAACAAACCGTGTAAAAAGAGACTGTTCCATGTTTGAGTATTTTTGAAAAGCCATGTTTTTAATGACTGGTGGCAACTGATGATGGTCCCCAATCATTATCCACCGCTTTAATCGGCTGAACCCATCCTGTGGGTTCTGTTAAATATAAATAAGATTCTAACATTAGTGTTATTCTAGATGATTGATCAAAAACTATGATTGTACTGTAAATGATTGAACTGATTTAGTATCTTAGCTT
Source organism: Ahaetulla prasina (assembly GCF_028640845.1). Taxonomy (NCBI): domain Eukaryota; kingdom Metazoa; phylum Chordata; class Lepidosauria; order Squamata; family Colubridae; genus Ahaetulla; species Ahaetulla prasina. Next base: position 310,986,077 of record NC_080539.1, on the reverse strand, counting down.
TGATGTCTACACACCAATTACATGGTGACTTGAGTTTGTGATTCCTAGTCTAGAACATAGGAACATTATCTCCTTTCTTCTGAAATTGACTTAGATAGAAGAAAGATTCTTGTCAAGGGAACTTTGTTTAACCTATGAGTCATCACATTTCTGATATAATATTTAAATTACTTCCTTCTATTCAAACATCAAATTACTGAAATAATAGTTTCTTATTAATTTGTAAAAATTAGACATTGATGTAATGCTTGAGTGCTTACCTGCAAAAGGAGAGGTATAAAAGTTTCAATTTCCAATATCTGAGCAGCCTCTTCCATTAAGATATTATCATACTGTGAAATGATAAATGAAATACATTATTCAAAGTCAGATATAGAAATACTGCAAAGGCAATTGAATTAAGATGATGGTTACTTGCTTACCAAAAGGCAGATAAAACGTTGTATAACCATCTTTACAAAATCTCTACAAAACTACACAGGTACAATCATCGTTTGGAAGAGCAAACAAAAAATAGGGATAATCTTTAGTATAATTGACTTCTGATAAATAAACCCTCAAGATAACATATTTAAGAAAGTTTTTATGTACTATGGCATTACCTTAAATCCCAGCTCAACTAAGTCATGGCGTTTCAACGCAGCATGAGTACAAGTCATTGCAATAATCTTCGCTTCCTTCACAAGTAAATACTTTGATCTGTCCAGCCCACTACGGAGCAGTTCAAATGCTCTAAATTCCTACAAAAAGAAAAAAATATATACCTAAAATTCTATGAAAAATATCAGAATAGTAATGTCTTCAATAAGCTGTTAAATTGTCATCAAACAGAACAAATATAATCCAGAGTGCTAGGGCTCTATCTGCATATCCACTCTCTATATAGAGCTATCTTTGGAGGCCATCCAGAAGCTACAATGGAGCCAGAATGCAATGGCACAGGAAGTTACAAGCGCATTACAGTATACCCATGTAACACCATTACACAGGATTCCTATAGACCAACCAGTTCACCAAGCTTTCTGACTTTCCAGATGGGTGGGAGGGGTAGAGGAGATGGTTTCATGTGAGCGGCCAGCAAATGCACGTATGCACACAGGTTCATTTGCACAAGCAGCATATATGCGCTTCACCCTGTACTTCGTGAAATAGTAATATATTATCTTTTTTTAAAAGCCTCTCCTTACACCTGAATAATACTAAATTGCATGTATCCAATCCTAACTTAAAAATTACACAAATTCCAGACTACATTTTATATCCAGCAGCACCTTTATATATTGCAAGGAAATCTCAAATTCATCTCTCTCTAAAGGAGATAGGAGTAGTAAAGCATCTTCTCCATTACAGCGAGAAGTGCCTCCCCCGTTTCTTCCTGGGTTACCATCCCCAGGACACAATCATAACAAACTGCCTCTGCACATTCACTTGGAACCTAGTTACTCTTCTCCTTTTCTACCTTATATACAGATTTGGGAAGGTGAATCGTATCTAGAATCTTTCTGCACAGCAACAGTTACATGTGTTCACCTTCATTGAGAAAAAAGAATTCTTGCATAAGTCCAAATGAAGATTTTCAGTCATCCAAGTAGAGTGGTCTGGAAGCTGAGTCATGGCAACTGGACTTCTTTCCTTGTTGGTTCGAAACATGTTGCTGCTTATCCAAGTAGCTTCTTCAGTCTTTCAGGGAAGTTTCATTCCTCACCTAATCTGGAGAGGCTTGTTAGATGAGCAGGCAGAGTTGCTGAGAAGTAAATGTTCCAAATTTTAAATCCTTTAACCTGGGTAGGTTTAATTAAGGGTGGCTTTAACCCATGGATAACCAGCAAAATGTTTTGAACCAACAAATGAATTCTAGTTGCCATGACTCAACTTCCAGATAAGGGTAAAAAAACAGTACACTGCCTAAAAATTAGTATTTAGCAAGCATGCATAGCCATTAAAAAAGAATCTTTACCCCATTCAAAGTATTTTAAATTTGAGGAATATGAGGTTGTAGGTAGGTTTTTGTCTTTTACATGGGTTGAAAATTTAATGTTTTTAGTTTACCTATGTTCATTACCTTTATCAAAGGTGGGGAGGGGAGAATTCACTGCTCAATAACATCTAATTTGAAGGACCTTATATCCATTTTAACACTGTGGTATAGTTACTTTTTTATAACTAAGACTGAATGTCAGAGTATTACCCTATTTTGTTAATCTTACCTCAAGTTGAGTAAATATTTTCTTAATATGTCTAAAACATCCTTCAGCAATTTCCATATCTTCAGTGTAAGATCTGCCTTTAAAAATTGGCTGAGGGGCATTTGCAAAATATTGGTGAAAAGGAAAAAATTTGCAGATATCAGCAACTTCAGAAGGCTTGCTGCCTTTAACTTTCACTTTGCTCATATACTCTTCCCAGCGAGACATTACCTAATTTTTTTTTTAAAAGATACATTAATACAGAGTCAAAAGAGGCTTGTACATAATTATGCAAATGCACTATGACTTTTGCACCTTGCTCCCATTTTCAAAAGCATCCTTCCCCACCAAACCTTCTTGACCATTGTGACTCAATATACATGAAGAAAAGAGCCAGTACAGTGTAGTGTTTAAGGCCTTGGTAAGGCCACACTTGGAACACTGCATCCAATTTTGGTCACCATGATGTAAAAAAGATGTTGAGACTCTAGAAAGAATGCAGTGAAGAGCAACAAAGATGATTAGGGGACTCAAGGATAAAGCACTTAAAGAACGGTTGCTGGAATTGGGTATGTCTAATCTGATGAAAAGAAGGACTAGGGGAGACATGATAGCAGTGTTCCGATATTTCAGCAGTTGCCACAAAGAAGAGGGAGTCAAACTATTCTCCAAAGCACCTGAGGGTAGAACAAGAAGCAATGGGTGGAAACTAATCAAGGAGAGAAGCAGCTTAGAACTAAAGAGAAATTTGAGACGACTTCCGGTATCCAGCGGCAACGGACGTCTGGAAGGCTTCTCCTGCCTCCAGCGCCCGAATCCGGCCGCCGCCGAGGCCCTCAGGGGCCAGGTGTTCCGAAAAGGACACCTGCCGCACGGACGGCTCGCCAGGGGTCTCCCAGCCGACATACAGGACTGTGGGGACCGATGCTGGCGCGTCCTGGGCTCGGGTGGGTTCGCAGGCCACAGGCCGCGGCCATTATTTTGGTCGTCGCCTGGGCCGCTGTGCCCGGTGACACCGGGGCATTGGATTTATAACTGCAGCAGCCTGGTGGTGAACAGGGCACGGAGAAGAATTGAGGAGGAGAAGGAAGGAAGGAATATCGGTAAACGTGAGTGGACTGCTCCGGAGTGCGGGGGTTTTCTCCCCTGCGGTTGGAAGGAGCACGAGTTATTCTGGAGAGAGGAGAACTTAAAATAAGAAGATTACGGTTTTGTGGAGCTCTGGAGAGAAGAGGTGATGGAGAAATTTAGGAGGGAAGGTTTGAGGCCCCCTCCTTCTGGGGAACAGTGGTGGCGTCCAGCTTCCGCCTTCACTATGAGAATTTTGATGACATCACTTCCTTCGGCTTCCTGGTTGACTAACTGTACTCTGGACTCGTTGCTCCTGTGAGTGCCCCTGGTGGATCCGGAGGAAATTACAAGGATACTGTGCCTGCCTGAGGATTTTGTATTTTTTTTCCTTAATGGCAAAAGGTCAGAGACCAACTGCTGGAGAGATGGAGAGAATTTTGGAAAAGTTATCTAATATGGACAAGAAATTGATGAAATAAGAGCAGAAATTGTGACTATCCAAAAGGATTTAAAGGATACTCAACAAGTTTCAGCAGAAAACAAGCAGAAAGTGGAAGGTTTGAGGGTGAGATGCGGGCAGTGCAGAAAGAGAGGAGACGACAGGCAATGCTGTGCTTGGACTACAGATGGATAAAATGTCTTATTTCCTTAGGTTTCAAAATTTGGAAGAAGTGGACCAAGAAGACTTGAGAGATGTTGTGACTAAATTGTTGGGAGAATTTCTTGGGAGAGGTGTTGATTTCATGAATTGGGATGTGGATCGAGTTTATAGAGTTAATTCGCAATATGCACGCACGCATGCAGTTCCCAGAGAGGTTCATGTCAAATTTGTGAGAAGAGAGACGAGATGAAATTCTTAGAAAACATAGGAGTGGGGCACTGATTTACAGGGGCAGGGAGATAGCCATTCTGAGGCAGATTCCCAGACAGGTACGTGAAAAAAGAAAGAAATATTATTTTTTGTCAAGCAAATTGTACCAGAAGGGAGTGGGCTTCAGATGGCTGATGCCAGAGGGATTGATGATTTTCCGGGAGGGCATTACGAAAAATCAGTACACCATGGAGGCTACGGCCTATGTGGAGGAACACAAAGCCTTCCTGGAATCAGATGACCCAGGAATTGAAGAAGGGGAGGTTATAGATCATGGGGCTGAAGCGGCTGCCGCTGTTGCGGCCCTGGAGTTGGGTCAGGCTGAACCCAGAGTTCTGAGATCCAAAACTAGGAAGTGATAAAGATATTTGGGATTGTGTTGGTTTTCCTTATTCTCTTTTGTACGATATTCTGTTTATTCTTGTCTCTTCTTTATTACGTATTTAAAATTTGCAAACTTAGCTACTTCGTGTCACCTGCTTGCCTTATGGCTGTTGTATGTGTTAAAAAATTTGAGTAAAATTCTTATTTTAGATAAGAAAAATGAAAATTTACCATACCTGATATGTATTTGTATAAACCTTTTTTGACTAATAAAAACTTTTTGAATAAAAAAAAAAGAACTAAAGAGAAATTTCCTGACAGTTAGAACCATTAATCAGTGGAACAACTTGCCTCCAGAAGTTGTGAATGCTCCAATTAAGAAGAGATTAGATAATCATTTGTCTGAAGTGGTATAGGGTTTCCTGCCTAAGGAGGGGGTTGGACTAGAAAACCTCTAAGGTCTCTTCCAACTCTGTTATTCTAAATCTGATTCTATAGCTAAGGCTAAAACCAGGAGGATGTCAATTCTAGTCCCACTTTTGGCATGAAGCCAGCTGGGTAACCTTGAGCCAGTCACTCTCTCTCATTCCTAGGAAGCAGAAAAAGGCATACCACTTCTGAAAAACCTTGGAAAGAAAGTGACTGACCAGGAAGTTGACAGAGTGGGGGAAAAAAAACTGATTTGAAAAAACTAAAAAAAGACCCCTCTCCATGAAGGAACACTATTGAAAAAGGAGTTTGAAAACCTGGAAACATTACCCTATTGTAGGTGGGTTTTTTTTTTTATTTACATTTATATCCCGCCCTTCTCCGGAGACTCAGGGCGGCTTACAGTGTATAAGGCAATAGTCTCATTCTATTTGTATATTTTACAAAGTCAACTTATCAACTTTTTAAAAATTCTATTCAATTTTTAATTGGAATTTGGGCAAAAACTAAGAGGACAATTTCCTTTCAGAATGTATATCATGATAGAAGTGGATTAATACATTCAAATATATACTATGGCAAAACCACTGCCCTTTCTAATTATGCTTCCTAATGGATATAAATTAACAGCAACAAAAACAAATAAAAGCATAATTACAGCATTAATTGCCACTTACGTTTTAAAACAAAACACAACCAAAGTTTCAGTCAAAATTCTAAAAGGTTTTAGCCAATTTCTAACTATGCTTGTTTTTGTAATATCGTCATTTAAGGACATTTAAAACATGAGCATCTTGTATTCAAATGTGCCTCAGACTATTCAAAACACTGCCATTGCCAAGGCTTACATATGGTTTCACTTAAGGCAATGCATGGGCTATAGGCCATGGCTGACCAGCCTTCAGAATCTGGATACTATGGTGACAGCACTGTCAATCTCTATCACTTCAGACTGTAAATCTGGTCTATTGGGTTCTTACTTGATATAAAAAGAAATGACCAGCTGTTTCACAAGTATAGGACACATCTCCTGGGACACCCAAACTCTCTTGTAATCGCCCAACCTCTCGTAGAAGTTCCAGTCTCCGAGACAGAACATAGTTTACTCTTCCATACCTGCAGATCAGATTAACATAAGGAAGAATAAGATATATGACTGAACTGAAAACTCTTTTCGTCCACGTTATATTTAATTTCAAGTCAGGCAGCCTTTAATATATTCCCCTCATTACACACACACACACACAATATCATATAATGAGGCATATACTGTATACACACACAAATATATATACATATATGCCTCATTATTATATGATAAACATTTATAGCGTGTAGGTTGAAATATCCAGAAATAATGTAAAATGTTATTTACATGTCCAGAACTAAATTTTGCCTAGGAGAGAAAACCACATCATAAATATGAACAAGTCCCCCTGATCAATCTTTTGCTTTAGGGCAATGAATATATAAAAAAAGAAAGCATAAAACTTTATTTTTTTGGGGGGGGGAGGTAGATTGTGCAGCTTCACTTTTTTTTTTGCTATTGACTCACCTGCTAAAATCTTTCTCAGTTTCCAATTCTTCCTCTCCATGACCAAGACGCAAGAGGTGACGCTCATCAACATCTAAAGCCATGATTTTCTCAAACAATTGGTTCAAAGCCTAAAGGTTAAAAAGAGGAATCAAAAGAGCAGAAAATTAGATGCTAATGAAGGGAGGTTTGATATACTGGAATAATTGTTTCTCTTTTGAGAAGAATTCAACTGAAAACAAAGATGAAGAGAATATTTACATTAAGTACCAAATCACTATATGCAAGGCCTGATTTGTGCTTTGAAACAAACCACACTTTAAAGAAGGGGTGTCAAACTGGCAGCCCGGGGGCCAGATGCATCACGCACAGCTCACACCCACTCAGTTCTGCGAAAGGGAGAAATGTCGCAATATGTCACATGATGCCACGTTTGACACCCATGCTTTAGAGAGACAGTTCTTTAATTTGTTCTTTTATACATACACACATACATACATACATACATACATATTTGTTTTCGTAGGTTTTCACGGTATATATATGCAGATTTTGGTATGTTCGGGTCTTTTCCCGTGTAAGATTGGAAGTATTTAGGCAACGTTTCAATGAGATCTCACTCATCATCTTCAGGCTTTGGCTTTTTCTTATGTGAGCAAAGTGTGGATTTTAATTGCTGTTTCTAAGAGAATGACTGGCTCAAAGTCATGCAGCCAGTTTTCATTAGGATGGACTAATAATCTTAGCATATCATATCTTAGTAATCATATCATTGTATTATCTTAATAATAGCTTAGTAATCATATCATGTTGTCCTAATAGGTATGTTGGGTATGGATAATTGCGCGCTCTCTGTCTGTCCTTCTCTGTTAATTTCAATAGAACAATCTTCCATGAATTTGTCTAATTCCCACATTAAATCTTAATCAGATTAGATCTAATTAAATCAGCAAGTATAATTAAGTTAATTATATATATATATATATTTTGTTTACATTTATACCCCGCCCTTCTCCAAAAACACTCTTCATCTGGTTTGCCAGAAGAGTTCTATTGCTTTGTATACAAATCCTAATCCAAATAGAGCAGGGGTTCCCAATCCTGAGTCTGTGGACCAGCACCAGGTTGCGGCGTGCCAGAAACCGGGCTGCACAAACAAGCAAAGCTTCATCCGTGGATACAGGCAGCACATAAAACCACATACCCTCCGGTCCACAGAAAAACCTTTCTCCACAGAACCGGTCCCTGCTGTCCAAAAGATCGGGGGTGGCTGAACTAGAGGTAAACTCAGATACCAAGAGCCTCTCTGCAAACAATCCATAATTAATGGACAACACCATTGAAAAGGTTTTCTCAGAAGTCCTTAAATACATTTTAGTTTTACACAGCAAGACTTATATAGCCACCACTTTATTCAATGAAGGACTGACATAAATGACAGTACGGTCTGTCATAAGTAAGATTATATGGAAGAAATGTTCCTTCAGAAACTTGATCTCAAACCATTTTCAGTTCTAAAGATTAATTCCTGTACTCTGAATGGATTTATTTTTTCTATTTATGGTGTAGATCACTATACATCACTATATCACTGATCCCGAGAAATGTCACCACTATAAATATGTCTTCTCCTGACCTTGTGATGAATCTCAACTGTGGTTCAATTAGTGTCAATACCTGCTCAAACACATCCAAATGGATAGTTTCCCAGATCAAATTAGTATATCAGTGAAAAAGATTATTTCCTTTCTAACTGGGCCACTTGTAAGGTAATTTGCAAATGATACATTTCTTTTTGAAATTAAAACAAAGGCATTAAATTCAATTCAAAAGCAATAAAGGAACATACGGTGTGTTTACCTGATTGGAATGTGTAACAATAAGAGTCCTCTGCTCAGGAAAGTTGTGATAGAGGTTAGATATTATCTGCACTGCCACATCAGTTTTACCTGTACCAGGTGGTCCTACTACCTGCGGGGTAAATATACATAATGTATTTGGCATTTGACTCACTCAAGGAAGAGCTGTTCAAAACGTAAACAATTCAGAACAATCAGAAAAATAAATGTCTTTTTAACAATGAAGCTATCACAAGAAACAACATTATTTAGGAGGGAATAAAATGTACATTTTGATCGGGAAGTGAAAGCACAAGGAACAAAATATCAGGAAGGTCTAGATCTTGAACATGGTTCTGAACCAGACTTTATTGGTTCGTTTATGATTTTCAGCTGGAAAATCAACTGAAACTCCAATTAAAGAAAGTCAATTTTAGTAAGCCTGCACAGTAATAACAATTGTTAGAAAACATCTAAAATTCATTTCTTTTCCTTTTTAAACTTCCAGCAAAAAATATGAAATTCTTTGCTAATGACCATACTGAATATTGGAAACCATTTAGTTTTGCAAGTTTGGTAGAAAAATGCAAAATTCTTCTTCACTAGTTATTAATAAAGTATATTATTTGTTATTACCATCGTCAAACCAGGTTGCATTCCTGCCCGGATCGCTTCAATCTGGGTATGAGTAAATTGTATGGTATTGCTGCAAATTGAATAAAAATTAAATCAGTTAATGCAGGGCATGGCATACTAGTTCCAATTTAATTTATTTGATGCTTTTATGCTTATTTCTAACATAGTTATCCACCCTTTTAAACCATAAAAACTTGGTTGCTATATTTGTGTTTTAAAGGAATCTACATATAGCAACAGAAAATAATTCCTATTTTAAAAATCTGTATATTACTTCAAGTTATTATACTACCTTTCCAAAATGTCCCCATATGTAATTAGAGTACTGCAAGCCCATTGACTTAAAGCAATAATTTAATCTAGAAATTAAATATTTTAGTACAAACCTTAAACCGGTGATTTAGTGCTAAATGAAGCTACCAATAAAACTACTCACTAAAGTATCTACAGCAGTAAACAATATAATACTATTACAAATATTAAAATTGTACAAAGCATTAAAGACAGGCTCAGTGGCTAAGACACTAAGCTTGTCGATCAGAAAGGCTGGCAGTTCAATAGTTCGAATACCTAGTCTAGGTCTCCTGTGTGAGTAGGGGGTTGAACTAGATGACCTCCAAGGTCCCTTCCAACTCTGTTACTGTTACTGACATGCTCACAATGAACAAAGAACAAATCTTTTTTCCCCCAATTCATTAAAGCAGCTGCATCTTTTGCAATGCTCACACGGCTGCTTTGAAAACTGACTCCAACTGCTCAGAAAACACTTTGACTGCCAGCAAAACAAAGTGACTGCATCAGCAAATTTACTGCAATTAAATAATGACATCATTCTCAAATCATATTATGCAGGTAACTCCAGATCATGTAAACATGAGTTTTTAAATTGTTTAAAGAGAGAATAACTCTAACAAACATGCCCTTAATACCTGGATTTGTTTGAGTTAACTATATCACATATGTACTTCCACAAAAAGCTACCACAATATTACCGCTTAGGTTGATTGTATGGGTAAGGACCTCTGTTAGGGATGACATGTGGCTCAACAACTAGTGTTTTAGAACTTTCGGTATTTTCTTCATCACACTCTTTCCGTTTCTTTCCTGCTTCACTTCTGACTGGAAATGTTATTCTATTGGAAAAAAACCACAGTCCTTCAGATTTAAATGCCACTTGATTGTTAAAAGTTCATTTTAGGCACGGAATAGCCCACCTGAATGATCAGAACCATCAGAACCGTCAAATTTGTAGGAAAAAAAAGACAATATGATACAGAAAAACTGAGTTTTGGAATGACTGGAGATCAAGAGTACAATTTTAAAATAAATGGTTCTAAGAAAACAAACCTGAATCAAGAAACAGTTCTATATACAAGACAAGAATTGGTGTCAGTCAGTGACAACACAAAATAAACATTTTTTAGGGGAGACAAAAACAGGGAAAGCAATTAAAAGCTGAGATTTCATACTAATAAAGTAGAAATTAAGGGAAATTTAAAATTTGCTTTATAATCATAGAAGAAAGCTGTTGAATTACAATGGCACAAAAGATACTGTTTGGAATGTCCACAGGCAAAAATTTTGTCATGCAGTTGGATGGCCATTATGAGAATAGACTTCTGGATGACAGTCCAACAGGGCACTGCTTATGTTCTAATGAACTTGTTGTGAGATACATTTTCCAAGAATATAATGCATGCATATTTCATCAATGAGTAAAATTAACAGTGCCATTATTTTAATGAAAGACATGCTAATTAAAAAAAAAACTTTCACATTTGTACAAAGAACATCTCACCTGAATGGGGGAATTTGCAATGTTTGGTCTTCCACTGTTACTTTAATGTTATATCCAGGAAAGCTAGCTTTTAAGTGATCAATGGAAAGGAAGGTATCATTAAAATCCAAGCAGGCAATCTGATTTGGCATTTTTGAATAGTGAGCACTGCCAGGATCACCATAACCAAGGATAATATCATGCAGCCAATTAGGAACGACACACTCTGTGTTCATCAGATTTCTTATAGTCTCCAGAACAGCCTGTAATAATTTATAAAATGCATGGTAATAACATCATTCATCACTCATATTTAACTGCACATAACTTATTCTTCTGCTGTTAATACTTTTAAATTTACTCATTTCTGAAATGTGTTGAAAAGGGTTGAGAAAGCAGAAAAAATGAAATAAAATGAATAGTTTTAAGTTCATCATTTGAAGGACCATTAGGATATATTGTAGTCTAGTGCCTGGATTCAGTAAAGGACTGGATGAGGGCCATACAATGAATCAATATTGAATCCTGGCAGGATGAAGACTGTTCTTTCACAGATGTCATATTTCGTTATGCTAGCAGTCAACATAAGTCTTTTACCAATTTTCCCTTGCAAGCTCAGCAAAGGAATCACGCTTCTGCTATCCATTTGATAAATTATTCAACATCTGTCATTAGTGAAAGCAATTTATCTTATTTTCTCTCATGTGAGTTAGGACTTGTACAGCAACTAAAAGATGATAATCCTCTAGGATGCAGCTATCCTATAAGGAGGCTGAACCTAATCAATTCGTTTAATTTTAAACCTGAAAAAGTGAAATTAAAGACACTGTCAAGCCCTTTTGGCATTATCTTGATGTCTGACTGTAACTAAATTGCAAATAGTCCTTCAGAACTTCAAAGGAAAACAATCTCCATTAAAAGTCATTTTTTGCCTTTGAGGCACTTTAAAGCCATTTCGCTTAGAAAAAGCAAATGCTATTTTAACATATTTATTGCAATACAAGCAATATAAACAGATGGTTCTGTGGGATAGGTTTGATTATTTGTCTTGGAAATTCACCATCACTAAACAATGCTTACTTAGCATTCATTATTCTTCCACTGCATTAGCAATGAGATTTAACTGGAAGCAAACATTTAAATCTATCTTAGTTTTTACCATGGCTGGTAGCAGAGATTGGATAGAGACAACTGCAGTGCAAGGAAAGAAACTAAGACTCCTTTTTAAAATTTGTGCTTAAACAAATGTTCTGGAAAGTAAAACACAAACTACTTGGGAAAAGAAAACATATTACAACTTACTTTAAAATTGTTTTCTTTGGGTTTTCTTCTCATTATTATATTAAATGTTTCATATACATCTTCTGTTCCATTTTGGATGGTACTAGCCATGTCTTGTTGATATTGATTAGGATCCAAGAAAATTCTAAATGTTCTTGAGTCACCTTTAAGTCTTGGTTTGGGTTCCGGCCCTGCTTACAATGAAAGACAAAATTGATCAGATACTAATTAAAAAAGAAAAATCATAAAAAAGTATTTTAGAGATCAGTTCAGGCTGTAACCGGGCCTTTCCAACTTATTCCACTTTTTACTTTTCTTTCCCACATAGCCTGCTCACTCCAATATTGCATAAAATTGTTTATTTTTCTTTATCACAACCAATGATCAATCTTCAGAAAGGAATAGCTTTTTTACATACTATTTTGAAACCACAATGGTATCCAAAGAGTGCACCCCATTTCAATGTTGGATCGCTGCCTTATTGGCATAACCTCTGGCAAAAGTGTATTTGCTGAAGTCTATCAAGTTAAAATGCATTGTTCTGACCTCAGAAATGTTATGATGTTGTTCCAATCACTCTGGAAGGGTTCTAAATCTAAACTGCTTCCCGTTTGGTTTAAACAGTATTGTACATCCCACATCTTTAGATTAGATATACCACATTATCATTGTTTGGTTGGGTTTAGATAATGAATCTGAAATGTTAGCTTCAGAACATAAAGGACAATATATCCTCATATGATAAGCTGATAGTGTTCACAGCCTCATTTGCTCCTCCCTACACTCCCTTACACTATGAAAATGTATTTTGAGAGCATATTTTTTTCTTTTTCCAAGTATAAAAACAATCAATTCAAAACTTAATCAATGACAACAGCAACACAAAACAAAGTAAAGAAAGCTTGGGCTGACAAAATCAATCATCTCAGCTCTGTCCCTTCAGAATGACTACTTCTTTTGGAAGTTCTCATTAAGGGTTGTGATTGCTGCTATTGAAAAAGTAACACATATTAAAAGGCATCATTCTGATCCCAGTTTATACCTTCTCACATTGTTAGGGATGAAATTTTACAACAATAACAATTTCAATGAAATTTTATTATCATACCTTCTTCAATGACACGTCCCTTATCATCCAGCATACCCTGGATTTCACACCCCCTGACATAAACAAGGCCAGTTTGTTCTACAAATGGCTGCCTTCTATCAAACTTGGTACCATAAGGTTGAGTGGGTCGGACGGTAATTAGAAAGCAGACATCATGTTTGCGCAAACCTAAATGTAATGAGAGAGAGAAAAACAAATTCATTTTTTATACTTTTAAATATAAATTTAAATATAAATAAATGTGGTTTAAGAGAATGCAATTTAAGTCCATGGAAACAAAGTCAAATAGTTTTGAAATAACACTGATGTAACTATTCAATAAAACGTTATTTTTGTCATTGGACTTTCAGCAACATGCTTTTATTTATACTGATCTATAGAGCAAAAGGTCTCAGTCAGAAATGTGCAGCTTTACAAAGGAATCCATGAGTTATATTTACTGTTTTCAGGCAATCAATTGGGAGAGTTTCCTTTCTTCTCTCCATTAATCTTCTCCTACAGATGTTCATATCTTAATATTAAATTTCCCCATCAAAGTATGTAATGATCTGCCTCACAAGACTCAAAAGAGTTTTTGCTCAAGGATCCAGGGCAGGCAGTTATGTGTTAAAATCAGTGTAAATATTTTAATAGCAATATATGCTGATTTTAACTTTGCTGTAATTTATCATCCCCTACATTGTAATGCTGTTTTCATTTTTGTTGCTCTTTTGAATTCTTAAGGGAAAACCAGAGAAAAGTAATTAAATATATACCTGCTATAAGTACGAAAAATATATTACAATTACAGAGACTTCCGCTGGCAACGCAGGCTTCGTGGACGTTCCTTTGGGATCGTCTGCCCTGGGTTTCGTCAAACCGTCCCTGACAGCGTAAATGGGCTGTCAAACGGTTTGGAATTCTCTCCCCCGGGAGAAGGGGGAGGGAAGAGTGGTCAGGTTTGGGTAGAACTCCCCGGGAGCCCCTGGAATTAACCAGGGGATCGAAGGGTGAGAGCTCCCCTTCAGCCTGACGAAGCTCCGTGCCCAGGGTGCTTCTGTTTATACAGAACGAGAAGCCGCAACCATCTCTGTGCCAAGATTTATTTTTAAAGAGAACTCAACACAGACAGAACAAAGCAGGAGGACTAGCAAGAATTTGCAAGTAATAAATCTTAACTTCGGCTCTTAAATAGCTTTCCTTTGAACTAACTTTCAACCTGAGTGGATTTAAAATGGCGTTTGTAATATACAAAGGAAAGTGAAACTATAAAATGATAAAGAAAGAGATTTTTACACCAATATATTAAAGATTGGAAATTTTATTATCATACCTTCTTCAATGACACGTCCCTTATCATCCAGCATACCCTGGATTTCACACCCCCTGACATAAACAAGGCCAGTTTGTTCTACAAATGGCTGCCTTCTATCAAACTTGGTACCATAAGGTTGAGTGGGTCGGACGGTAATTAGAAAGCAGACATCATGTTTGCGCAAACCTAAATGTAATGAGAGAGAGAAAAACAAATTCATTTTTTATACTTTTAAATATAAATTTAAATATAAATAAATGTGGTTTAAGAGAATGCAATTTAAGTCCATGGAAACAAAGTCAAATAGTTTTGAAATAACACTGATGTAACTATTCAATAAAACGTTATTTTTGTCATTGGACTTTCAGCAACATGCTTTTATTTATACTGATCTATAGAGCAAAAGGTCTCAGTCAGAAATGTGCAGCTTTACAAAGGAATCCATGAGTTATATTTACTGTTTTCAGGCAATCAATTGGGAGAGTTTCCTTTCTTCTCTCCATTAATCTTCTCCTACAGATGTTCATATCTTAATATTAAATTTCCCCATCAAAGTATGTAATGATCTGCCTCACAAGACTCAAGAGTTTTTGCTCAAGGATCCAGGGCAGGCGGTTATGTGTTAAAATCAGTGTAAATATTTTAATAGCAATATATGCTGATTTTAACTTTGCTGTAATTTATCATCCCCTACATTGTAATGCTGTTTTCATTTTTGTTGCTCTTTTGAATTCTTAAGGGAAAACCAGAGAAAAGTAATTAAATATATACCTGCTATAAGTATGAAAAATATATTACAATTACAGAGACTTCCGCTGGCAACGCAGGCTTCGTGGACGTTCCTTTGGGATTGTCTGCCCTGGGTTTCGTCAAACCGTCCCTGACAGCGTAAATGGGCTGTCAAACGGTTTGGAATTCTCTCCCCCGGGAGAAGAGGGAGGGAAGAGTGGTCAGGTTTGGGTAGAGCTCCCCGGGAGCCCCTGGAATGAACCAGGGGATCGAAGGGTGAGAGCTCCCCTTCAGCCTGACAAAGCTCCGTGCCCAGGGTGCTTCTGTTTATACAGAACGAGAAGCCGCGACCATCTCTGTGCCAAGATTTATTTTTAAAGAGAACTCAACACAGACAGAACAAAGCAGGAGGACTAGCAAGAATTTGCAAGTAATAAATCTTAACTTCGGCTCTTAAATAGCTTTCCTTTGAAC
The DNA here is from genome assembly GCF_028640845.1 of Ahaetulla prasina. Classification (NCBI taxonomy): domain Eukaryota; kingdom Metazoa; phylum Chordata; class Lepidosauria; order Squamata; family Colubridae; genus Ahaetulla; species Ahaetulla prasina. The sequence continues at coordinate 310,970,525 of NC_080539.1, read as the reverse complement.
TAACTTTCAACCTGAGTGGATTTAAAATGGCGTTTGTAATATACAAAGGAAAGTGAAACTATAAAAGGATAAAGAAAGAGATTTTAAGACTGTCGTCGTAAAGAAATTTAAAAAGATTTTTTACTAATTTTAATTTTAAGAAATAAAGTTTAAAAGAAGATGGCAATTAAGCAATTAAAAACAACTGCTTTTAAAAGTGTTGGAGTGTGCTGGCATTTGCTTGTAAGAAGATTTTAGCAAATGGCGTTTTGTGTATTGGAAGTGAAAGTTAAGGAAATGCTTATTATAACTGCTGGCATGGAACTATAAGAAGAACATAACAAGCTACTTTTTAAATGGAATGAATAAGAACTGTTAATGATTTTTTTTTCTTTTTACCTTTTTCTTTATCACAATGTTTAAGAAGAAAAGTTTATTGAATTTTTTTTTCTCTTTTTGGTAGATTTTATAGTTTAAAAATGGCTCTTAAGCAAACAGAACTAACTACTAAAATCTTGGAAACTTCTTCAGTTCAAATATGGATTATTATTTTTTATAGGAACTTTTGGAGGCTTATCTTTTCTTAATAAGTTTTTAAACAAGAGACTTTTACACCAATATATTAAAGATTGGAAATTCTTTATTGTTAGATGTTAAGCTGATTGGTGAGCAGATGGTGGAAAATGTGTAAGATAGAAGACAAGGGGAAGGAGAATGCTTAAGATGTGATTTTGATGGTATTTTTTTTTAATATATATATATAGGGTTTAATTTTTATAACTGATCTATTTTGGGTATAAGGTGTTACTATTTGATATATGTGAGGTATAAAGGAATGGGAAGATGGAATATTGTTTAACTTTTGGAGGACAGATAGAAAAATTTATGGATGTAATGTTGGTATTTGGTTAAATAGAATTTAATTGTTATAATTGATATATTTTGGATATAAGTTATAAGTATAATTTTAATAATGTTATTTGACAGATGTAAGGTAAATTGAAGAAATATTAATATTAGCAATGTTATTTGATTTATGTAAGTGATATTAAAGATATGAGAAGATAGAATATTGTTTATTTTGGAGATTGGATAAAATTTAAGAATTTAAGCTGGAAATATGAATTATATTTGGGAGACTGTTTAAGGAAGAAAGGTATATTATAAAAGAATTTCTGATGAATACTGGAAGATGGAATATCGTCTTGGTCTTGATCGATGAAGATTGGATATTAAAACTATAAGATTCTGAAGACTTCAGGAGTGGAATGGATTGATATATATTTGGTGTTAATTTATGAAGATTGGATATTAAAAACTATGTATTTTATTGATGAACTGGAAATACTAATTTAATTGGAAGATTCTGAAGATTTTAGGAGTGGAATGGACTGATATATAATGGACTGGAAGAAGAATGTACTTTTTTGTTTCTGGAAGGGGAGTTAAGGTCTTAGAGAGAGGAGTGACTATGGATTATGACTTATGTTGTATTTTAATTTATGATTGTTAATTTTATACCCTGTACTTTGTTCTGGGAAGTCTCGGGGGGTGGGAGGGGGGAGGGAGGGGAAGGGGGGAGAGGGGGGGAGATGAAGGATCAATGTAAAGGAATGATTGAAGATATGTAATTAAGAAATAGAAATAATTTGAAATGAAATCAGGGCTGCTCAGCTGCCATTTCAGAAGGGAATGGAAAGGGAGAGGAGAGAGTGAAGGAAGAAAGTAGGTAGGCAAGAGAGAGGTAGAAAAGGGGGAAAGGAGAGCAAGAAGAAAGGGAAAGAGAGAGGTTAGAAAGGGTGGAAGAGAAGAGTGGGGAAGGAGGAGAGGAAGTAGAAAAGCGAAGGAGAGGAAGGATGAAGAAAGTAGAAGAAAGTAGAGAAGGGAGGAGGAAAGGTTTGTTAAGGAAGGAAGTGGTAGCTGGGCAGGTCCGAATAAGTAACAAATGAAAGTTAATGACTAATGTTGAACAAGAGACTGTATATTGAATAGGTTGTTGGAAAATGGAAATAAAACTTTTTTATTAAATATATATATATATATATTACAATTACACTAAATTTGTTCTGTAGTAGCAAGTAGCAATAGTAGAAAGTAGCAATAGAGTCACAAAAAGCTGGATTAAAATTAAGAATATACTTTTGATTTTAACAGGAATCCCCCTTGAATATATATGTATCTCCATCTAATATGGGGGTTGTTAACATGTGTGATACACACACACACATGTATCAATCAAGGAAGCACAGCTTGCAAGTTCTTCTAATATAGAGAAGCAGAGTTATCTCAATGTTCCTTTCCTTTTTTTATATAAATTATGTCATTTCCACATTCCATACTTAGTTCAGCAAGATTAGAACTTTTATTAATGCCCATAAAATGCCCAGTTGATTTTTGGATCTCTCTGTGGTCATCTAGCAAATGATTTTAAAAGGTTATGTTCACATTATTTTTCTATTTAATTAATTTGCCTTTCGGTAAATGGATCATGCTCATAATACTGTATATTCAACCATGATAGCTGAGATGAAAATCCCAAATTATATGCAGATTATCAGTCCTGGCCCTGTCATTCTTGAATGTTCTAGTTCTGCCTTGTTTACATCCTGAGGGCTTCCCTTGCTATCCTGTTAAAACAGGATTCTGGATTGTGAGAAAACATATTAAGCTGATCTTCCCATTCAATAGAGTAAAATAGGAACAAATGTAGTAAGTGGAGACAGGCATAAGCCCTTCCGTGACTTAGAGAAATAACATCTATATAGCATGACCCTATCAATAATTCAAATGTCAGCCTGGGAAGATGGATATTGATCCTTGATTCTTGATAAAAAAATTGTAAATCTAGAAATTAGATATATTTTACAAAAAATTTAATTATTTTGTAATGTTTATGTGGTTTGCCATCTAACATTTAAAGTTAAAAATAATTATCTATTCGTGACTTTGAAGATTACAAACTGTTCAAACTGAAGGACAATATACAGAACAGAAATAACATTTGACAATTCGTACCATTTACATTTTACTGAATACACTATAATGGTTTTTTACAGGTTTAACATTCATTTGAAATGAATTAATGACCTCTTAAGGATTTGATATCAACCAACACACTCAAACATACCTTCCCATTCATCTTTGATGTTGTCTCTAATATTCAAGTTAATTGTAACATCTGCACGGACTCTCATTGGCCAATTTTCTCCTATGTTTGGCTTTGCCACCTCTATGATGGTGAAAGAGACAATGGGCTGTGCCATTCGAGCCCATCCACCAAAGACAATACCACCATATTCTGATTGCCTAATAACCAAGATCAGAAATAAGAAGCTGTAAACCTTTGGACACAAAAAATCCCTCATTACAAACTTTTTCCAAGGACTGAAATTCCTTAAAAACAACTCTAGAAACAAAGCATAAGAAATAACCCATGGCCTTCAAAGCATGTTTTCATCTAAAAAGCACCATAATTAATCTAATCTAATCTGAGTAATTACACCCTTTCCCATAATCTGGTCCCGTAAAATTCGCTTTCTAGGTGAACATGAGAATAAAACAGAATGAAATCCATTCAACGTTCTTCTAATTTAGTTAATTTCCCATAGCTAAAAATAAAAGGAATGACAAAACAAAAAGCATCATAGGCTTAGAAAATCATTTTTAGTACAGGTAGTCCTTGACTTATGACCACAAAAATTTATGTTGCTAAGTGGGACATTTGTTAAGTGATCTGGCCCCATTTGATGACCTTTCTTGCCACAGCTGTTAAGTGAATCACTGCAGTTGTTAAGTTAGCAACACAGTTGTTAAATGAATCTGGCTTCCCCATTGACTTTGCTTATCAGAAGGTCACAAAAGTTGATCACATGATCCTGGGACACTGCAACCATCATAAACATGAACTAGTTGCCAAGTGCCCAAATTATGGTCACGTGACCATGGGGCTGCTGCAACGATTGTAAGTGTGAAAAACAGTCATAAGTCTCTTTTTTCTATGCCACTGTAACTTTGAACGGTCACTAGACGAACTGTTGTTAGTCAAGGACTACCTGTACATATCTTTAATGTAACCACTGTGTATGTTACCATGGTTTCATCCTACTGACACTATCTTCAATGTCTTGTCTGATTTCATAAGTAGACTCCAGACGAAAGAGGTTGAAATTTCTCAGGAGGTAATCATGAAGAGTTAGAAACTGTAAATTCAATTTTGGGAGGGCAAGACAGCCTGGAAGAAAAAATGGATGGGAAAAGAATTTATCTCTAGTTTCTTCTGGGAATTATTTTTTTGTATTACATACTGCAGCTGCAACTCTATGCTATTTACCAGCAAGCAAGTCTCACTGAATTCAGAGGAACAATTTCTTTAGAGTAGAAATACAGAGAATTACAAGATCGAAACTTATTTTATCACATATAAAAGCATATATATTGTTCATAAAAAGGGCTCTGGTCAAATAAACACTCTTGCTGAAAGAAGTGGAACAGATTACATGCACTAACTTCCTCTTTCAATGCAATCTGTGTTTGAATCAGGAGACTTAAGCTATAACTCCTACAATTTGTACTTCTGAATGGACCCAGCTGAGTTGTACTCAGTCTACTCTAAGCCCATATTCAAATACGGATTTGTAGACATATTTTATATTACATATACCCTCAATGTCAGTTTTAAATTAAAAGGTTAAAGATGTATGGATTGGGTTTGTACCCCAAATGCCCATTTATTGGACAAGGAATAAACAAAGGGAAATGTAGTCTCATTCATGTTTTAGGATACCTTAATCTACTTCATAGAGCATATACTGAAGAGGACCACTGTAATTGTCTGCCAGCACATGGATAAAGGCCTGGATAACATAGCCAAACTCTTAGGTTCCCTCCTTCTCTAATTATTATCTCTTAGAACTGTACAATATATTCCATTACCAGTATTTCAATTATTGAAATGGGATGGTTCCATTCTGCAATGTTCCAACCTGGAGTAGGCTTATCTGAGGTAGAACTATTTCTAGAACATTTGAAACAGGGGTGTCCAAACTTGGCAACTTTAAGACTTGTGGACTTCAACTCCTAGAATTCCTCAGCCAGCTTTGTTGAAGTTGAAGTCCACAAATCTTAAAGTTGCCAAGTTTGACACCCTGACTTAAAAGAACACAGTCTGAGGAAAATCATTTTTAGTACAGGTAGTCCTTGACTTATGACCACAAAAATTTATGTTGCTAAGTGGGACATTTGTTAAGTGATCTGGCCCCATTTGATGACCTTTCTTGCCACAGCTGTTAAGTGAATCACTGCAGTTGTTAAGTTAGCAACACAGTTCTTAAATGAATCTGGCTTCCCCACTGACTTTGCTTATCAGAAGGTCACAAAAGTTGATCACATGATCCTGGGACACTGCAACCATCATAAACATGAACTAGTTGCCAAGTGCCCAAATTATGGTCACGTGACCATGGGGCTGCTGCAACGATTGTAAGTGTGAAAAACAGTCATAAGTCTCTTTTTTCTATGCCACTGTAACTTTGAACGGTCACTAGACGAACTGTTGTTAGTCAAGGACTACCTGTACATATCTTTAATGTAACCACTGTGTATGTTACCATGGTTTCATCCTACTGACACTATCTTCAATGTCTTGTCTGATTTCATAAGTAGACTCCAGACGAAAGAGGTTGAAATTTCTCAGGAGGTAATCATGAAGAGTTAGAAACTGTAAATTCAATTTTGGGAGAGCAAGACAGCCTGGAAGAAAAAATGGATGGGAAAAGAATTTATCTCTAGTTTCTTCTGGAAATTATTTTTTTGTATTAAATACTGCAGCTGCAACTCTATGCTATTTACCAGCAAGCAAGTCTCACTGAATTCAGAGGAACAATTTCTTTAGAGTAGAAATACAGAGAATTACAAGATCGAAACTTATTTTATCACATATAAAAGCATATATATTGTTCATAAAAAGGGCTCTGGTCAAATAAACACTCTTGCTGAAAGAAGTGGAACAGATTACATGCAGTAACTTCCTCTTTCAATGCAATCTATGTTTGAATCAGGAGACTTAAGATATAACTCCTACAATTTGTACTTCTGAATGGACCCAGCTGAGTTGTAAGCCCATATTCAAATACGGATTTGTAGACATATTTTATATTACATATACCCTCAATGTCAGTTTTAAATTAAAAGGTTAAAGATGTATGGATTGGGTTTGTACCCCAAATGCCCATTTATTGGACAAGGAATAAACAAAGGGAAATGTAGTCTCATTCATGTTTTAGGATACCTTAATCTACTTCATAGAGCATATACTGAAGAGGACCACTGTAATTGTCTGCCAGCACATGGATAAAGGCCTGGATAACATAGCCAAACTCTTAGGTTCCCTCCTTCTCTAATTATTATCTCTTAGAACTGTACAATATATTCCATTACCAGTATTTCAATTATTGAAATGGGATGGTTCCATTCTGCAATGTTCCAACCTGGAGTAGGCTTACTGAGGTAGAACTATTTCTAGAACATTTGAAACAGGGGTGTCCAAACTTGGCAACTTTAAGACTTGTGGACTTCAACTCCTAGAATTCCTCAGCCAGCTTTGTTGAAGTTGAAGTCCACAAATCTTAAAGTTGCCAAGTTTGGACACCCCTGACTTAAAAGAACACAGTCTGAGGAAAAGCCCTTTCAGTCCTGGACCATTCAGACTGACAACTCTGAGTGACATAAGATTTTGCACCCACTATGTGCCTTTAGGGATGTAGATTTTCAATGATTACGTAAAAAGTCTCTTCTAGTTGCAATATTTAGTAAATGCATTGCCCTTGGAAATTCCTGTTTTCACTGTAACATCATAAAGGAAGCTCATGACTGCAGAAATAAACTATTCCTTCGTATTTTTAGAGAGCCATGCTTTCCTTCCCAAGAGGTCTTTAGCACAAATCCTAGGTCTTCATAGGCTAATAAAACTTAGAGAATTCTTCAGTAATCTTTGGGTTACAGAAAAATACAGGAAAATAAATATTCTTCACTAGCTTACTCTACTTTTTCATCCAACTTCTTCGTTAACTGTCTGTCTTATATATTTTTTTCTAGAACATACACCCAACAGGAAAAAAGGAAGCAACACCTTTCTATCTCAACGAATCAGGGAAGACAGCTATCCAAAGGAAATAGAATGAACACTTTCCACGAAGAGATTCACTTAATTTTTAAACTCATTTTCATAAAATACCTTCTTGTGTTGAGAAATCTAAATCTATTTCAGTAAGTTTTACCTTCTCCAGAATAGTATTCAGTTGGAACAATATTTTCATCCCAAATAATCTTCTCAGTGGGATACAGAGGCATCTGATTAAGCTGCTGAATTTGAGAAATTCTACGTTCATGTCGTGAGACCTAGCAAACAAAAACATCTTTATGAGTACTTGCAAATTGCTTGCAAATAAAATGTTCAGGTGCTGGAATTAACTTGGAAGCATCAAACAATTTGGTCTTGTTCTAGCCTATCAAAAACTTATCCAAATGTTAAGTTCTGTAGAAAAAGTCCTTCTGAAGATGTTCCTATGGTCAGAAGATTCTGACATGTTGGCTATGTTACTCCCAGGCAAGGGAGTAATTTTTTTACCGTTCTTTAAAAGAAAAAAATCTATAACAATCTATTTGTTTTGTCAAGCTTTTAGTTAATTTACGTGTTTTTGTAGATATGATATGTGTGTATTTCTCCTTTATAAACCGTCTTGAATATTTGTTTGAGTAGACAGGTTTAAAATAATTGTATCAATAACTGGATGCACAATGCATTTTGATAACTACATCAAATATAGACATGAGGTTGACAATATACTTCACTGGAGATAACTATCTTCAAAATTACTAGTAATCATTTTGACTGAATTTATTATAAGGAAAAGGTAAAGAATTGGGTTCTTTTAAAAATGTATTTCTCAACAGTTCATTCAAAGAAGCTAAATAATAACAGCACTGAATAGGAGGCCCGGGCTGGTTACAGAATACATGGCAAATGTCCACTGACACATTAGCAACATTGTAAAGAGATTCGGCTGACACCAAATACAAGAAATTGTTTGGAATGACAATGTCACACAATATTTAGCATGACTTCCATTCAATACAAAATGTGAACATAACTACAGCATGCTAGCAACTTGTCTACAATGTAAGAAGAGCATTATCAAACTACTATCCATGCAAACATTGTTTCCAAAATATTAACCAGTAGTTTTCTCACAGGACATACTGCCTTTGAAAATGCACATAACCAATAATTAAAAGCTGCTCAAATTAATAGCTATATCCTATGAACGTGATTTTCATATTTGAATTGCGCTGGATGAATTATTTCTTTCACTTGAAACATATACTGATGAAATAGAATTCTATTGCTTTTCCATTTTTCAAATGATCTTGACAATTCTTTGTGATAGTGAGATTTTAAGTATTTTTATTTTGTTCTAATAAGTGTGTTTATTAAACATAATTTAAAGATGGGATGCAAGTTGAAATAATACTGAAAATGATAAACATGGCATTTTTATAGATGGCACAACTTTTTGGACTTTTCTTTCGTACCACAATTTATTTACACTGTCTGCTCATCACAAATTCAGATTCTGAATGACCATCTGAAGTAACCCAAAAAGCTATAGGTAGACAAGGACATATACTATCACTTGTCAGCCTGTCATGAAGTGACATGCTCTTCAAAACCAAGACAAACAAACCTTAAAGAATTCATTTAAGCAAGAATAACTTAAACTTACCAATAGCTCAAGCAGAAAGCATTTTTCATAATTTGTATTTTCTCCTTCACGCAGGGCTGGCAGTAAGCAGAGATATGATGCCACCTGGTGGAGTGTATCTGGACTAAATAACAAAGAAATGTGTTAAGAATCATTCGGCTTTTATGAAAAAAAAAAGGCCTATTTATTTTGATATTTTCATTTACTTCTATCATAAAAAAGAGACCAGGAATGATCTGCTTGGTTGAACAGTTCCAAGTAGTAAAGTTATATAATAGTGAAACTGCCCATATTCAGTTGCTATGGTAAAGGAACCTACTATGCATACAGTACTTCATCAAGATTTAGTGTTATTTATATGAGCAAACTCATGTATGTAGCCAGGGAATCACTCCTAAATTAAGACTTGCAAAATTGATTTATCATTATGCTCAAACAGAAAGTGGTGTGCTTAAGCAATTGCTGGTTAATCAAAATAGAAATAATGAATCCAGTGTACACAGCTAGGTTCTTTTGTTTAATTGTAAAGACAAGCCAGATCATATATAATGTCAAACTAAATGTCAAATGAAGTCAAATGAAGACATAGGAACGTCTTCTTGAGCATATTCCGGCCTACGCACCTTATGTGAAATACTACACTGTGGTTATTAAATGCATACCAGACCATTATTGTGCAGATTCTATTTAAAACCAGCAGATAAATTACACTGCTTTTTGGTCATATAAATTACTAAGCACTATAGCTGTGAATTGCAATTAACAGAAATATTTGTACAGAATATGCTTTTTGGAAACTAGATATACTTTCCACTCTTTCTTTTAAACAGTAACAGAATTACTGCCCTAAATTAAAAAAAAACCAGTTTAGTTATACAGAACAGGGTATGAATCACAAAGTATTTTCATTTAAGCAACCATTTCAGCTGAAAATATATAATAAAATAGTCAAATTTTTGGCTTAAAGAGATGGCCAGTCATTGCTTAAAATATCCTGATCAACACGAAAATCAAGAATTTGCCATTAAATATCTACCCCAAAAAACCCTTAATCAAAGTATGATAATGATGATGTACCTAAGAGGCCCAAAAAACTTTAGCAGAGAATCACGTGTATCTACAGCAGATACATTTGAGAGGGCAAAACTGTAGAGTTCCGGAAAGTGTGCAAAGGCAGCTCTCTGAAAACCAATCAAGAATCAGGATTAGAATCAAAAATTCTTATCATCTACATAATTTGCAATTCATAAGACAAACTGCAAACCTCTGAGAATTAGCTAAATATCAACAGCAAATAAAACAATGCTTATTATAAATTTGTTTATTGCTAATCTTAGCCACTTTCATCTTCATTTACGCTTTATATTTATTGGATTTACTCATCATCCGAAATGATGACGGCTCTAGATAATATATAGCACCAAATTAATAACATTAATAATAAAATATTATATCAAAATATAATATAGATTAGCATCCTCTTCTAATCTGTGAAACAGCATGTACATTTTGATACTATATATTATTTTTTCAACTACTGAAATTTTCAGTCTATGGCAGTCTGTTCTTTTTGGGTAGTTTCAGTCTGGGAGAAGTTGGCTCAGTGGTTCCTCACAGACACCACAAAGGTCATCTCTCCCCACCCCGCTTTTAAAACATCTGTATGAAACCACTGGGGGAAGCCCTCCAACAATTTGGGTTTACAGTATGCTGATGATACCCAACTATACATTGCTATTCCAGACTGTGGGGCAGATGCTTCTGATATTCTACTCCTGGAGGATGTTAGGCTCTCGGTAAGACAGAACAGGCTCAAATTAAACCCAACGTTGCTATTCATACATCAAGGTTCTCCTTTGGTGCCAGTGTTATCCCTAACAGGAACTATCTCTGCAGCAGCAGCTTTCTAATTCGGGAGTGCTTTGGGACTTGTGGTTACTACTTGAACAGCATATGAAGGCTGTGTGCAGAGTGACTTTTGGTTAGTGACTTTTGGCTGGTACACAAATCGTGTCCTTACCTGGTGGAGGAAGACTTAAGTGATAGTCTCAGTACCACTGTATAAGTATTTGCAATGTGCTTTACATGCGGCTGTCTGGATATTACAATCAGTGCAGAATGTGCTCAACGCTTACACCTATATTGAGGGCCCTGAACCATTATGGGGAGATTTGGAGAAAGAGACTTCTAAAGAGCAGGTTCCATTCCAGCGGTGCTTCAGAAGTCTCCTTCCCTAAATTGCATGATATGAACTAGGAGGCTTTCAAAACAGTGAGAGAATGGAGCCCATAAGGAGAATGGCCTTGATAAAAAGCCCATGCCTTTCATAGTCTGAGTGTGCCTGTCAGTAATTGGTGAAGAACAGTGAAGGCAATTGGGACATTCTGTGGGGCAGGGAGCAGACCAAGGCCTCCCGAGCCTAGAAGGGTAGGGAGCATTCTGAAGCCTCCCTGGGCCATAGAAGCTTTGCACAATAGTTGGCCAAATGAATGGCTGAGATGGGGGAGGAAAATGTGGGTGGGGATAATTGAAACACCCCTGCAGTGATAAGTGCAAGTGCACTGTCAAGCACCCGAATTGGGGAACTGCAATGGCTCTTAAGTTTGTGCATAGATTGTAAGTTCTTTTGTTCAATACCATCATAATGTTGAATAATCACTGAATGTATGGTTATAAGTCAAGGACTACCTGTATGAGTATGCCTGTATCTAGATATGATTCAGATTATACAGAAGCAAATGAATACATTTCTTACGACGTATAATGCTTTGCAAATTGTACTTCAAAACATATACCCATGCTTTCAATTTCATAGCAATAGCAATAGCACTCAGACTTATATATCGCTCCGTAGTTACAGCCCTCTTTAAGTGGTTTACAGAGTCAGCATATTGTCCCCAACAATCTGGGTCCTACTTTTATTGATCTTGGAAGGATGGAAGGCTGAGTGAATTTTGAACCAGCCAAGATCAAACTCATGGCAGTGGGCAGTTAGGCTGCAATACTGCATTCTGTGCCACCATGGCTCTTTTATCATATCCTTTTATCTCAGCATAAATACTTAAGAATAAATGATATATAAAACAAGTCCTTTCCAAAACGAACTTTGATAAAAAGTTTTATTTTTAAAAAATCTTGAAAGAAATCTTAGAGAAGTCTGAAGGTCTAATTACTTGGAGGGAAGTAATTCTATCATAGTGAATTGTAGTCATTTCATTTGCAGTCAAAGCATTTCCAGTCTGATCATTAATTTCAAATCCAGTGTAGAATTTGAGCATGTCTAAAAGCTGGAAGAAAAAAAGTAATATGTGAAGCCAAATAAAACAGTAATATCATGAAAGTTTTATTCTAGTAACCGTGCAGTTTATAAACTGTCCAGATATTCACTAATTCAGGGCATGCTTGGTAATGTTTAAACAATAATTTATGAATAATGTGACTGGAAAATATTTAGAAAACTTTTATATTAGATTTTAAATTTTTAAGGCTTGGAAGTAATTTTAAAATGAATGTATAACTTGAAAATTGATCATCATCAGAAAAATCCAAACACAATTAGACTTAAACTAATAGTTACAATGCAAGGAAACCTTATTTGCTTCTATATAAGCATCACAAGAACAATCAGAGGCAGGAAAGATTGGCAGTAACTGTTACACTCCCAAATTCCTACCAACAGAAAGTGATGCTCACTTGCCCATTCTCACTTTTCAGTGAATTTCCACTTTTCATGAAATTCCAAGAAATTCAGTAAATAAAAGCAAGTCTCACCTGACAGAACAGATGTCCCTCTTTGTCCCTTTTTGCTAGGCTGGATAAATAACAATGTACAACTAGGTGGGAATCATCTAGTATAGTATTAAACCATCGCCGTGTTGGAAGCAGAGCCTAAAAAAGAAAATATCACACCCTACAATATTATGCAAGCCATTGTTTGATCACATTTATTACTCAAACACTAGTTAGGATTCAGAGCTCATTAAAAAGTGTGACTTGTTTTTACAGGTCTCTATTCTGAAAAAAAAAACAAGTCCTACTCAATCATTTATAGTGTGCTAATTTATATTGATAAAATATAAGAAACTAAATACTCAGATTTTTTGAAAGTGTAACAGAAATTAAATTAATATTTTCTGATGAAGATTGTAGCAGAAATTGGTACCTCTTAAACAGAGATAAACACTGTTTTCTTAGCTCAAAATCACACTAGGCCTTTGAGTGAAGTATAATTTACCAGTGTCCAAAAAATATCAAAAAGAGAATTAATCCAGAGATCAGGTGGTTAAAATATAACACTATTGATAACCACATAGGGCTGGTTTCTAAATGTTTGTATAATGGGTGTTGCTATAATTTTTATTATTATTCAAACACTAAAAGCATTTAGATTTTTAAAAATAGAAGATATTAAAAATTGGAATAATGCCTGGTACTGAATTTCTGTTACTGTTATTTTAAATTTCAGCATTTAGAGCAACAGTAAAGAAAACCAAGAAAATGCAGCAAATATTAACATTAGCAATCATAATTTAAGACCAATATTAAAACTCTTTTTTATGAAATACACACAATAAACTTATGTGCCATATATTGGGAGGTGAGGATGGATTTGGATGTGTTTGTATATTATCCCTCTAATCCTTAACCTATCTTTAAAAGCAGCATGGTTTGATTACCAAATTTCAAAAAGGACAAAATGCTAAAGCATACTTATGATACTGTAACATATAAAAATATGAAATTGCATATATTGCACAATAGGTTGAGAGGATTTTTTTTCTCCTCACAATACTAGAATGAACAATGCTCACAAATAACTTGAAAGTCTATTCAAAAAGCTCTTACAGTGAATAAGCTCTAACTATAGCCTAGATGATTTTGTAAAAGAACTAACATTTGTCTTATAATTGCTTTACCTCTAAATCTATCATGAATTCAATAAACCTTTCACAATAGCGCACTTTATCCATACAGAGGGCATCTAGAAGAAAACATAGACAATTATACATTATCTCAAGGAACTTGGTGGGATTGTGGTTAGAATGCAGCATTGCAGGCAAACTCTGCCCACAGTTCAATCCTGACAGGGCTCAAGATTGACTCAGTCTTCCATCCTTCTGAGGTCAGTAAAATGAGGATCCAGATTGTTGGGGGCAAGATGCTGACATTGTAAAACACACAGAAAACGCTGCAAAGCACTATGGGGCAGTATTTAAGTCTAAATGCTTTTGCTATCTCCTTACTTTATAAAGATAGCAACCTTACATGTAAAAATCCAGAGGCTTTCAGTCAGATTGGCTGAAAATTATGAAAGTCGTTGTCCCAAAAGATGTGGAAAGCACTAGCTTGGGAGTAGAGCCAAAATTTCATCCAGAAAACTCTGACATTGTAGCAATGCCAAGTAGAAAAGTCGAAGGTAAGAGTGCACTGAATAAAGACCTCTCAATAATCTTGCCCTCCTCCCTCCATTTGAGAGAGCAGCTACAAGAATTAGGGAAATAGGAGCTCAAGACAAACAAATAAACATTAAAGTTTAGAATTTTTTTCTATTTGGGATTCTTTCTCCACTGTGGAAGAACACATGGGCAAGAACTGATCTTAGAAGAATGTTTCTTTAAATTTTATGCCTTAGCCCATTAAGCCACACATTAAAGAAGGAAAGGTAGTATTGCCCATATCAATTACTTACCTGAAATAGATATTGACTTTAATACAGAGATAAATTTCTGGATAAGCTGTGAAAGGAATCTCCTTTCCTGATATGTCCTGCAATATACACACAAAAGAAAAGCTAGTGGAACTCTGCATAAGCAGCCATTGAATTGGCATGGCCCCTATCTCATCATCAAACATTCAGCTTGAATGTTTACCTTTTGAAACATTCTAAAATATTTTTATTTTTTCTGAACTAAACAGACTAAATACAGCAAGGAATTTTTTTCATTAGTAAACTCCGCTACATTATAAACTATCCATAATGTAATATATTCAACATTACACTAACACCACTGAGTTATTCAAGACATGCATATGGACAGCTGCATCATGTTTCAACATAAAAAAAAGCTATAAAATTTCAGGCTCATCTCAAGGAAAATGTTTTCTCAAATTTTGTTTTTCATTTTGAAGGGAATGGCAAGAAAGAAAAATTTCAGTGCTATTCTTCTCACTTTTTCAAAAGAAATTCCAAATCACTACATATTTCTATGTACTTCCTGAATAACTACTTAGGAAAAAGTATTTTGCTAAATGGAAACACCAAAGATTATTGGGAGTTTGGTATAAAATGGGTGGGGGAAGAGAGAGGGGTAGGAGCAGTGGTGGGATTCAAATAATTTAACAACTGGTTCTCTGCCCTAATGATTTCTTCCAACAACCAGCTCACCAAACTACTCAGAAAGTTAACAACCGGTTCTCCCAAAGTGGTGCGAACTGGCTGAATCCCACCACAAGGGAGCAAACAGATAAATTGCAAATTGGCTTTGCTGCAAGGAGCTAGGCCATGGAACATACTGTATGCTTTTGCCTTCTAGTCCTAGCTAGATGTGGTATTATAGCCTGCCCAATTCCCAACTTCTCACATGGCTTAAAAATGAGTTTCCAACTAAGCTCAAGAACTACTATTAAACAACAGTGGTAGAGTTATTATTAACTTACTGTAATCGTGTCTTTTCATCCATTTTCTCATCATTCTTCTGGATCAAATTCCAAAATTTTTTAAGTTTTGGTGTCTTTTTCAATTCAAGTTGTAGACGTGCCTAAAATTGAGGATTTAATTTTTCAGAATATCAGTACTGCAGCATTTACATTTACCTATTATGCTCCTATTTTCATTTAAAAATAAATATGGCAAAGGGACTTGTTCGCCCACCAAAATACAAGATAAAACAACATTATGGCTTACAGTCTGAGTAAACCTAAATCATGGTTACATACAGTATGTTAATACAGCCAATGAAATTTAACTTTGCTTGCCTTCCTCAGAAGACATGAATGGGGAGGTGGGATAAGCTACAAAAGGGCACCGAAAACCATTGAGCATGCAATAAATATTACTGTTCATTGTATATAAAAGCTTAATTGATAATACAAATAAATAAGTATGGTGGTTAAGGCATAAGCCTTGAAACTGAGAGTCTGAGTTCTAGTCCTGCCTTGGCACAAAGCCAGCTGGGTGACCTTAAGCTATTCATTTCCCTATGCCCTAGGAAGCAGGCAATGGTAAACAACTTCTGAAAAACCTTGTCAAGAAAACTGCAGAAATTTGTCCAGGTAATGTCCAAGAATTGGAGACAACTGAATAAAAGAAAAAAACTCTAAAAACAGAAATTTTATCTGTCTGTATATTCACTATAATCATAAATATAAACATCTATATCTATACCACAAGGTTCTGAGATCTTTGAATCATTTATCTTAGACAACTTACAGGCTGCAGTCCCATCCACATTGGGAGGGAGATGAGTTGCTGGATTTGTTCTCTGATCAAATCCACTTCCTGTCCAAAAAAAAAATTAGAAAGGAATTTGGGAGTTTATACAGATTTAGATGCATCATATATACAACAGGCTGTATTTCTAAAGTATGGTTATTCAATTTGCCTTGCTGCACTTATTTCCTTTCTGATTCATAAATAAATGAATGTTGTACCTTGATGAACGTATCTTTTCTTTTATGTACACTGAGAGCATATGCACCAAGACAAATTCCTTGTGTGTCCAATCACACTTGGCCAATAAAATTCTATTCTATTCTATTCTATTCTATTCATGAAAATAGCTTTTAGTTGAAGAGTAAGAAAGCACAATTTCATGAACTGAAATCTCTCAAAAATGTATTATGATTCAGAGTTAATATTCTGAGCAGCTACTTAAACATTTCAGTCTACTTTCTACTATTCTTGATTTGCTTCCAAGCTCTAGGTTTTATGTTATTTCCATAACCTCTCTTTAATCACTCTAGCAGCATCTTTACTTTAGTGCCTCAACATATTTCTTTAAACTTTCTTGTAGCGCAAAATTTTGGAGGGGGAAGAGATTTGTCTGTGTTGTTTTTATTTTAAAAAGGCAACAAAGCAGGCTAGCAATGTTAACAAAGAAGGATGCTATAGTGAATTGGTATTACAGTAGGCATTTTTTCACTGTATACTAAAAGCATTATTAATTGTAACAATATCTGAAAAATAAACTTACCAAGCTGTTGAAACAATGATCAAGGAACAGCAAGAGTATTGTCTGTTCTTGCAGAGTGATTTCACTATCCTTCTCTGCCAAGGAAGCCACCAGCACACGTTTGAAAAAGAATGGAAAATGCTGTGGCTTCTTCTTGAATGTCTAACCAAAAAACAGAAGTAGAAGAAGATTGTCAATAAGTTCAGATGCAACAACATTTGGGGCAAATAAAAACCTTGAGACAAATACAAGTTCTGTTCCCACTTTCATATTCAGGTACTATATGAATATGCAGACTCTCATTCCTAAATCTTATTAAATTTACTGAAAGATTAGAATATGTTTCTCATATGCTGAACTATAAGATTTGCATAGACCAGGGCTGTCAAACTTGCAGC
Organism: Ahaetulla prasina; assembly: GCF_028640845.1. NCBI lineage: Eukaryota > Metazoa > Chordata > Lepidosauria > Squamata > Colubridae > Ahaetulla > Ahaetulla prasina. The sequence goes on along the minus strand of NC_080539.1, from coordinate 310,953,218 downwards.
CCATGGACCGGATGCGTCACGCGCTGGCCACGCCCACATTTAGCAAAGGGGGAAAAAGTCCAGCTACATCATGTGACGCTGCTGTAACAACGTGAGTTTGACATCCCTGGCATAGACAGTTGGGAATCTGTTATAAGGAGAGCTCCTAACTGCACATAAATGGATAATCTTAATTGTACTGCTTATGTGGAAATTGACGATGTTCAAGGAATTGGTCCAATAACATGCACCAATTCCTTAACCTCTGTATTTAACACGGAATCTGAAGATTAAGATATGAAGGACACAATCAATTCACTAAGACATTCAACTTTAATGAGGTTGGTCCCTCCTTCAACTAATACCTGCCCACAAGCATCCTCTCAGCCTGTAACAAGTAAAAAGGAAAAGTAGGGCTAGCGGGATTCCATTGAAAGGCCAGTCCCCTCCATGGTTTTCCTTACCCTCCACTGCCATCTTTCAACATCTATCCCATCAGACTACAAGGGAGAGAAATCTGGGAGGCAACTTGCAGAGGAATCAAGAATATTTAGCTCCTAAACTGTTTTATTTTAGTACTTATCTGTTTTCTGTCTGTAACCTATGCAAATCATTCAAACAAGGGCATCACTTATGGCAAAGCTACATGACGTACCACTCCTCAAAGCTCAAGCTGGCTAACCCTAACCCTAACCCTCCAAGTGAGGTTAATCTGAGGACTTTCCCAGATCCTTTGCACATGCTCAGAAGAAATTCCCTATAGTGAACATGGAAGCACATATCAGTTCAATTACATAAAGCTGAAGAAGGGTGAAGCTGCTTTTCATTTCCCACGCTGTGATCTTATAATAAGATAACCTTTGTCATCCCCCCCACCCCCCGTGGGCATTCTGGCACACATTAAAAATGAAATTTTGTTGCTGCTCTCAAAGTGTACACATACATAACACACATATAGATATGTTGTATACATACATATGTATATACCTACAGCCTAACATTTTTTTTTTATTCGCATTTATATCCCGCCCTTCTCCGAAGACTCAGAGCGGCTTACACTATGTTAGCAATAGTCTTCATCCTATTTGTATATTTATATACAAAGTCAACTTATTGCCCCCAACAATCTTGGGTCCTCATATAATACATTATATGTATTATAAATACTATTGCCGCAGCTGACTGTTGGGGGTGAGTTATTGGCCCCGATGGAAAGGGTCCGCAACTTGGGCGTCCTCCTGGATGGACGGCTGTCTTTCGAAGATCATTTGACGGCCGTCTCCAGGAGAGCTTTTTACCAGGTTCGCCTGGTTCGCCAGTTGCGCCCCTTTCTAGACCGGGGTGCCCTATGCACGGTCACTCACGCGCTCGTTACATCTCGCTTGGATTACTGCAATGCTCTCTACATGGGGCTCCCCTTGAAGAGCATTCAGTTGGTTCAGAACGCAGCTGCGCGGGTAATAGAGGGAGCCCCTCGTGGCTTCCACGTGACACCTCTCCTGCACAGACTGCACTGGCTACCTGTGGCCTCTCGGGTGCGCTTCAAGGTTTTGGTGACCATCTTTAAAGCGCTCCATGGCATAGGGCCGGGTTACTTACGGGACCGCCTGCTGCCATCGACTACCTCCCACCGACCCGTACGCTCTCACAGGGAGGGACTCCTCAGGGTGCCGTCCGCCGGGCAGTGCCGACTGGCGACACCCAGGGGAAGGGCCTTCTCTGTGGGGGCTCCCACCCTCTGGAACGAGCTCCCCCCAGGATTACGTCAACTTCCCGACCTCCGAACCTTCTGCCGCGAGCTTAAGACACATCTATTTATCCGTGCAGGGCTGGCCTAGGGTTTGATTTTTTATAAATTTAATTTTAATGGGGTTTTGTATTTTAACTATAGTTTTAAATTTGGCCTAATGGAATAAGTTTTTTAAATGTTGTTTTAACATGTATTTATATTATATTTTATGTTTTATAAGGCTGTAAACCGCCCTGAGTCCTTCGGGAGATAGGGCGGTATAAAAGTTTGAATAATAAATAAATAAATAAATAAATAAAAATATAAATATATACAAATGAAAACTTGTATTACTTTATTTTGCAGAATAAACTTTCCATTAAATTCTAGCTTTTTTCAAAAGTAGCAATGAGTAAAAAATGCATTCAGCAACGATACTTTTCACATTGACTCTGCTTCCACTGCAAAACTTTTAAACTATCCATAGGTATTATGCAATGTAAAATATAGTGGCAGGTGACTTCAGATAAGGAACAATCAATGCATTGTATACTCTAACATTTGATAACTCTTTAAGTGGTTAACAAGAAAAATGAAAATTAAGAATCAAAGTCTCTGCTTGCTATGACAGAAGTTTATTACCTCCCAAGCTGGAACATTTTCTCTGAACTTTTCATTCACCATACAACAGATGGACATCAAATAAGCTTTGCTAGACAATTCAGGAGCATAATTCACCCATAAGTAATTTTCCAGGTACTGACTGAAATGAAGGGGGAGAAAATAGTGACCATCTGTCTTGTATGTCACTAATCAGAAGATCAGCAGTGCAATTGTTTATGAAAACTTTTCTATAAGCCTTGTAACTAGTTTTCAGTGTTATCTTCCAACACAATTTACTGCAGCAAACTTATTTGTGACAATTGGAACAATTCAAGAATACAAGACAAAAACATTGGTCTTCTTGAAATTTCCATTCATTAAATGAATAGAGACATTTTACATATACAGTAGAATCTCTGGTCACGACCATAATTCGTTCCATAACTTTGGTTGCAACTCGATTTGGTCTTGACCTGAACCTGTGAACCTGAACCTGAGTTTGACCCTGTGACTCCCGAGGACATGGACAGGTTGCTGGGTAGACTGAATGCCACCACGTGTTTACTGGACCCGTGCCCCTCCTGGCTGGTGCTGGCCACTCGGGAGGTGACACGAGGCTGGCTCCAGGGGATTACGAGTGCTTCCTTGTTGGAGGGAGTCTTTCCGGCCGCCTTGAAAGAGGCGGTGGTGAGGCCCCTCCTCAAGAAGCCTTCCCTGGACCCGGCTGTTTTAGGTAATTATCGTCCGGTCTCCAACCTTCGCTTCGCGGCGAAGGTTGTAGAGAGTATGGTGGCATATCAGTTTCCCCTGCACCTGGAGGAAACTGTCTATCTAGACCCGTTCCAGTCCGGTTTCCGGCCCGGTTACAGCACTGAGACGGCTTTGGTCGCGTTGGTGGATGATCTCTGGAGGGCCAGGGATAGGGGTTGTTCCTCTGCCCTGGTCCTATTAGACCTCTCAGCGGCTTTTGATACCATCGACCATGGTATCCTGCTGCGCCGGTTGGGGGGATTGGGAGTGGGAGGCACCGTTTATCGGTGGTTCTCCTCCTATCTCTCCGACCGGTCGCAGACGGTGTTGACGGGGGGGCAGAGGTCGACCCCGCGGCGCCTCACTTGTGGGGTGCCGCAGGGGTCGATCCCCTCGCCCCTTCTGTTCAACATCTATATGAAGCCGCTGGGTGAGATCATCAGTGGTTTCGGTGTGAGGTACCAGCTGTCGCTGATGACACTCAGCTGTACTTTTCCACACGGGCCACCCCAATGAAGCTATCGAAGTGCTGTCCCGGTGTTTGGAAGCCGACGGGTCTGGATGGGGAGAAACAGGCTCAAGCTCAATCCCTCCAAGACAGAGTGGCTGTGGATGCGGCATCCCGGTACAGTCAGCTGAGTCCACGGCTGACTGTCGGGAGCGAGTCACTGGCCCGATGGAGAGGGTGCGCAATTTGGGCGTTCTCCTGGATGAGCGGCTGTCTTTTGATGAACACCTGACGGCCGTCTCCAGGAGAGCTTTCCACCAGGTTCGCCTGGTGCGCCAGTTGCGCCTTTCTAGACCGGGATGCCTATGCACGGTCACTCACGCCCTTGTGACGTCTCGTCTGGATTACTGCAATGCTCTCTACATGGGGCTCCCTTGAGGGGCATCCGGAGGCTACAGTTAGTCAGAATGCAGCTGCGCGGGTGATAGAGGAGCCCTCGTGGCTCCCGAATGACACCTATCCTGCGCAGGCTGCACTGGCTGCCTGTGGCTTTCCGGGTGCGCTTCAAGGTTTTGGTGAACGTCTTTAAAGCGCTCCATGGCATAGGGCCGGGCTACTTACGGGGCCCCCTGCTGCTACGAATACCTCTCACCGACCCGTGCGCTCTCACAGAGGGACTCCTCAGGGTGCCGTCGGTAGCGACAGTGTCGTCTGGCGGCGCCCAGGAAGGGCCTTCTCTGTGGGGCTCCCGCCCTCTGGGCGACCTCCCCAGGACTTCGTCAACTTCCGGACCTCCGAACCTTTCGCATGAGCTTAAAACTTACTTATTTATCTGCGCTGGCCTGGGTTAGTTTTTAAATTTATGGGTTTTTAAATGGGTTTTAGTTTTAAATTTTAATTGTGGCCAATTTTAATAAGTTTTTTAAGTGTATTTTAAACTGTATTTATATATTGTCTATTTTACTTGGCTGTGAACCGCCCTGAGTCCTTCGGGAGAAGGGCGGTATACAAATTTAATAAATAAATAAATAAAATAAATAAAACCTAATTTTGGAAATTTGGTTCTTACAAAAAAAAAATGGCACGGAAGGGGAAATTGTCCATGGGAAAAAAAATGAATTTTTTGGTGGGAACCCGATTTGGTCATGGTCAGAAGCATTTGTGACCAGAAGTTCTACTGTATTGGTACAGGCATTATATGGATTTGAACATTACTTCAAATTGACTACATAGCAATAAAAAAACAAGCACACCTATTTATTAGAATGAAACAAATGTCTGTTGTCTCAGTAACAATGTTTTATGAAAGTCATATTATGCAAAAATTAAACACATTAAACAAAAATAAACAAAAAAACATATATATAAACAACACTCGACTCCAAAATACAGATCCAAAAAGGGATCACATTCAGAAGTTACAGACACTTCAAATTAAGTGGTGTCTCATAACTGTATTCAGAAGCACATCCACCTAGGCTTTATATAACGGGTAAATGCAAAGTAATACATATGGTACACCAGTATTTTTAAACAATGTTGATACCAGAACATAAATGTGTGTCTGTGTGTGTAGTCCTTGACCTACAAACTTACAAGTTTGCTTAATGACCATTCGACGTTACAATTGCACTTTTTGAAAAAAGTGATTTATGACCACTTTTCACTTATGACCATTGCAGCATACCCATAGTCATGTGATTTACATTCAGATGCTTGACAACTGACTCATATTTATAATGATTGCAGTTTCTTGGGATCATGTGATCATCTTTTGTGATAGTTTAACAAGCAAACTTTAAAAGGAGGTATTAAGTTTTCTCTGCTGTACATTCTGAATTCCATAATTTTGGAATCAAATCCATAAATTCACACAACCATCCTATTCCCTTAATGCAAACCTCCTGTGCTAAAGAGTAAATAGTTTAAGAAAATTTCATTCAGGAATTCATAACAAATTGTTATGCTATACCAGACCACCTGTCATCAGTTTTGGAGCTAGTATCAACTCATTCTATAATCAGTTTATACTTTAAATTTATTTTCTTTAAAAAAAACTTACCTAAATTCTAGCAGCATTATCTTTCTAATAGCAAATCTGAAATCAATTAAAAAAATTAAATTTTGTCACTTCAAAATCAGTAAAGAAGAATATCTCAGCCTAAATCAGGTATGTATAAACCCAAGGGCCTCCAAATATTTCTAAATTGCAACTTTTATATCCCTCATTATGAGCTCTGCTGCCTAGAGCTGTGGTATGAGCAACATTTGGTGGGAGGGGAATTTTTTTTTAATGTAAATAACTGGCCATTTCACTTGCATGAGATGTACACAAATGTACACAATTTCTGTTCAAAAGACCTTTATCCTTAACCTGGAGAAGCCCCTTGCAATATAGTTGTTATGCTACCTTGAACAATTACAATGGCATCTAAGGATGTATAATAATAGATTTTCTATACAAATATGCTTCATAAAGACCTGATTTGGATTACTTTATTCCAGTGAATAAAACTGCCCAAGCAGTACAATTTATAGAAGAAAAAAGCTCACATCAAGTCATTTTTTATTATGCTGTCATTACTTAAAATGCATAAAATGTATCTATAAAATAAGCAGTTTGGCAGTTATTCATAAGTACATACTTTGACCTAACAATTTCTTTTCCATACACATCTTCAATAACCTAAAAAATAAGAAAAAAATTAAAATGTATAAAAAAACAATTCTCTTTTCCCAGTAATCTGTATTTGCAAGGATTAAATAAGCAATAAATCTTCCATCACTGTTATTACAATTAATTTTTCTATTATTACAGAAATTTTACAAACATCTTGCTAAAAATAAGAATGCATCTAGAATATAAAAAAGTATGGTAATTTAAAAACTTTCAAAATGAAAAATTTTGCTAGGTAATTTTAAGAGTAAAATCAATATTGTTTTAAGGTAAAGATATAAGCTAAAAAAAATAGATTGATGTTATTGCTTTTTATCAAATTAAACAACAACGTATTTTATTTTTGGTATCTATTGTCAAGTTAAGAACAAATTACTAAGTGTTAAATTTAAACAATTACCCTTGACTCAAATGGCAGCTTTTTCTTGACATGCGGCGCCCAATATTTATTTGCCAGCTGCAAAATAAAAGGTTACATCATTCAATTATATTATTCATATACACTGTAAACGTATTTACAATGTTAAATGTATACCGTTATGTATAATTAAAAGTGTATTAGAAAAAAGAAGACATACGAGATAGTTTAATCCAGCAACTCACTCTTGGGTTAGTTTGCATTTCATGTTTTGGGGCATATACAGGTAGTCCTCAATTTACAATAGTTCATTTAGTGACCATTCAAGTTGCAAAAAAAGTGACATGACTGTTTTTCACACTTATGACCGTTGCAAAAATCACGTCACATGATCAAAATTCAGGTACTTGGCAACTGGTTCATATTTATGACAGTTGCAGTGTCCCAGAGTCATCTAATCAGTTTTTGCAACCTTCTGACAAGCAATGGGGAAGTCAATGGGGAAACCAAATTCACTTCACAACCACGTTACTAAGTTAACAAATGCAATGATTCACTTAACGGTGGCAAGAAATGTCATAAAATGGGGCAAATACCCCCTTAACAAATATTTCACTTAGCAACATAAATTTAATAAGCTCTTTCAGGTATCCAAAGGACTGTCAGATATAAGGTCAGCTTGTTCAGATTTGTTCCAAAGGATGTAAGAAACAACAGGTTTAAATTAGAACCAGAAATAATTTTCTAACAACTAAATCTTTAAAAAAAATGAAATAGCTTGCCTCAAGAAGTGGTGGACTTTAACCCAAGATGTTTTTAAAGAAGCCGGATGTCAAGAATGCAATAGCAGGGGATTTTAGCAATGGCCAGGGCACTGGATATATAATCTATAAATGAATGTTTATCAATAGAAGCAAAACTAAGCTGTGTGTAAGAGCATGTTTTTGTTCCTTTCGTATTCAAGGTGGTCAATTCTAATCATATATCTAAAATTGTAACCACTTGCTGTAACAACATATTATATTTCTTCTCTGTGCTTTGCATAAAGTTGCTTACCCAGAAATAGAATAACAGAACAGAATGTGTCAGCCTTTGATTTGATCCTAAATCTCCAAACACAGTTCTGTCTGTGTTGCAACAGATAACTGCATTAAAATCTCTGATCAAAAGGTACCAGCATTAAGTTATATGAGAATTTTTTATGTTTATAACAGAACATAACAACAGAGGTAGAAGAGATCTTGGAGGTCTTCTAGTCCAACCCTCCCCCCGCCCAGACTGGAAGCTCTTATTGTCTACTTAGTGTCCTAGTATGATTTATGTTGATTGCTTATTTCACATCCATGACTATCACTAAGTGTTGTATCTAATATTTTATGATGAATGTATTTTTACAATGACTATGATAATGATCTATCACTATTGTTGTATGTACACTGAGAGCTTATGCACTGGAGACATTCCTTGTGTGTCTAATCAGACTTAGCCGATAAAGAATCCTATTCCTATTCCTATCCCTAGCCCAATCCCATCCTATCCCATCCCTATTCCATCCCCATCCCAATCCTATCCCCATCCTATCCCTATGCTATCCTATCCTATGCTATCCTATCCTAACCCCATCCCCGTTCTATCCCTATCTTATCCTATTCTATATTATTTCAGAAAAATGGTAGCCCAATCTCCTCTTAAGAAACTTCAAGTTCTGGAGGCAAGTTGTTCCACCGATTAATTGTTCTGTCAGGAAATTTCTCTTTTCTTCCAGATTTGAGGCAAGCCAGGAGGAAAAGGTTTCCAAGAAGCTCTGATCAAAGCAAAACTACACCTCTCCTTCCAACCCCAGCTCAGTCCGGGTCTCCAGGGCAGCCTCCATCTCCTGCCACGCCTTTACCTGCGTCACGAACTCCGCGTTAATCTGAGACACGGTGGGGGCTACGATCTTCTTGGGCGGAGGGAGAGACTCCGGTTGCTGCAGAGCAGATCCTACCGGCGCAGCCATGTTGCTCCCTCACGAAAACCCCCGTTCGAGCTGGTTAACCTCTTCCGGGTTCAAGATAGGGAGGTGTTTTTTTTCCCCTTAGGCCCGCCCCCCTCTCACCTCATCAAATGGAATTGCCCGTCAGTTCCCCGAGTATCAGAATTACTTCCGCTCTTCGACTCTCACTTGCTCACAGAACGTTTTGCGTAACAAGCTCTCCACCAATAGGAAATAGGAGGGTGGGGGAAGGAAAGAGCGGGTGGGAGCGTTTTTCTATCGCTCGCTGGATTTTTGCTACGAAAACGCGACTCCTTTAAGTAAAAGTAGGGGAGGGGTAGGAGGGGCTGCATTCCAGTTAGATGGCATCTCTTATGTTAATGTTCTCAACCTCAGCTACTTGAGCTACAACTAGACACCAGAACAGTTTTTTCCCGAACGCCATCATTCTGCTAAACAAATAATTCCCTCAACATTGTCAAACTATTTACTAAATCTGCACTACTTCTTATAGTTCCCACCACCCATCTCCTTCCACTTATGACTGTATGACTAACTTTGTTGCTTGTATCTTTACGATTTATAGTGATATTGATTGTTTCCTGATTGCTTATTTGTAGCCTATGACTATCATTAAGTGTTGTGTTGTACCTTGATGAAGGTATCCTTTCTTTTATGTACACCGAGAGCATAAGCACCAAGACAAATTCCTTGTGTGTCCAATCATACTTGGCCAATAAAATTCTATTCTGTTCTGTTCTATTCTGTTCTATTCAAATGCGTGGACCTCCAACTCGCAAGAATTTCCCAACCAAGCAACCAGTGTGCTGCAGCTTCCAAAAAGCCAATACAAACTTAGGATGCCTGAATAGAGGAACAGAGCATGTGAAGTGTTAGCATCACTTTAGACTGCTTTGGTAAAACCAGACTTGGAATGCTGAATCCAGATTTGGTCAGCACAACACACAAACACACACACATACACAAGATGTTGAGATTCTACAACAGAGGTCTTCAAACTTGGCAGCTTTAAGACTTGTGGACTTCAACTCCCAACTCCCAGAATTCTCCAGAGAAGAGCAACAGAGGTGATTAGGGGCTTGGATACTAAAACATGAAAAACCGCTTGCAGGAACTGTGTATGTCTAGTCTAGCAGAGAAAAGGGCTAGAGGTGGCATGATAGTGATTTAATATCTGAGGGGCTGCCACAAAGAAGAAGGGGTCATCCTATTCTCCAAAGGATATGAAGGCAGGACAAGAAGTTACCGATGGAAATTTATCAAGGAGACAATCACTCTGAAATTAAAGAAAAATTGCCTGACAGTGAGAATAATTAAGTAGTGGAATTTGTGGATACTCCGACACTGGAGTTTTTAAAGAAGAGATTGGACATTAGTCTGGAATGATATGGGGTCTCCAGCTTGTGCAAGGGACTAGAAGGTCCTTTCCAACTCTTGTTATTCTGTTATTCCAGCATGCTGTCGGGGGAATTCTAGGAGATGAACTCCACACATCTTAAAGTAACTGAGATTGAGATACACTGGTCTAATACACCCTGGCTGATCTCACAAAACAAAATATATGGGGTGGATGGGAAACATCAGAAAATCTCAGGTTACAAATTGGTATTTGAGGAAAAAAGTGAAGAAGACAATGGCAAACTGCTGTCATAATGTTGCAAGACAGATAATGAATATGTTCATGTACCAATTATTAATAATCTTGCATTTGTTTGTATACCACTCAATCATGGGTTGATATTCTCACGCTTTAAAAGCATGGTTTGAAAATCCAGGTTAATTTGGCTGCTTAAAAAAACCCTGAAGATTATAGCTGATTAGTACTTGGAATTCACTGTAGTATTAGGAAATTCTATGGGTGTAAATTAAAGTGAGAAGTCAGAGAAAATCTGAAAGATGGCAATAGCTTGTCCCTTCTCTCCTGCTGCCAAGAGAACTACATAGCTGAGCCAGTCCAGCTCATTATAAAGAGATGTGGCTGTATTGTTTTCTAGAGTAGATCTATTGTAATTAGAAGTAGAATTGTTAGCACAATCTTAGAGAAGGTCAATAATTTCAATAGAATGCAAGTCAGTAAACATCTGAATAAACATATACTGTGTTATACCCTTATGAGTATTTTGAAGAAAATGATTGATCTATACTGAAACTGCTGTGTTTGTTGTAGCTACTCTTACATCTACATCTGATGAACCTTCAAAGGTTTATTGTGAAATGATAAACTGAGATGATAGCTGCTCCCCTCTGCTGGACATAGGATGTAAAAGCAGGTATTGAATTTGTTAAAAATTTGTTCCAAATGTTTTGCATATTCAGTTTTTCAGTCCACATTATAGTATTCTAAATGCAACATTGAGTAGTAGTCAGTGATTATGTAGTGTAATAAAGACATTATGTCATTTTGTTCACATTTTCTCAAACCACATACATTCACAAACTTCCTTCAGGATTTATCTAGGTGCTGGCTTTGTTACAGAGATATGCTGATAATAAGTGGAAGGCACCTTTTAATTTAGTTAAAATACATTTCTGCCATGCTCAGCTATTTCTTCTTCACCAAAATAACTAATTTTGTTTAAAGTTGAGATAATGCAAGTAATAGTTTGTATTATCTGAGAAGACTGGTAAATCATGGTAAAATAAACATGGTTTAGCACAATGTACATATTCAAGGAAGCCTCATTCTCAAATATGTCTCATTAGCATTCCATTATATTTAAAACAGAAATAAGGAGCTAATTCAATATCTGTATATCTCCCTTTCTAAACCATTAATACACATTTCTTGAATTATACTTAAAATTATGATTATATACTTTTATAAAGGAGACATTTAGGTATCCAAGAATTATTTTTATATTAGAATTAATTCTTCAGAAGCCATATTAGTCTGTGGAAATAAACTTTTACCTGGTTCTACTTCTTTCTTGGTAGATTTGGATTGTTTATTACATTAAAAGGCAGCCAATGTTTTGGCACAATCATTAATGTTCTGGAATCATACCTGATGTAAGTACAGGTTCACCTTGTCGGAAGACATATCCATCTGGTTTAGTTCCAAGCTGGGAGAAAGGCACTGGAGACAAAATGGAGACTGGAGGCTGATTGGAGAAGTTTAATGATGAAGCAGAACCACATGGGCTCTGAGCAGCTGACCAAAATGGAATTGAGTGGAGGGTTTTTATACTTTCTCTTGGGCTTTGTAATTGAACTCCTGTTCCTGTGCAAGAACGTATATTCTATTGGCTGTAGTCAGACTCCCATGGGATCATAGCTGGCTCTATAGGCAAAAGAACAAATCCTAGGTGTTTGTCTTAGGTTGCAGTTTCTGAAGGTGGCTTAGCCCTGTGTTGGATCTTGAGAATATCCTGTCTTGAGTGGATTACAAAATCTGCTGTCAATTTTGGAAGGCAATTTTCTTCTTTGCTTCTTAACTACCACATATTTTAGCTGGGGAAGTTGGGAGGGGTTTTTTGTTGGAGCGGTAGGAAGTTAGTCATAACAACATTCCGTATTCAAGGACATCCAGCATCTGATGGAGACTGCCTGAAGATTGTATCCAATTGAGTGTGAAGAGTTGATTGGACAATGTGATGAACTTGTGGGTGTGGGGCAGGGCTGTGAGCTGTCAACTGGGTGTGGAAAACCTGGAAGCTTTCAGTTTTGAGTTTTCCCAGCTGTGCCAACATGACATCTCTAATAAATTGGAACTTTGAGGAACCTCAAGCCTCAGAGCTTTATTTTGTTGGGGGGTATTCCTTGGAACCCTGACATCTGCATTTCTAAAAGCTGGCCTCAGTATCTGCTGGGGGCCGGGAGATTGAGTCTGCTTTCTGTCTTTTAAGAACATGTTTCTCCATTTCTCTTTTAGGGAAATATACTATTCTGCCTTTTTAATATTTCCTAAAATATTCCATTCTTCTAGGAGAGGGGTGGGTGCTAACTTTCTACAACCTCTATTGTGAGAATTTTAGATATTAGATTAGATTAGAGATAAGATAAAAAGGCAATTCTAAGGGCCTGGAAATTTCTATTCAGGGCTACTCTTTTTTTCACTAAAAGATTTCATTTTTTTAAAAAGCTAACAATTGTGAGCTCTTGCTGCTTTCTTGAAAGCACTGTAGAGCATGGAATAGTTGATGTTTATCTAGTCAATTTGCTTTTGATTTCTGGGACTTCCTGGATACTAAAATTAGACATTTATCAATGGCATCTTACAGTGATACAAGAAGACTTGTCAACTGAAGCTGGGATTTTGTACCCTGAGATTTCAACTTTTCAAACTGCAAGAAAAATTTACTCAAAGTGATATTTCTTGGTTTTTTAAAAAAGTGTACTTCATCTCATCTTAAGTTTTATACAAAAACTTTGTTTCCTTATATGTCTTTCATGTAAGGATAGAGATGGTTTTGAAGAGCAGACAGATTTTATATTTTCTTGAATGTCAGATAAATAATTATTTATTCCTCTCTACTCTCTTAGAAGCAATCAGAAACCATTTCAGCATCTGATAGAGCATAATTTGAATGTCTGTCTGCAGTCAACTCCTACATTCCATTTAAGTTTATACGAAGATCAGACTTGACAAAGTCTCCTCCTTTATTGACTGAGTTTGAGTTGGCCTAACAGGTAGTACTCTAAAATGCATTTCACATTTTTTTCCTTAAAGTGCTTATGTTTGCTTTTTTTTGTTTTAATCTGATACATTTTTTTAACCTAAGTTATTAAATTTATTGGAGACCTAAATTGACATTACTTTCAGAAACCTCACTGTCAGTTCAAATTTCCTTACAAAAAGGACACAGAAGCAGAATGTATGATTTTAAGCCGTGGTTTGCTTAACTGTAGTTTGTTGACTAAAGTATAATTGGCTGGGGCCCCATAATAAATTAAACCAAATTATGTTCTGTTAATCATAGTGTTTGGATTACATAACATAACATAATAACAGAGTTGGAAGGGACCTTGGAGGTCTTCTAGTCCAGGGGTCTCCAACCTTGGTCCCTTTAAGACTTGGGGACTTCAACTCTCAGAACTCTGGGAGTTGAAGTCCACAAGTCTTAAAGGGACCAAGGTTGGTGACACCTGTTCTAGTCCAGGCAGGAAACCCTACACCATTTCAGACAAATGGATTCACTTTACATGTTAAGCCAAGACAAAATGAGCCACATTGCGGTGTTTTATGCTACGTGAATCTAGCCTACCTCTCAGTAGAAGAAGTGAAGTAGCATTTTTTTAAATATCACTGGCCATCTGAAATAAGAAGTATTAGAGAACTAATACTTCACCTGGAAGCAGATGATTAAAGGATGAAAAGCAATGCAGGGGGAGACTTTCATTAATCTATGCTAACTAGATTAATAAGAACTCAACTGCATCCATAGACTGCAAAAGCTCTTGTAACAAAAATAAATAGATAAGTAGGTTAATAGACTATATAAATATAAAATATATAAAAAGGAACCCCTGATGTGTCTTCCCTTATTCTTGGGAAGTCACAAAAGTGCTGTTGGCATTGCAGCTTGGATGTTCGAAATTCATAATAAAAAAGATAGCAGAAAAATCTATAGGTGTAATTTACAAGCCTAAACTTATGATAATCATATTGAAAAAATTCAGAAATCCCATCTCCCGAGGACTGTCCTCAGCAAGTGTTTGCAAGGCACAAAATTTACTGCCTGTGCAAATTCACTATTCTTTAACTTGACAATGCTGGAAATCAAGTCAAAACCCCTTGTTTTCAGAGATTCTGAATAATGGTTTGTTCAAGGTAACTGAACATATATCACAGAGTACATTGCCATCCCAAATTTATTTGTAGAAGAATTTAAATTAGCAAGGGTAAAATAGCTAAAAATATTTATGGGCACTTTGAATACAGGGAGCATTTCTTTACTTATTTTAGTGGGCAAAGGGCATTGGGATTAAAAGAACAAATAAAAATAGGAGAATTCAAAGACCTGTTAAAACAATGAAAGAATAGATTCCTTTGCAACTTCTGACTGGAAAAAGTCATTCAGGACACCTACATAAATTTTTGAGATAGTTGATGGGATAACTATATGACACATATGAGTATTTTAAATAGTTTAGTCCCGTGATGGCGAACCTTTGCCATGTGTGCCACAGGTAGCATGCAGAGCCCTCTCTGCGGGCAGGCAAGCTGTTGCCCAGCTCAGTTCCACTGTGCATGCGCACACACTTCTCGCCGGCCAGCTGATTTTCTGGTTTCTGCAGGAGGCGGAGCACATGTAGGAGACATGCGCGCATGTGCAGCTGGTTGGGGGCACACGCATGTGTGGGAGGAGCATGGAGTGGCGCCCCCACATTAAAGGGGAGAGTAAGGGGTGTCTGCAGCACTCTATCCCACTATCTCTCAGCTTGCCTGTGGCCGCACTGAATAAGCACCAGCACGTCTTTTTCTGGGCGCGGGGCTTCTGCTTGTAGGCACCAACAGCAGGTTGAGACAGAAGCATGGCGAAGGCAGACAATCCCAACAACCTGTGCTGATACTTGTTCAGCGTGGCCACAGGCATGCTGAGAGACAGTGGGATGGACTGCTGTGGATGCCTCTCGCTCTCCCCTTTGGCATGGGGGGGTGCACCACTCCCTCCATGCCCACCTGCCACCTGCGCATGCACGTGACCCCCAGGCCCAAAACGAACTGCGGGGGGGGTGTGGCGTGCACGCGCGGGAAGTCATGTGTGCATGTGTGGGGGCTGGGTGGAGCATGGGGTCACACGCACAGATGTGGGGCAGCGTGGGGGGGGGTCAAGCACACATGCATAGGGATGGGATATGCAGGGGGGACAATACATTATGAGTGTGGGTATGCACGCACGTGATCTCCCCGCGCTCCCCCACTTTTGGCATGCGGCGACAAAAAGGTTAGCCATCACTGGTTTAGTCAGTACTGTAGCAATATAGATCGATCTAATTCAAACTCAGTTCAAAGAAGATTGGGTATGAGGAGTCAATCAGATGAGAATTTATTTCAGTAACAGCAGGTGAGGAGGGGAAATGTATTGTGTGGCCATATGTTTGTGTTTGCATGGCTTGTTTACCTTTGGCTAACTGAATCGTGATTCATGAAAATGATACACATTTTGAGTTTGCATGATAAACTGAATCAAAAACCCATGAAGGCTGGGTTTGTATAATATGCTAGGTTAAAAAGTGGTTGGCAAATTTGTGATTATGATTCATGATTTTCAGCAATAGCAATATAGCAATCATAGCAATAGTAATTAGAGGGGACCAAAAGGAACTGAAAGATAGCTTTTGGTAGCATTGAATTTTGGATTTGGGACTGCTCAACTGCTCTAACTTGGTGCTAGAGAAACATTCTTTGCATCTGCTATGATGTAACCATGGCTATTGCAAGTACATGGGTTAAATCTATCTTTGGTTCCTAGAAAAGTTATTCAAGTTGAAATGAGCCTCTGGATACTCATAGAGCTGTAACCCTAGGATGCAAAATGATCCAGGTTGTCTAGCGGTCTAATTCTTTTATACAGCTATAAACAGAATTAAGTACATACAAAGATCAGTGAAGCAGTGACTGTTTTCCTTATCCTTGCTTGAATTGACTTAGAGTCCCATTCTCAGGAATGCTGTCACACACCATCAGAATGCTTCAACCTTCATTGTATCTGATGCTCTTGGACGTGTGACATCTATCACAGACAGTTCAAACAATAGCACAGAACCAACAATTTAGTTGCCATTCATTCCTTTTTGTTTCTTGAAAGCAAAAGCTGAGCTCATATCTACTAATCTTTTATAGAATCCCCAAAGATCCCCTGCTTTAAAATTAGTTGCAAGCACTATCAATTATATCTGCTTAAATGGACACATTTAATTACTATGGAAGGGAAATTGATTTTTAAATTACCACTGATTGCGCTGTGGGTATCTCCGTTGGAAGACAGGTACATCCAGGCTTTTAAATGTAATGAGTATATTAATTAATCTCCCACTATCAGTAAATGAACAAAGTCTCACTTTCCTCTTAGAGTCATTGTTTTCGCTGTAAAACAAATAAGGATATTATGGCGATTTTCAATTGAGTTGGAAAGGATCCATTGATAATCTTTTTGTCTTAGAGAAATGGTCCTAGAATGTAGGCATGCCTGAATGACTTTTGCTTGTTGAAGAATTCTGTTTTTGTATTTCGTCTGGCAAAGCGTAGGTGTTATGTCATTCAGCACCTACGCACAATTGTCTGATCTAATAGGGACTAAATAATAAATATTCACCTAGGCAGTAAGTAGGACAAAAGCTGTGCATATCAAAAAATGGCTAGTCTGCTAGGCCAGGGTGCTTGAAGTCTCTCCTTGCTAAATCTTTTGTAAGCTAAATCTTTTCTGCCTGCAAATTTATGATGGGAATTGCAAGAGCACAGTGAATTAGGTTATGCATTTCCAATGAAGAATTGTTTCTTTGAATTAAGAAATAGTAATATCTAATATAAGTGACAGTTTGGCATAATGGTTAAGGCACTTGGCTAGAAAGATGGGAGACTGTGAGTTATTGTGCTATTTAGACACAATGCCAGCTGAGTGACCTTGGCCCAGTCATTCTCTCTCAGCCCTAGGAAGAAGGCAATAGCAATTCCTTTTCAGGAAAAATTGGAGGGGGGGGAACCCTGCAGAGACTTTTCTATCTGGTCACCAGGAATCAAGGGTATTTTGAAACCAATGTAAAATATCTAATATTATTCTGTCTCTTGACCAAACCAGTAAAAAGAATATTAAAGTCTGAAGCAGCAGACAAATCAATGGAATACATGCAAATTATCATAAAAGTTAAATTATTCTAATAATCATTTTCTTTCCATTTTAAAAAAGAAAGTTATCCATGGTGATTGAGAATTCTAGGAATTTCTGCCCAAACTCAGGCTGGGGAAATTTGTTTGTCACGCAATCATTTCCATTCTTACATCCTACTAAGTTGAATTTGTCAATGAAAAGTATGCAGGCATTTTTATGACTTACATCCAAGAACCAGCTTATTTTTTTTTTCCGTTTGAAATAATCTTAGGAAAGCCATAATGGTCAAATCTCTCTTAAGGTAGCTGCCATAGTAAAAGAAATAATTAGCCATTATAGCCATAATATAAAAGCCATTGAGGGTATAGATAAATCATCTGCCAGACTGAAATTTATATGAAGTTCTCTGTAAACATCCAATTCTTTATTAATTAATAAACAAATTTAATTAATATGAAGCATTTGATGACATAATGCTACAGTTTGATTTGCTTCAGCATTTTACCCATTTCCATGTTCCTGACATAACCTACAAGAGAATTACATTTTTAAATTTAAATTTTTCATGTTTAAGAATATATTTTGCAAATACTATATATGCAGCTAAATCAATGAAACGGACCATTGCACTCTGTTGCTTGGATAACAGCTTTCTCTCTCTCACTTCTGACCTGGTGCTTTTCTTGTTGGCTTCACATATTCCATTAAGTCACAATGTGACTTTGAGTGATTTGTAAATTAAACTATTGTGGTTTGCAAGCCACACTTCATAGCTTTGCATAATATGTAAATCAGGCCACTAGGGATATTTCAATAAGTCATGGTTGAATAAACCATGGCTTGATGTAATAGTGTATATATTTACTGTATATACCAGGCCACTGAGTCTAACCAAAACTTTGAGAAATGTACAAGAGAAGAGGATCCCCCCCGCCCGCCACTCCCTCCTGGACAGTGCTAGAGAATCTGAAGTTGTCTGTCCTTTGAAGCGGACATGGAGGATGGACCAAGTAAAAATGTTCTGTCTAGTCATGAAATCAATATTTCAATGGATAATGATCCCTGCCTGCTGTATTTTGGTTTCTTAATCAGCCACATGCCTAAAAAATCTCTCCATCCGTCTAGTCTGTTCAAAAGATCTTTGGGTATGTTGTGGCTAACAGATGAGTGCTGTTATGGCTCACAACCCATTAGTTTAATGACAAGCTACTTAATTCTCTGAATGAGCATGGCCAATCATGAAGGATGCTCAGAGTTCTTGATTAGAAAACTTTGAAGAGCTGCAGTTTCTTCTACCTTGCTTTAGTTACTAATGTCATAAAGGCTACTGGTGCAATTTGCACAAAAATGCCTACCTGCTCAGAATAGCTAATGATTTGGAACAGAAGATTGTTTTGCAGTACTTATTCATTTTTATTTATTTATTTATTTATTTATTTATTTTTCACATTTATATACTGCCCTATCTCCCTAGGGACTCAGGGCGGTTCACAGGCACATAAAAATACATATAAATACAAACTAAAATAACAAGTAAAAAACTTATTCCATAGCCGAATTGTTAAAAACAATATAAATAATAAAACCCATTTAAAACCAGTAAATTTAAAATCTAATCCAGTCCCGCGCAGATGAATAAGTGTGTTTTAAGCTCGCGACGGAAGGTTCGGAGGTCCGGAAGTTGACGAAGTCCTGGAGGGAGTTCGTTCCAGAGGGTGGGAGCCCCACAGAGAAGGCCCTTCCCCTGGGTGTCGCCAGACGGCACTGCCTAGCTGACGGCACCCTGAGGAGTCCCTCTCTGTGAGAGCGCACGGGTCGGTGAGAGGTATTCGGTAGCAGTAGGCGGTCCCGTAAATAGCCCGGCCCTATGCCATGGAGCGCTTTTGAAGAATTCATCAGATAAATGTCATAATAATTTATTAAATGTATATGCCACTCAACTCCCAGGTTTCATGAGGTTTTCTGCCTTATAACCAATTTGTCAGGACTTTCTTACATTTAGCAGATGTGCCTAAATTCAATATTTAATTATAAACTTTATTTTACTTATGGGTTTATTTTACTTATAGTCAAATATGTATTATGTAACAAAATGAACTTTTTTTTTAAAGTGATGCATTCATGGCAGATTTCTCTAGTCCAATACATACGAAGATCAGCCAGCTGAGGAAAGCTAATTTACAGTATATCATTGTGGGTATCTATTATTTGGGGAATGCTAAAAGAAATAAACAAATTTGATTTTTTTTAAAAAAAATGACAGATCATCTGGCAGGAGTCTCTAGGAGAGGGGTGTGACTGTGAAGTCTCAGCCACTATCCTGTTTTTTTTTTATCTTGCCTCCTGCAGACCTCCCTGAATTAGCTTTTGTAGAAAATGCTACAAAGCTAGGTGTATATGATATTATAATGAAAGCCCTAATTATGTTATAAATGTATTCTTCATGCTGTTGTAGTTTAGATCAGTGGTCACCAACTGGTGGTCCGTGGACCACTGGTGGTCCACGAGAAAATTTAGGTGGTCCGCAGAAAAATTATTTGCATTTTTTAATATTGCACTAAATCAGGGGTCCTCAAACTATGGGCGCTGAGATGGATACATGCAATGAACATTTGTGTTGCTGCGGAGAGTCTCTCCCTTTGGGATCTTTTTGTGCAGGTTGGAGGGGAGCAGAAATTCCAATTTGGGGTCTGCTTCAGCTTCCTGGTGTGCGGCTTTGGGTGAAGGCTGGAGGGAAGTGCCGCTGGTGGTGAAGAGCTGGAGGGCCTCTTTCCAGTGGGACTACATCATGGTGTTGTGACTCGTCCTCCCTCCTCTCCTCAGCCGGGCCCCTCCCGTCTCCAACCGGGCCTTTTATCAGACTCTGAGTCTGATAATGAAGATGAACGGCCTGTCATGATCCAGCCCCCGGCCCTGGCCCCATGCCCGGAGAGGATTCAAGGAGTAAAAGGAGAAGCCCAATAAACCTCACTCATACAGCATGTGTTCCTTTGGCTCAGCCTTCAGAGCAGGAAGCCAGCCAGGTGGTGGAATTACCCGGGCCTACTCCCTCTGACCCCTCCCTTTCCCAGACGCTGACAGCAGATCCAGCTGAAGACAAATCAGAATGGGTGGACCCTCGCTTCTGGAGGTCTGAGAGGCAACGCTAGCAGAAGGAAGGGTGGGGCAGGCCTGGATAAATGCTGAGTCATGGAGCCACATGCCACAGCCCATATAAAGAACCTGCTTTTGGCATTCCAACCTTGAGTCAAGCAAAGTCTTACCTAGTTTGTTGATACCGGACCCTATCGCTGAAGTCACAACTTGGACTCCTGCCTGCCCTGATAAACCTCGAAGACACTTGGTAAATGCAGAGGCTTCGTTGCCAAGTTTGTTACGGACTTCCTTGACTCGTTCGTCGGAGTGGGGGTGGGACATGACACATGGCCTGGAACTGGCTGACCATCTCAGCCTGCTGAGCCTCCAGGCGCCAGTACCTGGCCTTGCACTCCCGCAGGTCTTCCCTCTGCTTGGAAAGCCTATGCTCCTAGTCCTCAGTGAGGTGCTTCTGCTGAGCCTCTTCCTCAGTGAGATCCAATTTGAACTGAGCTGTTTTGCCAACTCTTTCTTATGGTGGCTGCTTAACTCCAATAACTGTTTCCTGTTGGGGCACTAAGGAGCCTGGGGGGGGGCAGGCGGGGAGGGGCTAGGAGTGGAGGGGTGAGTAGAGGCTGGCCAGGTGCCCCTCACCATGAGTGAGATCGAGTTGACCATGCTCACCCAGTCACATGACCATGCTCACCCAGTCACCTAGCCATGCCCACCCATCCGGTCATTAGGCAGATCATATTAGCGGTCTGTGGGATTTAAAATTACGAATTTAGTGGTCCCTGAGGTCCGAAAGGTTGGCGACCCCTGGTTTAGATTATGTGGTTTGTCCATTTGGATAAGCAGTGCAGATCTTTAAGGGAAAGTTTTAAGGAAGGTTAGTGAACAATATGGCAGAGTTAAGTAAAGCAGCCTTAGTTCAATTCCACCTGCACTTGCCTGCCCTTCCCTGCCCTGCCCACTAGACAACTGTTGCAAATGCCAGTCAAGACTGCCCATTTACTTGATAACTTTATAGAACCATTTTTGGGCAGTTGATGTTTACCTCCCAGACTAGTCAATAGCCCTGGAATTCTCAGGTAGCTTCCCCTTCCATGTCCTAACCACAACTCATCCTGTTTAGCTTCTAAGAGTGATTGTTTAAGGGTTTTCCCCTCTTTTACTGTAATATCTCTGCAAATTAATTTGGTGACCATTAATTTAAAAAAAACCAAAACCCCAAACCCGTAAATGGTTCTATCCCTATATTAAAAGAAATCATTAAAGTAATTGATTATTAAAAATAGTTTAAGGGAAAAAACATCAAAATTCTATATAACAATTTCACAGAATAAACACACGTCTTATAATTTAGTTTTTTAAAGATTTTTTTAACCGTGCCTATGTCATTTTTATAAATACCTCAAGGCAGTAGGCATACCTAGTACTCCTTCATTCCTCTGTTTTTCCTCACAACAACATCCCTGTGAGGTAGATAGGTTGGGCTAGCTCAAAGTTAGTCACCAGCTTTCATAACTATGATAACCATATTTCTGTGAGAAAAAGAAATGGAAAAGCAGTGATCAGCATGTGTGGGAATCAATAAATGATTACTAGAGATATAATCACTTTCAGGTGTGTGTTTGTGGGTAAACTAGAAAACGAAAGAAACTTCATTCTAAAATTAAATGGCACTCTTCATGCCAGTGGCAAAAGAAACAGTACAAATATGTCAATTTCCAGTTATAATCTGTCTACATACTTACTAATTTGCCCTACTCTGGAGGGCTCAGGACAGGGGTTATTCCTCTGCCCTGGTCCTGTTAAATCTCTCAGCGGCTTTTGATACCATCGACCATAGTATCCTGCTGTACCAGTTAGGGAGTTTGGGAGTGGGAGGCACCGTTTATCAATGGTTCTCCTCCTATCTCTCTGACCGGTCGCAGATGGTGTTGGCAGGGGGGCAGAGATCGACCGCGAGGCACCTCACCTGTGGGGTGCCACAGGGGTCGATTCTCTCGCCCCTCCTGTTCAACATCTATATGAAGCCGCTGGGTGAGATCATCAGTGGCTTTGGGGTGAGTTACCAACTGTATGCTGACGATACGCAGCTGTACTTTTCCACCCCAGGCCACCCCAACGAAGCTGTCGAAGTGCTGTCCCGGTGTCTGGAAGCTGTACGGGTCTGGATGGGGAGAAACAGGCTCAAGCTCAACCCCTCCAAGATGGAGTGGCTGTGGATGCCGGCACCCCGGTACAGTCAGCTGCTTCCGTGGCTGACTGTTGGGGGCGAGTCACTGGCCCCGATGGAGAGGGTGCGCAACTTAGGCGTTCTCCTGGATGGACGGTTGTCTTTTGAAGAACACCTGACGACCATCTCCAGGAGAGCTTTTCATCAGGTTTGCCTGATCCGCCAGTTGCGCCCCTTTCTTGACCGGGATGCCTTATGCACAGTCACTCATGCTCTTGTTACCTCTCGCTTGGACTGCTGCAATGCTCTCTACATGGGGATCCCCTTGAAGAGCACCCAGAGGCTCCAGTTGGTTCAGAATGCAGCTGCGCGGGTGATAGAGGGAGCCACTCGAGGCTCCCATGTAACACCACTCCTGCAGAAGCTGCACTGGCTGCCTGTGGTCTTTCGGGTGCACTTCAAGGTGTTGGTTACCACCTTTAAAGCGCTCCATGGCTTAGGACCAGGTTACTTACGGGACCGCCTACTGCCACCGTTTGCCTCCCATTGACCCGTGCGCTCTCACAGGGAGGGACTCCTCAGGGTACCGTCAGCCAAGCAATGTTGACTGGCGGCCCCCAGGGGGAAGGCCTTCTCTGTGGGGGCTCCCACCCTCTGGAACGAACTTCCTCCAGGACTTTGTCAACTTCCTGACCTTCGGACCTTCCACCGCGAGCTGAAGACATATTTATTTATTCGCGCAGGACTGGCATAGGATTTTAGACATTTTATTTGGTTTTTAATCTTATTTAGGGTTTTATTGTTTTAAATATATTTTAATTCGGGCCAAATTTAATAAGTTTTTTAATTATTGTTTTATCTTGTATTTATTCATTGTTGTTTTGTTTTATCTGGCTGTGAACCGCCCTGAGTCCTTCGGGAGAAGGACGGTATAAAAATCTAATAAAATAAAATAAAATAAATAATACTCAATATATTAACAGTTTTAAAATATGAAATGCAATAATTTTATTTATAAATGTAATCCATAAATGACCCAATTCCATTGGGAATTTTCCCAGGGTTTATTTTATGCCCATGAGAAAAGTCTATGCAAGGAACCTGTCTTTTGTAATGTGATATTATAATTCTGGTCAGTATATATCATTTTCAAGGCCAAGTAATCATTTTAATAGAGCTTAAATTGCATTCTGCCAGGCAATGGCTCCCTTGATGATATTAACTAGCACAGAGAGACTACAGGCAAAAAGGAAGTTTTAGTAAAAACACTTTTAATAGGTGGCTTCCCCCAAATAGACATTTTTGACAAATGGTACATGCTAAAGAAATTCCATTCAGTTGTCTTCCACATCCAGAGTTAGTCACAACCCATATCTCTATTTTAAGTGCCTTTTTAAAACATTAAACTGCTATAAGCTGACCTGGAGGAGCAAAATACAGAGCTACTAGGGAGAGAGAGATGTTTTTAGATGACATAACTCCAAACTGGCCATGCAACTTGGGGGTTGTTATGTTGAAATTACCTCTCTTTTACAGCTTCTCACAACCAGCTTGGTTTTCGTTCATATTAGAAAGCAGCCTTCTCCTTGAAAAGTATCTTCTATAAGATTGCATTCCAAACACCACTGGCAGGTCTAGAAAACAGCCAGGAGAATCTATAGATGGTCTAGATCAGGGCTGTTAAACTCGCGGCCTGCGGGCCAGATGTGTCACATGCTGGCCATGCCCATGCCCACGCCCAGTTTAGAGAAGAGGAAAAAAGTCCCGATACGTCACATGACGACGATATGAGTTTGACACCCTTGGTCTAGATTCTAGGGTTACTTCTCATGGCAATGCCAGTGACTTCATATGGAGGAGCAACCCTGGCTTGGAGTATGTGACCTGTACTCCTTTAAATCATGTACTTCCTGCCCCTGTTTCCTTCTGCCATGCAATGGTACATTCTATGATAGCAACAATAACAAATGAGATCTGATCTAATGGGTTGGCATCATGGCTTATCAAAGAAGGGGGGCATTTGCCTGCAACATTGTATTCCTACCATCCCCTCCTCCATTATTTTCCCTATTCCTTGTTTATAACATTTCATGAAAAAGGAATTGTCTGTGTAGCTTATATAATTCTATAAAATATGCTTTTCACAGAAACATATAAGGTTGTTTGATGAAGGGGAAGAGAATAATGTGAAGCAGCAGTTAAAAAGATTAACAGGACCTTTCCTGCATTATGGTGAATAGACCATGAAGCAGTGGTGGGTTTCTACTGGTTCAGTCCGGTTCTTGTGAACCGGTAGTAACGGTGGTGGGAGGCTCTGCCCACCCGCCTGGACGTCATCACAGATTATCTGCGCATGCGCAGAAGCACGGTCTCTCCCATTGCGAACTGGTAGCAAAGGTAAGTGGAACCCACCCCTGGCCTGAAGGTAAGGTCTGATTAATCCAGAATTAATTTTAAGTTTCCTTTCTTCTTCTGCATGGAGAGATGAATGAAACAGAAGATGTTCTTCATAAGTTTGTTCTCACAAGTTCTGTCCTTGACATTGATTAGTTCTTAGCCCAGGAAGATGTATCAAGCTATATCTTTAGTTTTAGCAGTCAAATAATCATACCACTATAATTAGAGCACTTTGAAAGAATAATACTTGCTGTTACTCCCATGTGTTTTATCATTGTTTTCCAGCATGTATCTACCAGTGAAGTTTCATTAGGTAGCAATTATACACTTAATTAATTTTTGCCTGGGGCAAAATCTGATGATATATTTAGGGAGCTGCTTCTAGAGTAAGGCAATTCCTGCACCCCTTGGCAACTTAATGCCAAATCCCACTATAATTTCCTAGAGGAGATTTCAAGGCTTCACATGGGGGAGAAGAATGAAAAGAGATCACATTGCAGCCATAGACTTCCATTTATGCCAGTTGGGTTCTACTTCAAATTGTGGTATTTCAAAATAAGTTGGCTTCTGGAAAAACAAATTCTTGGATTTCATCTTCACTCTATTGCCTCCGGAGGCTGTGGAAGCTGTGCCAACACTGGAGGTTTTTAAGAAGAGATTGTACAACTATTTGTCTGAAACTGTATAGGGTTTCCTGCTTGAGCAGGGGGTTGGACTAGAAGACCTCCAACGGCCTTCCAAGTCTGTTGTTCTGTTATTCCACATAACTGAGGGAGCATTGAAGCTTTATTACATGGTCCTTGTTGCAGGTGAATAAACATTCTGGCCTCAAATAGACAAAGCAAAGTAATTTCTGTTAGTGGACAATCACTTAAATACGAGCTAGCAGTGTGCTGCAACTGCCAAAAAAAAAAAAAAAGCCAATACAGTTCTAGGCTGAATTAACAGAGGGATAGAATCAAGATCACATGAAGTATTAATACCACTTTATAATGCCTTGGTAAGGCCACACTTGAAATACTGCATCCAGTTTTGGTCACCATGATGTAAAAAATATGTTGAGACTCTAGAAAGAGTGCAGAGGAGAGCAACAAAGATAATTGAGGCACTAGAGACTAAAATGTGAAGAACAGTTGCTGGAATTGGGTATGTCTAGTTTAATGAAAAGAATGATTAAAGGTGACACGATACCTAGCAATGTTCCAATATCTCAGGGTTTGTCCAAAGAAAAGGAAGCCAAACTATTCTCTAAAGCACCTGAAGGCAGGACAAGAAGCAATGGATAGAAACTAATCAAGGAGAGAAGCAACCTAGAATTAAGAAGAAATTTCCTGACATTTAGAAGAATTAATCAGTGGAACAACTTGCCTCCAGAAGTTGTGAATGCTCCAACACTGGAAGTTTTTAAGATGAGATTGGACAACCTTTTGTCTGAAAAGGTATAAGATTTCCTGCCTGAACAGGGGTTGGGCTAGAAGACCTCCAAGGTCCTTTTCAACTCTATTGTTCTGTTCTGTTAGAATTGTCAATTCTTAACATGATGATGCCAGAATGAGACCTTTTGAGTCATATTATCACAATGCAAGCTCCTTTTCATTCCTAACTCCCCTCCCTCCCCCCTCCCCTCCAGTAAATGCTTATTATTTCTCTGCATTACTGGATTCTGTTCTGCACACGAAACAAGGAAAGCTAAGCTTACGGTTATAGAATCACTAAAGCATATATCAAGGAGCAAAAGAAGAAAGTCACTTCCTCATGCCAGGTTTTGTCATTCTGATCTCGCCAACACTCCTAAATGTATCCCTGTCTCCTTAGGAAACAAGAGGAGTTCGGTCTTTAGGAGAGGAAGATGACTTAAGGACAATTCTATTTGTCAGACTGCGGTAGCTCTACATCTATCTTACACAGCACTATCTTGACAGACATAGGTTTGTTTACACCTACTAGCACCAAAAATGCAAAAAGGATGGTTAATCACAAATGACATGAATGCTTCAGCAACCAGCACTGTTGGAAAATGTCCAGAGCAATAACATTCCAAGGGACAAGTAGAAAGTATGTCACAATCACCTCTGACAGAGGACAGGGAAAATGCATTGTTGTCTACCCTTGAATTTTGTAAAAGGAGTTGGCAGCCTAGGATTCTCCAGATACAACTGAACCATAATTCCCAATAGCCTCACCAGCCTGAGCAATAATGAGGTTATGTCGACAATAGTAATTCAATATCAGGAGAGCCATATGTTGCCCAATCCTGCTATAAATTTTAAGGCCAAGAAGTTCTACCAATTTCTTTGAGATCTAGCTGTGTTCTGAGGGTATGTCATTCATCAATTTATCCTCAATGCTGTATTATTTAGGGATTCTTTTAATTGAAACTAATGAGTAATGTTAAAAAAATTAACATTTCTTTAAAAACATTAGTTAGTTTAGTTGTTTATAAACTTAAGAACAACTGGACTATATGACTATATTAATATTGTTCAAAAAACTAGTTTTAAAAATCTAACAAAAAGAGCTCAATATTAAGAGAGAGAAGGGAAGGGAAAGGAAGGGAAGGGAAGGGAAGGGAAGGGAAGGGAAGGGAAGGGAAGGAAAGGAAAGGAAAGGAAAGGAAAGGAAATCACATCACTCTGTTAAATTCTTGTTTCTGGGGTAAGTAAGCAAAACCAAAGAAGAACATCAGTCCCATAAAGAAAACAAACATCTAGGGCAAAACTAAAAGCTAAAAAAAATTCCTCACCAAAATTATATCTTTATATACATTAATCATTACATTTAAAGAATTCATTCATCATCATCATCATCTCTCTTAGAATTATAACTTCGTTCAATTTTACTATTAAGATTTGATTTTTAAACTATATTAAACAGACTTTATAGCATATTATCTTTCTTTCCTTTGTAAAATTAATACAAATTTAAAGGCTGACAGTTAACACATTTTGTTTAGACACCTTTTAGAGTCTGGGGCACAAATAATTTTCCATGAGTACACAAGCACTTTTTTTAAATCAATCAAAGCTTAATTTTTCCAAAATCATTTACAGACTGTTAATATTTCACATTCTTAGAACATAGTTGAGATCAACATTAGCATCTTTAATCTGTAATTGCCTTCTAAGAACCTGGTTTACCATAGTGGTAATATCTTGACTAATAATAATTTGTGATCTGGGGTAAATTGTATATTATTCTTTTGGTAAAATTCTAATTTTTTAAAAGTATCATTAATTAATAATTAGTTAAGAGTAACGATCCTATTACGATCCTATGTTTTTCCCCAACCTCCAAATGTATTACCTGCCATTTCTAAATAAAAAGTGTTGTAAACTGCTCATTTGTCCTAAAAGGAAAAATCCAATGTATTTATTTTTCCTGATCAGTAGCTGCGATTAGAACCAAGAACTTATTAACACTGTTTGGGGGCTAATTAATAATTTTCAAACTAAGCCCATAATAGTAGGTAGCAAAATAATAATTATTGTTTCATTTCAAACCTGCATTTATTATTAAGGTTAACATATAAGCCTAATAGTAACTTAACAGTCTGCTGAAATATTTTAAGGGAATAAACATAGATATTACGGTCTTTCTCTTTGTTTTGATTCAAGACTCACATACAAAATATTAACTCTTCTCCACTAAGATATTAAGAGGTTGCTTATTCTTGAGTATATTGTTGTTGTTCACAAACTATGTAATTCACAAACTATGGAATAAAAAATATGAATATGAATGGGAAGAGTATATGGATTGCATCTGGATTAGAAACATGAGGGGCTATATAAATGACATTACAATTTAAGGATGACATGCAGTTGAGAGAAGATACCAGAGGATCTAGATAGTTTTGGCCATCAAACTTCCTGATCTTCACCCTAAACTTCAAATGTCCTAGATCAGGGGTGTCAAACTCAAGGCCCAGGGGGCAGATCTGGCACACGGGGTGCTTAGATCTGGCCGCAGGGCTGCCCTGGAACCAGCAAAAAATTGGCCAGTGGTGCCTCTGCCAGGGAAAATGGAGCTCTTTTCACAGGCAGAGGGTTGCAGGAGGCTGTTGCAGCCAAAAATGGAGCTTGGTAGCCCATTTTCGCACTCGGGCCACCACAAGCGCCCCCAACATGAGTGATGTTGAGCTGACCACACACACACCAGTCACGTCCACCCCGGCCCCCTGCGGTCAAACACAACGCTGATGCGGCCCTCAATGAAATCGAGTTTGACACCCCTGTCCTAGATAATACCGAGGAAACCTAGTAATTTTGCTGCTGAATTCCCAGATCACTTCACAATTAAACCATAACTATTCATAACTTTCCATCACTCAGCTGGGATGACATTATGTCACTTGCTCATTAGAAAAATCCCTCTGAATCACAATCATATAGAGGATTGTTGTTCATATAGTATCATGCTGGTGCTCAAAAGCATCCCTAGCTGTACCGATTTCATGGGTAAGTCTTGGGATTTCACAGTGTTCCAAACAACCATTTTCAGTTTATAGGTCAAGCAAACACTTAACTTCGCTTTCACTTAGGATAATAAAAAATATACCCTAGACCAGCGGTCTCCAACCTTGGCAACTTTAATCCTGGAAGACTTCAACTCCCAAAATTCTGGGAGTTGGTCCCCCAGGCTTAAAGTTGCCAAGGTTGGAGACCCCTGCCCTAGACAATCTGTGTGACGGTTGCCTACTCTCACAATCAGACTATCAAGTGATGTAGTTTGATTTAACTGTGGATACTCTCACTGAAGAGGTGGAGACCATAGTAAGATGGCACTTTGTATTGTCAGCCAGTTGCACTCATTCTTGGATTGAGAGGGCTCTGTTCATGGTCACTAATGGCCTGATTACTTCCTGAACCATTGTAATGCATTCTACATGAGTATTCAGAAGTTTCACCTGATGCAAAATGCAAAGAGATGGGTTGTTATGTGTGTTTGTAGCAGAACATATGTTACCCCTCCATTCCTCAAGTTGAATTGGTAACTAGTTTGTTTCTCAGTCCAGTTTAAGATAATGGTTTTGATTTTTAAAGCTCTACATGGCAAGGGAAGAGGTTATCTGAATGTCCTCCTCTCCCTGATGACACCTGCCCATCCCACCAAATCTAGCAGAGACGGTATAGTTCCCGTCAGTTAAGGAGTTACATTTTGTGGGTCCTAGGTGGTGGGCCTTTTCTGCAGTGGCACCTTTTTCATGAAAAATTCTCACCCCCAAAGTGAGGCTGGTTTCATCACTATTGACCTTCTGAAAGTCCTGTAAAAACTGGATGTGCCATCATGCTTGAAGACCCCAATGGACTGATGAATTACTGATGTGCCTCCACTATTATTAACATATCTTTGCTTAATATTTTTTCTTTCTTAGCTTTCTCTTTTATTGTTCTTTTTAAAAAATGTTTTTAATAATAATGATAACTGTGTTACTATTTATTACTTTGTTTATAGCGTTGTTGTACACCATCCAGAGACACTAGTTTGTGAGATAGGTGGCTATATAAATTTGACAAATAAATAAAATCTTACTCAGAAGCGGATTGAAGATTTTAACTAAGGCCTTCACTGTATTGAGGAAGACTATTTATTAATTTTTCCCTCTTCCATCATTTTAGCTTTGCTACTTTATTAAAGGTAAAGGTAAAGGTTCCCCTCGCACAAAAGGAAGTGCAGTACCTATTTCACAGACAAAAGCCAGGAAAAGCTCCAGGCCCAGACAAGATAACTCCTTCTTGCTTAAAAGTCTGTGCTGACCAATTGGCCCCCATCTTCACCCATATTTTCAATAAATCACTAAAGATGTGTTATGTTCCTTCTTGCTTCAAACGCTCTACCATCATCCCAGTGCCGAAGAAGCCCACCATCAAGGAACTGAATGACTACAGACCAGTTGCTTTAACATCTGTAGTCATGAAAACCTTTGAAAGGCTAGTGCTTTCCTACCTGAAAACCATCACGGATCCGCTGTTAGACCCCTTGCAATTTGCATACCGAGCAAATAGATCAACAGATGATGCTGTTAATATGGCTCTGCACTACATCCTACAACATCTTGAGTCTCCAAAGACCTATGCAAGGGTCCTTTTTGTAGACTTTAGTTCAGCATTCAATACCATCATTCCAGACATTCTTCTAACTAAGCTAAACCAGCTACAGGTACCGGAACAGACTTGCAAGTGGATCACAAGCTTCCTAACAAGATCTAAGCAAGATCACATCAAATACCTGTACAATTAGCACAGGGGCCCCCCAAGGCTGTGTGCTCTCCCCACTTCTCTTCTCTCTGTATACCAATGACTGCATCTCCAATGATCCATCTGTTAAGCTACTGAAGTTCACAGATGACACAACAGTGATTGGTCTCATTCGAGACAATGATGAATCCGCATATAGACAAGAGGTCGAACGACTAGCCTTGTGGTGCAACCAAAACAATCTGGAACTGAACACACTCAAAACCGTAGAAATGGTGGTAGACTTTAGGAAAAACCCTTCCATACTTCCACCTCTCACAATACTTGACAACACAGTATCAACAGTAGAAACCTTCAAATTTCTGGGTTCTATCATATCGCAAGATCTCAAATGGACAGCTAACATCAAAACATCATTAAAAAGGACATCAAAGAATGTTCTTTCTGCGCCAACTCAGTAAGCTCAAACTGCCCAAGGAGCTGCTGATCCAATTCTACAGAGGAATTATTGAGTCTGTCATTTGCACCTCTATAACTGTCTGGTTCGGTTCTGCAACCCAACAAGAAAAACACAGACTTCAGAGGATAATTAGAACTGCAGAAAAATAATTGCTACCAACCTGCCTTCCATTGAGGACCTGTATACTGCGAATCAAGAAGAGGGCCGTGAAAATATTTGCAGATCCCTGCATCCTGGACATAAACTGTTTCAACTCCTACCCTCAAAACGACGCTATAGAGCACTGCACACCAGAACAACTAGACACAAGAACAGTTTTTTCCCGAAGGCCATCACTCTGCTAAACAAATAATTCCCTCAACACTGTCAGACTATTTACTGAATCTGCACTACTATTAATCGTTTCATAGTTCCCATCACCAATCTCTTTCCACTTATGACTGTATGACTATAACTTATTGCTGGCAATCCTTATGATTTATATTGATATATTGATCATCAATTGTGTTGTAAATGTTGTACCTTGATGAACGTATCTTTTCTTTTATGTACACTGAGAGCATATGCACCAAGACAAATTCCTTGTGTGTCCAATCACACTTGGCCAATTAAAAAAAAAAAAATTCTATTACGTGCTAGTCATTGCCGACTCTAGGGGGCGGTGCTCATCTCCGTTTCAAAGCCGAAGAGCCAGCGCTGTCCGAAGACGTCTCCGTGGTCATGTGGCCAGCATGATTCAACACCAAAGGCGCATGGAACGCTGTTATCTTTCCACCAAAGATGGTCCCTATTTTTTCTACTTGCATTTTTACATGCTTTCGAAACTGCTAGGTTGGGACAAGTAACGGGAGCTCACCCTGTTACACGGCAGCACTAGGGATTTGAACCGCTGAGCTGCCGACCTTTCGATCGACAAGCTCAACGTCCTAGCCCCTGAGCCACCGCGTCCCTTTATTACTGCTTTAATGCTTTATTAATTTAATTTAATTTAATACTTTATTACCATCTTCAATTTGATTGTAGATTGCTTTGAAATATTTTATGAGAAGTGGTATATAAATACATATTTATTTTAGAGGAATCATATTTCATATTCAACATACGTGGATTATTTAAACCATAACTATTTTTACAATAGAATTTACTGTGCCTCAACATAAATTGCCTTCATGAACTTTGTGGCTCTCACTTAGCATAAGCTTCCTGAGACAAAATATGATTTTTTTTTAAGAGCCATGTATATTTGGATTTGATAAAGCTTAACAAAAACTAAGAAAACAATGCTAAAGAGATCTTGTTATAAATCTCTGCTGTCTTGCAGGAGAACTAGAAGTTACCCTTGTTCTTCTTTTTTTTTTTAAATGTGGCTTGCTATAAGAGAAGTGATATTGTAACCTGCCAAATATGTTTTATTCAGCTTCTTCCATCTTGCTAACAAGAAAAAAGAAATCAGTTCTGATGATTTATGCATTGCGTGAAGCAGGAAGGAAGCCAAAAGTCACTAGCTGGTAGCTTGCTGGAGCGTCAGAGGCTTTCTAGGATGCTCATCGGAAATAGCTGCTATTATGTTGTGTCTCTGGAGGGTATTTTTCCAGCACTCTATGGCGGAAGAAAGCACTTCTGGAATCACTTCTTTCTGAATCATGTAGCTACAGATCAAATGCGGTATATACATCACAGCCTTAGTGGGAATTGCTGGTAGGTCACTGATACGCAAAGCTAAACTTGAATTGTCTTCAAATCTTTCAGGGTCATTTAAATTGCCATTCCAAGAATCCAGGGGCGGGAAGGGAGTCAGGGAAGGAGAGGGTGAGGGCAAAGTGAGAAAATTGATGGGTCTGATACACACACACACACACACACACACACACACACACACACACACGAAAAGTTACAGATCATTTACATAGGAAAGGAATGCATGAAAAATCCTTGACTGTTTGCCTTAGTGATTTATGAAGCCCCTTTTCCTGTGCAAGCGATTAACTGCACTCCAAAAGCGATGGGAATCCAGCAGGGAATGAAAATGGCTGAAGAGAAAGGGGCACAGCTTCATAACCTATTAATCATGCGTCCTCAAGCACACACATGCACATAAAAAAGGAAAGCAAGGTCTTGCTCATCCTCCATAGAATTTATGCAGCAAAGTTTGTATCCAGTTCAGGTAGCTCTGGAGGGTTGCATTAAAACAAAAACAAAAACAAAAAAAACCAAAAACCCCAGCTTTCACATGCTAAAATCAGCACCCCTGCCAGCTTGTAGCAATCTAAGACTTTAGGGAGCATGGTTACAACACGCTACTTGCTGAGCATGGAATGCCTGTTGCCTTCTGGAAAAACAGAACGACTACTGAAATAAAAAAAAAAACCCGGCATAAAATCCAGTAAACGTGAACAGGGAACTTGTTATAGGAGAATGACTTTTATTTTTTAGCAGCCCGCTTGGTTCAAGAGCAGTTTCTGGAAAGCCATCTGATTAAATTTTTGTGTGGTTTAGAAGAAGCTTCAAATGAATTCCCACCCCCCTCACACACACACCCAGTTTTGTTTGGTTTCAGCCTAGCAAAAACAACAAAGGCTCCTTAACAGGAAATGTCAATTCCTTAGCTGGCTAAATTATTCTGAGGGCATGCATTTTAACTCAGCACTGGGCCTTTAGGGCTGTTTAACTGTCTCCACTTGTTTTAGAAAACTGGTAGATTCTCTGTCTTGTCTTACCACGGCCTTGGCCGTCCTTTAGGGTTGCGCTTGTTTACATACTACTGCTCAGTAACCTGGTTCACAAACCATGTTCTCCAGTGGCTTCCGAGCTGAAAGTACAAAATTGTTTTCTTTGTTGATGTTCTCTTCTTCTTCTTTCTGCCTGTTGCAAAGATGTTTGTTTTGTTTGCCATTCTATTTTCTTGACAAGTCCCAATTTCTGGCTATTTCTGAAAATCTGAACCTTTTAGAAAATTAATCTAATTTACAGCTAGTCAGTTTTTAAGAATCCCCTTGTGAGTGCCATGAAACACACTTCTACTTGATGGCGTTCTGTGAAGTAGTGATAATGTTTGTCAACAACTCACTACATTACAAAAATTTGCTTTGCACTGCGTCTTTCTAAAAGCTACATGAAAACATACTTCATTTTTCAAAAATCTAATGTTGCGAATTCATGCAAAGCCATAAGGGATTTAGATGCACTATTCTACAATTTGAGGCAGATACATACTTTAGAAATAAGAAATATAAATAAATATAAATAAATAAAATTTTCTTTTATATTCCACTAATGGCTTTCAAAGATGGATTGTATGTTTGAAACAATTTTCTTAAGTAACCTATTTCTCCTCTTTAGGAGATGTATGCTCATTTGGATAAGTTACTCAAGTAATTTCAAATCTTTTCCTGGTAATTGCCTTATATACCTTTAATTATTAGAACTGCTCACAATACAGATTCGCTCCTAAGGATGGATTTCCATCCCACCTTTATTACCTCATATAACTCTTTTGCAGACTTTTTGTATAAAATATCAGCTGTGCATAGAAACCGAAAAACTGCTGCCAAACTAATTCGTTTCATGGCAAAGTCCTTCCTCGCCCAGCCCCCAGAAATATGCTACACAGTTTCATTTAATACAACATACACTGGTTTCTTTTTATTTTAATTATAAGCTTCTCCTACATTTCTGACCCATGCAAAACCTGACAGAAGCAAAAGGGCAGCAAAA
Source organism: Ahaetulla prasina (assembly GCF_028640845.1). Taxonomy (NCBI): domain Eukaryota; kingdom Metazoa; phylum Chordata; class Lepidosauria; order Squamata; family Colubridae; genus Ahaetulla; species Ahaetulla prasina. The sequence goes on along the minus strand of NC_080539.1, from coordinate 310,917,882 downwards.
GAGATTCAAAGTACTGATTTAAGTTCTGATAACTATCAACAGAGGGTTGGGTTTGTAAAAAAAATGAGAGCTTAGAGAGCCAAAATCCACAAATCATTAGAAAGCCCATCAGCTGTTCATTTTCTAATTAATAGCAATCGACCTAACACCACATTTAGTGGAAAAGTCTAATATAAATTTAAGTGGAAAATAAATGAACCACAAGACTTGGTGTGGGAAGACTTCAGAGTACAGTGGGAGGAATGGAGACATTCTATAACTGATAAAATATTCGTTGGGAACCAAGGCTTTGAATCTTTGTTCCCAATCCTGCTGCGATTTCACTCCCCAATCCTAATATTTCCATATATTTAATATTCCCATGCACCAAGTTACTGACGCATTTAGAATGTGATGCAATTACATGTAATTGTTTTCCTATAGAAAAAAACTGAACCAGCCACTGTATGCCGTCAGAAAAAAAGTTAAGTAATATGGAAAAGTAAAAAAAAGATATGAGAAAGTGATATAAATTGTCCCTTTTATCTAATGTTTCAAATAAAGCGGTTGCATATAATGTTCTTTCTAGCTCTGCCTATGGCAGTTCAATCTTTTCCAAATACTTTAAATATAAATAAAATCTCAGAGATGGGTAGATAAATGATTGATAGATGTTGCATTTCATAGATGTGTTGAGTTTAATGGGGATTCTCTGCAGATTTATACCTATTGTAGGTTTCAGTTATTTATGGCTTCGGTTTTTACATAATTGCGGGAATGTGTTGTGAGGAGAGCTATGCTACTCTATGGTAGCCCAAAATCAGAATGAAAGTAGCCATTTTGTAAAATAAACACCAGCACAATTGTTTGAGGCATTGCTGAACTCACCTACCTCAAAGTGTTTCAGGTTATCTCAGAAGCTCTCAATCAGTCAATCAGAATAGAGATGAAAGGGACCTTGGAGGCCTTCTAGTCTAGTCCTCCGCTCAAGCAGGAGACCCTATACCATTTCAGATAAGTGACTGTCCAGTGTCTTCTTAAAAACCTCTAATGATGAAGCATCCACAACTTCTGAAGGCAAGCTGTTCCACTGGTTAATTGTCCTCACTGTTAGGAAGTTTTTCCTTCAATTTCAGGTTGGTTTTTAGCCCATTGCAATTGCCAACTAATAACACATAATCTTCTCACATGCAGCCTGTATCTGCATGACCAACTTGTCTTCTGCTTTTTCCTCCTTTCCCTCCTCTATCACATCCCCGTTTAAATCCAACATCAGTTTTGCCATTTCATATATCTGCTGATGTGAGCTGTGCACCACAAAAGCCTGACTTTTAATAGAAAGTGTTAGTTTGAAAAGGTGCTACTGGATTTCTGGGAATGTGTGATACATTTTGTGACCAGAACAAAAGCGAAGAATCTAAAAAAGAAAACAGAAACCAAAGCATGTGATCCTTAGAAGCAATTATTTTAAAATCCTTCCAAGTGGACATTTTCTAAGTAGGTATTAAACATAGCCTTTCTTCCCTTTGAACGCTGGGAGGCAGGATTGCCCAGCAAATGCTTCAGTTAAAGATCAACAATGGTGCTGCTGAATAAAGCTAAGAGGATGAGGTACACAAGAGAATGAAAGCCAGTCAGAAACCCACATGAAAATGTAAGAGTTGGCCAAAGGGGTATAGTGCACATCCCTTTGTATGACTGATCTCTTCCATCCTTAATATGCCTTCAGGTTGGCAATTTTAGGAAGTCACAGAAAAAGTGCCAATTGCATTCTAGGATGCAAGCATTTCTGGGAATCGTTTAAACAGGGGTGGCAAATTGTGTAGTGCTCTACAAACAGATTAGGAGCTGGCCTAAGCATGCTATGTTATTGCTGAAGCAAAGCAGTCAATAGGCCCCTAGTTTGCTGATTCAAATCAAGGTGAGTGAATTGTTTGGTGTATGACATGAACTATCACACGAGCATCTTTCTCCAGTCCTCAGTCTAAATGTGAAACAATACCAGATTAAACAAAGCATTTGCTGCCTTTTCAGGATAAGTAAAAGCTGTTGATGCACAAGTGAAATGCATATGTTGCTAAATGTGTTGTTGCTTTGTAATACCAATTTTTAAAAATCAGGTTCTAAAAATTCAATCACAAAATGGCAAGGGGCTTTCTCAGCATATTTAAATAAACGTGTGTAAGATCTACTACATGGTTTAGTAGATCTTTCTTTCTCCACCTTTTGCCACCAATCCCCCCCTTCAATAATAAAAAAACCCCTCCTCCACAGGATTTGTAAAATATAGCTAATTTCTTTGATTTGTATCCGTGAGAACATTCAAGGTGGTTAACAAGAAATATTAAAATGTAAGAACTTAAAATATGATAAAATAGTGAGAAATCATCTGCTGAGTACTGTAGTTGAAACCAGAATAGATAGCTAAATTGGAAGGATCATGATTTCTTTTTTAAAAGAAGAAAAGGGACCAGGCTAAATTCCTGTGCTGGTGTTTCGAAGCTACATTTTGTAGCCACAAAGGAAGATGGAATGTTACAGTATTTACAGTATAATCAACAGACTGTCTTGCCTGCTTTGTCTAAGTCAACTGGTGTTAAGGAGTTTTGAGCATCGTTCTGAAATCACATCATACTGCTTGTGAAGGAGTGCTTTATCCAGACTTGACTGGATTGGGCTTGACATGAGAACATGTTTTCAGTTTTTGCTTTTCAGGCACTACCCATTTCCATACTCACACATAGCTTTGTTTGCACAGACACATACCCATGCGTAACTGAACCATGGCTCACTAAAATCAATTTTCTGACTTTGTGCAGCACATGGAATTAATCACTAGGGTAAGCTCGTCCAACATGCCAAACTAAAATATAGTGAGTAGTTTGTGAATACAGTCATAATTCCCACTATCTTCAATGTCTTGCAAATAAGATATTTTTTTCTACAAAAGCCCATTACCACTTTACCAATTCACTTGAGTTTTCCAGACACCAAAGATTTAGAGACCTTGTTCAGTGGTTAAAACACTATTTTCTTCACCTTAAATTTGGGGATATTATCAATGCCAATTTTGAGGAAAGTTGAAGGAGTATAGACATTAGAATTTCAGGTGTTTTTTTAAAAAATAGCTTTTATTACATACTAGACTTTATATGTGATATGTTAACTTGTATGTGCAAATACTAACTATACATACAATTGTTCCAAACCAATAAATGACTCTTACCCAGGGGTGAAATCCAGCAGGTTCTGACAGGTTCTGGAGAACCAGTAGCGGAAATTTTGGGTAGTTCAGAGAACTGGCAAATACCACCTTGAGCTGGTCCCAGGAGTGAAGAGGGAATGGAGATTTTGTCGTATCCTTCCCCTGGAGTGGGGAAAGAATGGAGATTTTGCCGTATCCTTCCCCTGCCACGCCCACCAAGCCACACCATGCCCACCAAGCCACACTACACCCACCAAGCCACGCCCACAGAACCGGTAGTAAAAAAATTGGATTTCACCACTGCCCTAACCCTATTGTCTTTGTAAAATAAGTATCATTCTTTTTTGATAGAAGAACCTATGCGACATAATCCCTACAGGTAATGAAATTTGGTTTGTCAACTTTGTTGGTGCTAAAGCAGAACTAGTCTAGTTGAATATAGAAGGAAGGCTTGAGTTGACTGGACAGTGAAAAAAAAACTTAGGATTTTCTTGCTCCACCACTACTTTCAAGGAAGAGTAACTGTAGCTGCTGCTTCTGATCTTTTCCCACTGGCATAGAAATTCATATCCCTAAGAAGTTATGCACATGTAGCTCTTATTTAATTCTGCTCAACAGCTGATAAACAAAGAGTGCTGAGAGTCTGTGCATGATCTTGGGAGAAGCAGCAAAGCAAAGCAAAGCAAAAAAAAAAAAATAATCCCCAAAACCCTGATGATGAAAAGAAAAGAAGCACAGAACCAAAAAAAAAAATAATCTAAGTTACTTCTCACAATGCTTTCAGAAATAAGAAGGGAAAAGCCGCAGCAGCACTGTCAAAATAAAACATTAGTTTGCAGAAGCCTGCAGGCAAAGTTTTACTTATTTAACATTAGCTCTGATTTAAATAATAAAAAATGGTTGCGTATACTACATTAAAAAAACCCTTAATGTTTTCGTTCCTCATCTGAAGAACAGACACTGAAGTAATGGAGCTGTCTCTCTCTCTAAATAATTATATGAATGGCAGGATCTCAACCCCAGGAAAGCTTTTTGTCTACACTGGGGATTGTGCTGTGAAAGAGTCACATCTTGCATTGTTGAAACTAAACGCCAGTGAGGGGTAGCTACTTTTGCAATTGAAATATGTGTCTACACATACATACACATATGCATACATCTTGAGACTACATTCCTGGGTTTCAAAAGCTCTCTGCTTTATTCCTGTATCAAAGAAAGGGATTCTGTCATAGTCTTTTTTTTAAAAAAGAGATTGCCATGCTACTGTTAATGATCTCATTTAATCTGGCCTTTTATCTAGTAAACCAATCAACATTACCAAAACATTTTTTTTCGAAAAGTAAGAAATCCTCCAGTGACTTGTTTGAGGTGTTTCTCATTACACATAACATTTCCATAAATTCTTCGAGATTGCTTTAAGCAAAAGTAGACTCATGTTACCTGGAAACTATTCAAAAGTATTCAACTAGCAGGCATGAGTTTCCTATACTTAAGATATGAAATAGGAACAAGAGGAAGAAGAGGAGGAGGCTCTGTACAACCTCACAGTAAGCACAAGATATTCCTCTGGAGCAGGTAGATTTACTAAAGTTGACAAAGAGTGGGTTGGCTCCAGAAACACAACTGTCAGACTGTCAGTTAGGTCCAGAAGAGGCCTTCTGCGAATAAAGACCTGCTTCTCACGCTATTTCAGAAAATCTAACATTCTGGAGATCAACAGAAGGTCCAGAAAATTACAGTGAGAAATAATCGTAATTGGCAAAGCTCACTTCTTTTTTTCTTCCAAATGAAGGAACCTTTTAACGAGGATCTAACATTGGGCCATCTTGGACCATGATACTTTTTTCATATAGCAAAGATGTAAAACTGAATCAAATTCAAATATTATGTGAAAATCTAGTGAAATCATCTCATTGTCAGGGATCCAAGTAGCACCCCCAACGAAAGAAGACTCTGAGGCTAGAAGTTCCTCTTAATTCTATTTTATTAGAGATGTCATATTGGCACATCTGGGAAAACCCGAATCTGAAAGATTCCAGGTTTTCCCACCCCAAAAGAAACTCCAAGTAGCTTCCCCCTGCACCTACATGTCCATCACATGGTCCAATCAATGCACCGTTCCAACTGGAGATGCCTCCCAATCATGCCTTTCCAGGTGCAGGCTGGATGTCCTTGACTCTCAGAAAAAAGAATGTTGTTATGGCTAGATATCCCTGTTACTCCAGGCAATCCTCCCTCCCAGTTTCCCACAGTACTAAGTGAAGATCCAAAGAAAAAGATGGCCTCCAGGGCTGACACTCATGATCTACAGCATGGGAAGTTAAATGTATATTTGGAGAGTAAACTTGTGATGAGGCAGCACCTAGCATGGGCATTGAAGCTGACATTATTCACTACTACAGCCTTTTTTATTTTTAAAGGAAAATGGGGTATCACTACTGTAAATTAATAAAAGTTTATAGAAATATTGGCTGGCTGAATAGGTATTTTATTTTACCACTTAAAACTCCTGTTACAATATGGCTGGTATTCTATTTCAATAGTCATCATGATGTTAAAGTTTAAGTCAAATTACAAAAAATGTCACTGCTCAAGACATCTCTTTCTTTAAAAGAATCAGCAAATACCCTCTGCTCCAGGAAAGCATTTAATGATAGTTGTGGGAAATGGCAGGGTGAGAAATATATATTAGTTGTTTTCTTCACAAATGAGAAATGTGCAAGGTTACCTCAAGGGGAGCCCCTTAGGATGATTAAAATCCAGGATCTGAAATTACCTAGTTTCACCACTGACAATATCTACTCTAAGGAATTGCCAACATACCTAATACTTATTCATAACCTCTCCCCACCCTCAGGTGAGTTGGACTGAGAGAGAGTGACTAGCCCAGTGACCCCTAACCAGGTTTCATGTCTAAGAGAGACTTAGAACTCAATCTCCTGATTTCTAGGCCAACACTTTTAACAACTGCATCAGATTGGCTCCCTTAAATATCTTAATTGTATGAAATCAGATTAACAGATTAACACAGGGATTAACACTGGCTTCCCATGGGCTGGATTAACACTGGCTTCCCATGGGCTGCATCACGCGCAAGCCACTCCCATTCCGGCTCCGCAAAGGCAAAAAACATCGCGATATATCACAATATGTCAGGTGACGCGATCAAATTTAACACCCATGAATTAACAGAATAACAGAGTTGGAAGGGACTTTAGAGGTCTTTCAGTCCAACTCCCTGCTCAAGCAGGAGAATTAAATCTTGAATTTAAGAATGGTGGATTATAAGGAACAGGAAGGGAAACAAATTAGAAGCAATACTAGCAAAGAAATGACAAAAATAATATTGCAAACCCATTGGTCAAATGAAGGATGAGTCTAGATGCATGTGTGTGTGTGTCTGTGTGTGTGTGTGTGTTATACAGTACAGATATTGTGCCTCGTCCAATCTCACCTCAGCCGGGGTCTTCTTATCTGCTTCCAAACACGGAGGAATGTTCTAGTATGCCTCCCGGCCCCAGCCCTGGCTCCATGCCCAGACAGGCTGAAGAGGAAGAAATACCTCCAGCCCCCAGCTCTGGCTCCATGCCCAGGCAAATGGAGCAACTAGACCCCTCCCCGTCCTCCACAGCATGTGAGCCTGAGGGAGGTCAATTACCAACAGCTGCCGACTGGTGTGACCCTCGCGTCAGAAGACTTGATAGGCAGAGGCAACAGAAGGAAGGGAGGGGCAGGCCTGGATAAGTGCTGAGTCATGGAGCCACACCTCATGGCCTATATAAAGGATCTGCTTTCTGGCATTCTCTGAGTCAGGCAAAGTCTAAACATATCTTGCTGAAGTCACTTTCTGGTCTCCTGCCTGCCCTGAGGACTTTGCTAGGACTTTGGCAGAGCTGCAGAGGCAAGCCTGATTCGGATTTCCTTGACCCGGCCATCAGCGGAGGAGTGGGACACGACAGATATATAATATTATACAGAGACACTCTCTATGTGTGCGTGTGCGTGTGTGAAAGTACTCTGGTACTATGGTCATTACTGAAAAAGATCTTTAAATAAAAATACTGTGGAATTGCCCATTATATATTTATGTTTAAAAGAAATGGCTCTCAAAAAGCTAAATAAAAAGAAGAAAGAATGGTATGAAACGAACAATAATCATCCATCTACACCAACTGACAGGGAAGGGAGCCATCATTCAGAGGAGTGTGTCATTAAAAACGGGGCATTTACAACTAACAGAAGGACTCATTTCTCAGGTATTTGGTTTGTTTTTGTAAATTAAATTTTAAAATATGTCAAAAATATTCAGTGTTCAGATGAAAAAAGAAAGTTTTCTATACAAGCTTTCAAGAGCTCAGTCTGTAGTTTGAATGCTTAAGCAATACATCAACACTGGCTAGCCTGCCAAAACCCACTAAAATATAAGGAAAGACAACATAAATTAGTAAATTGTCAGCTCTTCTTAATATGAATTCCAGGTGCCAGACATAGTTACAATAGTAAGAATAGAGTTCCTAAAAATAAATGCCAAATTCTTATCGGAAAGTGTAGAACCATTCCCTTTAAATTAGGTTTATGGAAGTAACTTCAACCTTGAGAGGCCTTTGGTCACTAGAACATCTTCCACCTCTCAAAATGCCAATATGCATCCAGGGAACTATTACAGTGCAAAGTAGAAGCCTTGATTAGATCAGTGCATTCATTTATCTGAGATAGAAAGATATATTTGATAGATTCTGGTACATCAGTGAAAGAAATACTGGGTTGAAGGAAATATCCTTCAGCTTGTTTCAGTTCACCTTTTCCATCTAGGTGGTAGTCTGTTGCTAGTACCTGCAAGTCATCGAGAGCTTGGAAAGATCCCTTTGATGCAGCAAATCAGATTTTGATGTGCTTCCCTAAAAATATGGAATATAGGCAGGAGATCAAAACCCTTGTTTAAATACTTTGGTGTTATCTTTTATTCTATATATCAGCATTTCCCAGCCTTAGCAATATTAAGATGTGTGGACTTCAACTCCTAGAATTCCCCAGTCCAGCATTTGCTAGTTGGGAATTCTGGGAATTGAAGTCCACGTAACTTAAAATGACTAAAGCTGAGAAACACTGCTACATAGGAATATTAGCGGGGACAGCTTCGTGGCATCATAGCCATGTGGGTTTTATACGATTTGTAGCTCAGATCACTTTCTTCTTCTTCTTCCAATTGGATGAACCTGTAAATGAGGATCAAATACTTGGTCCATTTTAGACTATGAAGTGATCACTGTGGCCAAATCATAAATTTAAATCCTCTTTAAGGTTCTTTTTTTTAAAAAAACTTCCTTTGTTGCAGTTAGAGATTTATTCTGCAACTTGTGTGTGTCTAATTAGAAGTCATTTTCACAGAGTTCCATGGGATTTACTGCCAACTAAGCATGCACAGGAATGTAGGTTTAAATACCTTGAGAGAACACTTCAAAGTTAGTGGGAGTTTATTTGGGCCTGTTGATTATTACATTAATTCATCCTCACATAACATTAAGACGATCTTTACTTAATTTCCCTCTCTTGAGGCACTGCAAAATGAAAGAAGAGAAGAACAGAGACTGAAAAAATAAATCAAGTTACAAACTACTCTTTCCTCACGCTTGCAGTGCAACCTGGAAATCCTTGCATTCATGCTGGGTAGCTCCCCATACGAACTACTGTAAATTTTCCTGAGGGTTCATAAAATCAAAGAAACTGGAACAAAAGTTTGCATTGTCTATTTTAAAAGTACTGTAGTCAGAACTCAAGTCCTATTGTGGCATAGATATTTGCACTTCTCAGATCAAAACATCTCTATAAATTTCTATTTTATTGCATACCTTTTTTGGGGGGGGGATGTCTTAAAAACATTCAAAACATTTTAAATATTACATTTTTATCATTTACCTTATTTAAACATCTCTATACTTAGAGCTGATTACAATGAGATTGAAAGACCAGGCTTTAGTAATGAATGTTTCCTTAACAGAAATGTTAAATTATTTCCTTCTGTTATGTAAGGCTTGGATTTCTTTGTGAAACTGTACCCACTTTCATAACACTATTGAACAAATTGCTTGTTTCTGTTTCAAAACTCAGTAAGCCTGGCTGATATATTACAGGGAACATCTGTGAAAAGTTTTAAAGAGAAACACAGTGTCATGAGCTTTTCAAAAAGAATATTATCTTTTGATGTATCAAAAGATATACTCTTTCAACTTACTTAAGGGAGTGGTAGGTAAGAGCAGTGAAATTGTGCAAATCAATGTATGCTTATTCAGAACTAAAATCAATCAGATTCACTTGCAGGGAAGTGTGTGTATAGGCTCGTAGTCTAACATGTCCCTTCTTTTCCTAGAGTACTGCATTGACTTTTTATTATTTCTGAGCCAGCAAAATATATTCATGTACAATGAAGATGCTTAGAAGGGACTGAAACCTTTGCCATATCAAAGTTTACCTATTTATTCCATACCATTACATATAATGACAGACCAGCACTGCACTGTTGATTGTGCTTCCTATTCTACTTTCATATTCATGTGAATTATAATGGTGTCGTAGATATTTTCATAATCCTCCTCAAGAAATATTTTCCTTTTTGTGCTTTGTTAACAGATCTAACTTATCTCCATTAAAATCTTCCTGTTCATTCTCTACAACTCCTACCCTTCCTTATTGTTGGAATCTTAAAAGCGTAATTTCTTAATTTTAAATGGTCTTATGTGATTGGTTTAGGATGCGAATGTCAAACTTACTGCGTCACATTATGTTTTGTGACTTATTTCCTCTTTGCGGAGCTGGGATGGGTCTGCATGTGATGCATCTGACCCGTGGGCTACCAGTTTGACAACTGGTTTAGAAGAAAAGCCTTGGTTGGCTTAAATGGTTTACATTTGGAATGGATTGTGGTGATCTGTAACTCTGAATTTTTTGGATTGGATTGAGGAGAGAAACATGATGTTGCAATGCTTCCAGACCCTTAGGGTCCTTGAAAGGAACTATTTAGACATTGGTGCTGCTGGTGGTGAATTTTTGTTCTATCTCATGACCTGGGGCTACAAGAACTACAACTAATTCTTTATGCTTTCCAATATTTAAAGAAATCAGTGGGATAAATTAATTTAGCATTCAAACAGCCTATAATCCTAATCATTTTCACAGGGACCTCTGGAGACCCTGAATAATTGTCTCAAGATTATCTAGCTGAAAATTAACCTAATACAGTGATGGTTAACCTTTTTGGTGCCGAGTGCTCAAAGCGCATGCACGTATGAATGCCAGAACCCCCAAAGTGCAATGCAAGCGCCTCTGCCCCCTGTGCATGCGCCCCACCCCCCCGTGCCACGTTTTGGCTTCCAGGTTGGTGCAGGAAGTTTTCCAGGCCCAAAACAGGCGCGCCCCCCCATGCTTCATTTTGGGCCTGAAAAACCTCCTGCACCAACTGCATCTCTTTGCGCATGAGCATGCATGCATAGCAGAGACTGAATACCAGCTGGCCAGAAGGAGGCACGAGCACATGTGTGGTGGAGCTGGGCTGGGGCAACAGCTGGCGTACCCGCAGAGAGCGCTCTGCGTGCCACCTGTGGCACCCGTGCCATTGGTTCACCATCATGAACCTAATTCATTGGAATGGGTAAATATACTTGCCTGCCTAATACACGTGCAAATTTCTTTCTCTTTCATCTGCATGAATATAACAAGAAACTCTAATGTGGCTCTAGTTCAATAGTACAACTAAAAATGCTGCAATTAGAATTCATTTCATATCCTCAGAATAACATCAGAAATCTCTGACCTTTTGCAAAGGAGAACATTCCTTCTACATGGGCAGTGACTTAGATTGAGAGAAGCAATATTGGGATAAAAAGTAGCTATGTTCTTCTGATATTTCTCTCAATGTCAGTACAGGCAGTCCTTGACTTATGACCACAATTGAGTCCAAAATTTATGTTGTTAAGCGAGACATTTGTTAAATGATTTTTGCCCCATTTTACAACTTCTCTTGCCACAAATGTTAAGTGAATCACCGCAGTTGTTAAATTAGTAACAAGGTTGTTAAGTGAATCTGGCTTCCTCATTGACTTTGCTTGCACAAAAGGGGATCAGTTTCCTCAGGGACACTGGGGCCATCATAAATATGCACCACTTGCCAAGCATCTGAATTTTGATCAGGTGACCATGGGGATGCTGCAACGGTTGTATGTGTGAAAAACGATCATAAGTCCCTTTTTTCAGTGCCACTGTAATTTCAAATGCTATTTATGTCCCACCACAAGCCTGTGTAAACAAGGCATTACAAACTCTAGCTGACCAAATTATGGAGGCTGAAGCCAAATACTCTGATTCACTGGCCATTATTTTGGGATATCTAAACAAGGCAAACTTAAGGAAAGAGCTACTAAAATACTTTCACCATGTCAATTGTTCCACTAGATGCAAGAATACTTTAGACCATTGCTACACAACACTAAAAGATGCTTATCGGTCTTTACCATGAGCAGCTGTAGGACACTCTGATCATTGCATGATTCACCTTGTACCCGCTTACAGGCAAAGATGTAAAACCACAAAACCAACAATTAAATTGATGAAGACCTGAACTGAGGAGGCAAAATTAAAGCTGCAGCCTTGCTTTGAATGCACTGATTGGAATATTTTTGAAGATAACTCTGCAGACCTGGATGAATTCACAGATACTGTAACATCATATGTCAGCTTTTGTGAAGACCTATGTGTACCGACAAGGAACTTGCCAATATATAGCAACAACAAACCTTGGTTCACAGCTAAACTTAAGCAGTTACGTCGTTCCAAAGAGGAAGCCTACAGAAAAGGTGATAAAATGCTGTACAATCAGGCCAGAAATGTATTAACAAGGGAGATCAGAGGAGCAAAAAGAAGCTACTTTGAAATGCTAAAGAATCAGTTCTCAACAAATGAACCAGCAAACGTGGAAAACTCTTAAAAAAATCACTGGCTATAGCAAACCTCTTTCCCAGGCTGAAGGAAATCAAAAACTGGCAGATGACCTGAATGTGTTTTACTGCAGGTTTGAAAGGAAACTACAGCCACCTATCTCCTCAACCCCCATCTCAGACACACCAACAACAGCTAAGCTTCCTACAACTGACCCCATCCCATTGGGTTCACAACCCTTAGTGATCACAGAAAAGGAAGTGCAAGACTTATTTCACAGACAAAAGCCAGGAAAAGCTCCAGGCCCAGACAAGATAACTCCTTCTTGCTTAAAAGTCTGTGCTGACCAATTGACCCCTATCTTTACCCGTATCTTCAATAAATCAATAGAGATCACATCACTAGAGATGTGCTATGTTCCTTCTTGCTTCAAACACTCTACTATCATCCCAGTCCCGAAGAAGCCCACCATCAAGGAACTGAATGACTACAGACCAGTTGCTCTAACATCTGTAGTCATGAAAACCTTTGAAAGGCTAGTGCTGTCCCACTTGAAAACCATCACAGATCTGCTGTTAGACCGCTTGCAATTTGCATACCGAGCAAATAGATCAACAGATGATGCTGTTAATATGGCTCTGCACTGCATCTTACAATATCTTGAATCTCCAAAGACCTATGCAAGGTTCTCTTTGTAGACTTTAGTTCAACATTTAATACCATCATTCCAGACACTCTTCTAACTAAGCTAAACCAGCTAAAGGTACCTGAACAGATTTGTAAGCGGATCACAAGCTTCCTAACAAACAGGAAGCAGCAGGTGAAGCTAAGCAGAATCACATCAGATACCTGTACAATTATCACAGGGGCCCCCATGGTGGTAGACTTAAGGAGAAACCCTTCCATATTTCCACCTTTCACAATACTAGACAACATAGTATCAACAGTAGAAACCTTCAAATTTCTAGGTTCTACCATATCGCAAGATCTAAAATGGACAACTAACATCAAAAATGTCATCAAAAAAGGACAACAAAGAATGTTCTTTCTGCGCCAACTCAGAAAGCTCAAACTGCCCAAGGAGTTGCTGATCCAGTTCTACAGAGGAATTATTGAGTCTGTCATCTGCACCTCTATAACTGTCTGGTTCTGCAACCCAACAAGACAGACACAGACTTCAGAGGATAATTAGAACTACAGAAAAATACAATTGCTACCAACCTGCCTTCCATTGAGGACCTGTATACTGCCCAAATCAAAAAGGGCTGTGAAAATATTTATAGACCCCTCACATCCTGGACATAAACTGTTTCAACTCCTGCCCTCAAAACAACGCTATAGAGCACTGCACACCAGAACAACTAAACACAAGAAGTTTTTTTCCGAACGCCATCACTCTGCTAAACAAATAATTCCCTCAACATTGTCAAACTATTTACTAAATCTGCACTACTATTAATCTTCTCATCATTCCCATCACCCATTTCCTTCCACTTATGACTGTAATTTTGTTGCTTATATTCATACGATTTATACTGATATTGTTTCCTGATTGCTTATTTGTAGCCTATGACTATCATTAAGTATTGTATCATTAAGTGTTATAACCCTATGACTACCTTTTAGTGTTGTAAGTGTTGTACTTTGATGAAGGTATCTTTTCTTTTATGTACACTGAGAGCATATGCACCAAGACAAATTCCTTGTGTGTTCAATCACACTTGGCCAATAAAAAAAAATTCTATTCTAAATAGTCACTAAATGAATTGTTTTAAGTCGAGGACTACCTTACAGAATTTTGTGCTCTTGATATAGTTTCTAGGTGCAAACAGCTTCTCATTAAACCAGGGATGTCCAACATTGGCAACTTTCAGACTTGTGGGCTTCAACTCCCAGAATTCCCCAGCTAGCCCCGCTTGCTGGGGAATTCTGGGAGTTGAAATCCACAAGTCTTAATGTTGCTAATATTGGACACTCCTGCATTAAACTGTTTCTTATTACACAAATGAATGTGGGTGTATAGTGCATCATCGATTTTCTCAATAACATGTGTGAGCCAACTCACTCAACTTAAAAGTCTAATCTTCATTTCATTTTTATATGGTAATTCATTTGTGGACAATTTTGGCAACAAAGACTGGATCAAAATGTGCAATTATAACAAATAATAATACTGTATCATACTCAGAATCCAAAAGATACTAAGCCATAGAAAGAGTAATAAGAGTAATACATTTAACCTCCCATGCTGTAGATCATGAGTGTCAGCCCTGGAGGTCATCTTTTACTTTGGATCTTCAGGGCTGCCACATTTAAAGCTGTGGGAAACTGGGAGTGGGATTGCCTGGAGTAACAGGGATATCTAGTCATAATAACATTCTTTTCTCTGAGAATCAAGGACATCCAGCCTGCACCTGGAGTGGGGTGTCTGGGAGGCATCTCCAGTTGGGACGGTGCATTGATTGGACCATGTGATGGACATGTAGGTGCTCCTGGGGCAGGGATTTGGATTTTCTTCTGGGTGGGGAAAACCTGAAAGCTTTCAGAATTGGGTTTTCCCAGATGTGCCAATATGACATCTCTAATAAAATGGAACTTTGAGGAACTTCTGGCCTCGGAGTCTTCTTTCGTTGGGGGTGTTACTTGGAATCCTGACAAATACAGTCCTGACAAATAAAGTTTGGCCACAAGTATAATTAGTTATTAAACATAAATCAGTGTTAAAATAAGCATTCTGAGTGTCCTAAACTACATAATAATAAAATATAAAAAGTACCATTTATTGAAAATGATACTTCAAGTGTAGGTTAGTATGACCTGTGTTCCGTTCCCAGCTGGTTGAACTTGAAGCTGTGTCTCAGGGCGATACAGTGAATTTTACATTTCCCCTGAAACCTCCCTCTTCCCATCCAGTCTCCCTCCCTCAAGTTCATGCCAATCTGGCACCGAGTGAAGGTGAAGCACAAGCATGAGGTGGCAGCTGACACAATGTTTATAAGAAATTGAGACAGATTCCTCCCTAGTTCACTGAACTATAATAGAAGAAAGTTCATCATAATCAGACTGTCATTCCTTCTAGGTCACGGGTATCAAACTCGATCGTGACGTATCACAACTTTCTTGCCTTTGCACAGCTGGGGTGGGTATGGTCTGCGCATGACCCATTTGGCCCATGGGCTGCCAGTTTGATAGGCCTGTTCTCAGTAGACCAAAAGAAGACTAAAATCACTTGTATTAAGATTGGCTATAATTATAAAATCTTGAGAGACTGATTATCCTTATATTATTGCAAACCAGTTTTCTCTGACTTGCATTTCACTGTGTGTCCCGTTTTTGGCCTCCTTGACCTCCAGAACCACTCTGGCATCCAAAAACAGGCCTGAGGCTTCCGTGCGTCCTGTTTTTTGCCTCCTCAGCTTCCAGTACCATTTTGCCACCCAAAAACAGCCCTGTTTTTGGCCTCCCGAGACCTCCGCATGTCCCATTTTTGGCCTTATTCTCCAGAAGGTGGGTGGGGGCTGGTAAGTAGATGGGGCAATGTGGGTCCCATGCAGGCTGGATTAATGGCTTTGGTGAGCTGTATCCAGCCCATGGGCTGTAGTTTGAGGGCCCTGTTCTAACAGTTTAATCACCTTTGTAAAGGGATATATACAGCTTCTATATTTGCAGAAGTTGATTAAAAAACAAGAGTGTTTTTTATATATGTGCATGTATGTATATGTACACACACACACACACACACACATATATGTATATACTGTATATTAGAAACATCAATTACCATTAGCAATTGCTTATATTCGTACATACATATCTTGTGTAGGAAAGACCAAATGCTTTATATATCTCCAAGCCACATCATATTAAAGCAGGTATTTATGTGTAAAGCTCTTTTCAAAAAGAAGTGTAACCCAAGTATACTGTACATAAGAAAAGAGTACTTGTAGAGCAGAAAGTTTTACGTGATATACTTAGAAGCCCAATTCCCAAATTTACAAAATAAGTCTTTAATTTGGCAAACATTTGCAGGAGTTAATTAAAACAAGAGAGAGAGGCTTTTTAAAAAACAAATACACAGAATCCTGCTCAGGATAATTCACTGCAAGTGCCACAAGAAAATGATTGCCTCAGTAATACTCATTTATATTTGATTCATTAAATGGAAGGTTAACTTCATTTTAAGAAAATACTTTTTTAAAAAAATTTACATTTATATCCCGCCCTTCTCCGAAGACTCAGGGCGGCTTACATTGTGTAAGGCAATAGTCTCATTCTATTTGTATATTTACAAAGTCAACTTATTGCCCCCCCAACAATCTGGGCTCCTCATTTTACCTACCTTATAAAGGATGGAAGGCTGAGTCAACCTTGGCCCTGGTGGGATTCGAGCCTGCAGTAATTGCAGGCTGCTGTGTTTTAATAACAGGCTATTTACAGCCTGAGCCACCACGGCCCTTTTGCATACATTTCAATAGAACTTAAAAGTATTTATAGGTACATATTGGAAATATATTGAATGTTTGCTCTAAATTATTGCAATATATGTATAAAAAGAGACATTTTAAAAACTTTATTTGATATCTGTAAAAACCACATCAAAACAATGAATCATAATTTTGAATTTAATATGAAAAATACAATAATTCTAGAGGATTCTGGAATTACAGGCATTATTTCTGAATTCTCTGTCAGAAGGCAGCTAGAAAAAACTGTTGACAAATATTCTAAGTTTAAATATACTTATTAATATCAGATAATAATAAACCCATCAATAACTCTGCTATTGATGTTTTCTTGTTCATGATCGATATTTTCTTGTTCATGATGGAATATATGTTAAAATGTTAGATCCTTAGTTACTGGCTGAGCCAACATGCTATGTGAATAATTTTGTTTCCAGGTAAGTCCACTACTGGTACCATAATTAAAGCTGGTGCTTTTTGGCCCATTTGTTCTTCAAGGTGTCCTTGGAGTCCTACAATATAAACAAAGATGCAATGACACTTTTCTATTCATTCAAGCTTGCAACATTTCATATATGAACAAATCATATTATATACACAACTTAATATCAATAGAATAGATTTTTTATTGGCCTTGGACACACAAGGAATTTGTTTTGGTGCATATGCTCTCAGTCTACATTAAAGAAAAGATACCTTTATCAAGAACCCTAAGGTACAACACTTAATGATAGTCATAGGGTACAAATAAGCAATCAGAAAACAATCAATATCAATATAAATTGTAAGGATACAAGCAACAAAGTTACAGTCATACAGTAATTAAACTACAGCTCTACAGTATATATAAATACAACCCATCCAATCCAGTGAGATCTAAAATAGGCATAAGTCGAGGAAGTGGACAAGTTAACCCAGGTAATAAATGGTGCCAAGATAGATGTTTATGAAGATAATGTCAGCCTCCACTCCACTCTTCATTTACTTTTAAATGATTATATCAGTAGATAGAATGTAAAATGTTTATTTCTGTATTATAAACTCTTAAGATCATGAGATGTATCATACCACCGTCCGGGGTAAGGGAAAGGAGCTTATTAAGTGTGTCGGCTGACATAACAGGGAGGAGGGATGATTAATGATTGAGTGTTATCAGCGCGCGCTTTTCTAACCGACACTGCGTTCCTGAGTTGACTGACATCCAGAGACCTGTGGAAGAAGATTACCACGAGGGGCCGTGAAGGAGTTGGCATTGGACCAGACCAGCCTGACCTCCTGAAGGAGGAGGGACAATTGGGGGGATATGATATGTTTGCCATATTTTGTCTCAGTTCCAGCTTTGCTTGGCTGCTATCAAGACTGTAAAAGTAAAAGTACTTGTTTTCATTCCAAATGGAGTCAAGGTGAATTCTTTCCTATTTACCGTCGGAGGTAGCCTGACATTAAGCTGGAACTCAACCATGTCTACCAACCAGGATTGCAATCGCAATACCGGGGAAGAAACCCAAATGTGATGGAAGGACTGCCGGCTGAGCTGGGGAGGCGTCCGGAGGAATTTTGCTGACACTTTTAACCCTGAGCTGGAAGTTTGCAGAGCTCGGTGGATTGAGCAATTAAAGCTGGAAGAGGAAAGGTGGGAACCAAGTGCCGAAGAGTTTCAGCCTGGAGTAACAAAAAGAGAAAAAAAGGGGACGGTGAGACTTTCGGATTGGCAGGGAGAGAGAGAGATAAGAGACAGACGCCAGCTGGAGGAAGCCTTTCGTCTTTTCCGTGAGGTGAAAGTAAGGCTAGCTGTTCGCCAAAGGTATGAATCCCCTGTTCAGTCCTCCAAGGGGGGAGGAGAAGAGGGAGAAGAAATCACAAGGGGCCCAGTTAGAGGTGATTTCCAGGGTGATGAGATTTCTGAAGAGACGGAAACTCTCTCCCCAGAGGAAGCTGAATTGGATGGGGGTCGGGCGCCACCTGCTGACCATGCAAGGCCGCGCAGGGGAAGGAAAAGGCCAAAAATTCCCCCCATATCAGAGAAATTTGATGGAAATGCGAAGGAGTTGGGACTGTTCCTGGCGAAAGTGAATGACCACATGATAGACTGGGGGGAAGATTATTGGTCACAGGCAGCACAAGTGAGAGCTGTGACCCATAATTTGACCGGAAGAGCAGCTGCGTGGTATGTGTCGTTATATACAAACCACTCCCCCTTACTGCAAAACTACGAGCATTTTATGACTGCACTGAGGAGGAGGTTTGAGGACCCCCTGGCAGAGCAGAAGGCCAAAGGTCGGATGAAAACCATCAGGCAAGGGAGGAGACCGGTGGCTGATTATAACCAGGAGTTCAGTGATTTAGTTCCCTTGATGAGAGGGTGGTCGGAGGTGACCCTTGTAGACATTTTCAAAGATGGTCTGAATGGAGATCTCTATGAACTGTGTCGAGCACGAGCCTCTCCAACTACGCTGTATGGCTGGTACACCCTGGCAGCAGAGATGGAAATCGAGCTAGTGAAGGACCGTGGCAGAAGACAGCGCACTGGAGGGCCATCCCTTGGCCGTTATCCAGAAGGCACCTATAGGGACGTCCCTAGATTGGAGGGAGGAAGACCACGTTCGTCTGCGTGCTACAGATGTGGAAAAGAAGGCCACCGAGCAGCCGACTGTAGGGTTAAGTTGATACCAAGCGCGACCTCTGGTGGTGAAAAGGAACCAGTGAAGCCAGCGGCTAAGGCGCGTAAACCAGCAAAAATGGGGGAGGGCGTTGCCAAGAAGGGCACGCCCATCAAGGAGGATGGCGAAGTGTCGACCGATACTGACGACAGCAAAACCACGTCAGAGTCCGATGAAGACCTTCTGGTGAGTTGGGCACGGGGCCCCTTGGACATTCCAGTTAATCTACATGTACCCTCTTCGGGTAATAAGGGGGAACTGCTAGCACTACTCGATTCTGGATGCACTAGATGTATGGTCAGTCCCGAACTAGTAGAAAAAATGGAACTAAGATTGAGAACCTAAGTAGACCCATAGCGTTTGCCCAGTTAGATGGCTCTGTGGCAGGGGGAGGGCCCGCCCATTTCGTAACGGAACCCATAGAAATGATAATAGGAGACCACCGCGAAATTCTGAACTTCATAGTAGCCCCAGGAATGGACCAACCCCTGTTGTTAGGTTTGTCATGGTTGCGAAATGGAACCCCATATTAACTGGAGAACGGAGTCCCACGTTTCCGCTCCAAAACCTTAAAAGGAAAAGGGGAAACCCAAGAAGGACCTACCGTGACCTTGCACCAGGATAAGTTAGGGGCAATGATTGAACGGATAGACGGGAAGAGAGAATACCAAGGAATACTGGGACTTGCGAGAAGTCTTTAGTGAGAAAGCATCAGACGTACTTCCTCCCCATAGGCCTATTGACTGTGCCATAGACATCCTTCCGGGGGTAAAGCTTCCAAAGCCAAAAGCTTATCCCATGACCCAAAAGGAATTGGGAGAGCTACGTAAATTCATAGACAAAAACCTAGAACGGGGCTTTATCCAACCGGCTAGGCCTCGCGTGGCGGCGCCAGTGATGTTCCGAGAAAAGAAAGATGGCTCCTTTCGTCTTATAGTTGACTATAGGAACCTAAACGCAGTGTGCGCCGAAAACATATACCCCATGCCACTCATGAAAGACATGTTAGCACATTTAGCGAAGGGAAAATTCTTCACCAAACTGGACCTGCGAGAAGCCTACTACAGAGTTCGTATAAAAGAGGGGGATGAATGGAAAACCGCTTTCAACTGTCCACTAGGATGTTTCCAGTTTCGAGTACTGCCGTTTGGACTGCAGGGGGCGCAGTTTTTATGCAACTAATAAATGAAATACTCCATCAGCATTTGTTCAAAGGAGTTCTTGTCTACCTTGACGACATACTTATCTATACAGAAACAATGGAAGAACATATTAAACTAGTAAGAGCTGTACTCAAAAAGTTATTATCTGCAGAACTATATTGCAAGCTATCCAAATGTGATTTCCATCAAACCAAAATAGACTACCTAGGATATCGCATCTCGGCTGATGGGTTAGAAATGGATCCAGGAAAAGTGAAAGCTGTTTTGGAATGGGCCCCCCCACGCACACGCAAACAGCTCCAAAGTTTTTTGGGATTTGCAAATTTCTATCACAATTCATCCCTCCTTTGCTCAAATTGCTTTACCAATCACTAACCTCTTAAAACTAAAGGAGACACGAAACCCAAACCATCATTACCCCTCGAATGGACAATGGAATGTCAAGCAGCATTTGAAAAATTGAAACGACTCTTTGCCGCCGAACCTATTTTAAAGCACCCTGACATGGATGTTCCTTTTGTAATACAAGCTGATGCAAGTGATGTAGCAGTCGGAGCCGTCTTGCTCCAAAACAATACTGATGGTAATTTACAACCCTGTGCTTTCACTTCTCGAAAATTGACTGAAACTGAAAGACGATGGGCTATTTGGGAAAAGGAAGCATTTGCAGTTCATTGGGCTCTACGGACATGGAGACAATTCTTAGAAGGTTCAAATCATCCTTTTGAAGTTTGGACTGATCACAAAAATCTAGAAGCGCTAAAGACTCCTAGAAAACTTTCGCCTAAACAAGCCCGTTGGGCTCAATATTTTAACCGCTTTAATTTTACTTTACATTATATTCCTGGAGGGAAAAACTTCTTAGCAGATGCTCTTTCACGTTTACCCCAATACAATTGCACTCGCCCGAGGTGGTTCAACCAATACTTCCTGCAACAGTTGGCAGCCCCAGCAATAACTAGAAGCCACCCAAAGCTGACCTCACTCCCAGATGAACTAACCAAATCGTTTAAAGAAGCTTTAAACACCGATGACTGGTACTTAACGCATTCCCATGAATGCACACTCCGAAATGGACTAGCTTGGATTGGAACAAAACTATATGTTCCTCTATCACTCAGAGAAACCATCCTACAACGGTGCCATGATGCTAAAATGGCAGGGCATTTTGGATTTGTGAAAACTTTGCATCTTCTTAAAAGACAATTTTGGTGGCCAAGTCTTAAAAAAGACATTCAAGCATATGTAGCAAGTTGCCCGGTCTGTGCATCATCCAAAAGGCCTCCTGGAAAACCTCCTGGACTATTACAATCGGTAGCCAGACCAGGAACCCCATGGAAAGAAATATCCATGGATTTCATAGTGGAATTACCTGAAAGTTCAGGCAATACTGTTATATGGGTAGTAACTGACCTTTTCTCCAAACAAGTCCATTTTATTCCATGTTCAAAAATACCCTCCTCAAAGACTCTAGCAAAGTTGTTTGTACAACACATTTATAGACTTCATGGAGTGCCTGATCGCATCATTTCAGATCGAGGAGTTCAATTCACTTCTAAATTTTGGAAAGAATTTTTACGACTCATTGGTTCCGCCCAAGGATTAAGCTCCTCCCATCATCCTCAAACTAATGGAAGCTGTGAACGTTCGAACTCTGTACTAGAACAATATCTCGATGTTATGTTAACTACCAGCAAGATAATTGGGCTGATCTCTTACCTTTTGCTGAAGTTGCCTACAACAACTCAATTCATAGTAGCACGGATTTACTCCTTTAAAATAGCTTCAGGCCAAGATTTTGTTCCTATCTCGGAACTCCCACAGGAAGAAACTACTGTTTCCTCTTTATCAGAATGGATAGATCAAATACAAAGCACATGGAAAATGACTCGCAAGGCGATCGACGACGCTCACCGTGCGCATAAAAAACAAGCAGATAAAAAAAGGTCCCCTGAGAACAAATATCAAGTGGGCGATAAAGTTTATCTTTCCACCAAATATCTTCAAACCACTCAGAAATCTAAGAAACTTGGACCCAAATATGTGGGACCTTTCCCTATAGTAAAATCATCAACCCGTGACGGTACAACTAGATTTACCAAAAACACTTAGGAGAATCCACCCCGTTTTCCATGTGAGTTTGCTGAAACCTGAACACACGTCTACTTTCCGTCCTAACCATACACCCCCTCCTATACCAATTCTCATAGAGGGAGAACAACACTTTGAAATAAAAGAAATTTTAGACTCAAGAAAACATAGAAATAAAATTCAATATCTTATTTCCTGGAAACACTTCCATTATCCCAAGCTGAATGGGTGAACAAAGAAGATGTTCATGCATCGGAAAAATAGCACAATTCTATAAAAAATATCCTGACAAACCCTAACTTCTCTTTTTTCTTTCTAGGACTGACGTCCTTGTTGCAGGAGGGCCGAATGTCAGCCTCCACTCCACTCTTCATTTACTTTTAAATGATTATATCAGTAGATAGAATGTAAAATGTTTATTTCTGTATTATAAACTCTTAAGATCATGAGATGTATCATACCACCGTCCGGGGTAAGGGAAAGGAGCTTATTAAGTGTCGGCTGACATAACAGGGAGGAGGATGATTAATGATTGAGTGTTATCAGCGCGCGCTTTTCTAACCGACACTGCGTTCCTGAGTTGACTGACATCCAGAGACCTGTGGAAGAAGATTACCACGAGGGGCCGTGAAGGAGTTGGCATTGGACCAGACCAGCCTGACCTCCTGAAGGAGGAGGGACAATTGGGGGGATATGATATGTTTGCCATATTTTGTCTCAGTTCCAGCTTTGCTTGGCTGCTATCAAGACTGTAAAAGTATAAGTACTTGTTTTCATTCCAAATGGAGTCAAGGTGAATTCTTTCCTATTTACCGTCGGAGGTAGCCTGACAGATAAGCTTAGTAATTCATTATCAGGAGGGTGACTCATACTATTGGGACTACTGCTGAGTCTTGAGCTGTTCAATTATGGGATTATTTGCTACGTATGAATATAAATGATTGGAGAGTAGTATTTCTCAGCTTCAACAACTTTAAAATGTGTGGACTTCAGCTTCCAGAATTTCTCAACTAGTTGAAATCCACACATCTTAAAGTTGCTGAGGGTTAAACATTTGTCCTCGCTTTTGCCCTGGGACAGGCAAACGATAATCAAAACTTTGTTTTTCCACAGATGTTTCAGATTGTCAGCTGTAGACATGGATGTTTGTAATGTTACATATGGATTTGATTATTATTTTGATTTCTATGGAAATATCCTGATCAGTGCTTGGAGAATGAGACATATTTTTCAACAATTTCAGTAAAATAAAATAAATTGCCACTAGAACTCAATTCATTTGTGCCATTAATGCAAAAACCAAGATCATGTGCTATCAAATAATTGTGGACTCCTAGTGATCACATAGATTTTCTCCATAATGATCTGTCCCTAACCTAGTCTTTCAAGTCTTCCAAGAGCGTATCCATCATCATGCAACTGAGTTCATTCTCCTTGCTGCAAGTCATTATCTTCTTCATCTTTTTACTTCCAAACTTCTTCAATAATTGCAATCAGACTTGTAAGATTCTGTTATTATAATCTATCTCAACAAATATACTTTTTCTCTTCCTGGATGTATTATTTATTGATCTATTTATGTTTATTGGCTGCTATTATTTGGATGGTGAGTTGATTTTCTGATCCTGATTATGTTTTCCTTATTCTCCTTCTTATATCCTGGTGAGTATAGAGTGGAGCTGTTGCTTATGAAAACTGTCTTTGCTTTTTTGTGTTACTTATGAATACTACCTCGAGGATTTAAATAATGTTTCAGCCCCAGTTGCCTAGGTAATGGTTCTTGCATATTTCTGTTAAGGGCATTTCCCGAGTATATATAATAGGTTCCAAAACTGACACTGTCCTTATACAGATGCTCCTTTGCCAATTCCTCTTCATTGGGGTTTAAGTCATGTTGGAGTATTCCTCACCACTGCATCTGAGAGTCCCTGGTTTTTTTGTTTTTTTTGGGGTGTGTGTGTGTTTGCTAGCCATTATACCTCTTACTCTCCAGTTCTTTTCTACAACACTATAGAGCAGTGTGTGCACTACACTGCACACACTATACAGCAGTAGTTGTAATCAGGGTTGCTATTCAGCAGGTTCTGACAGGTTCTGGAAAACTGGTAGCAGAAATTTTGAGTAGTTTGGAGAACCAGCAAACCACCTCTGCTGCCCCAGAGTGGGGTGGGAATGGAGATTTTGCAGTATCGTTCCCCTGCCATGCCCACCAAGCCACGCCCACCAAGCCATGCCCACAGAACTGGTAGTAAAAAAAATTGAATTCCTCCACTATTTATAATGTTGAATAGTGATCTCAGCTAATAGGTTAGCTTTTGGGAGGCGGAGGAACAAAGGCATTATTTTGTTGTTTTTATTTATTAGCTTAATGTTAACTCATATGAAGAAGCAACAAAAGCTTCTCTTAGATAGTATCTCTCTCTCTCTGTCACACACAGAGAATTTCCTGTTTTTTCACAATGCTTTCAAGACAGGTTTACTTTGAAATAAATGCCACTGGATTCAGGAGGCAAAAGATTATTTTCTCCCATTATCTATAGGTTGTGAACAATTTGTGCAGCATTTTTACACTGATTTTAGCTTTGTAAAGAATAGAGCAGTCACATCATCGTCCAATGTCTTCTCATGCGATGTCACAATGCTAGAAAGCTGTTAACAGATGGAAATGGTTGATATCAGAGGTGAATATTGACAAAGCTAGTCCCAAGATCAATAATCACCATAAAGGTCAAAAGGACTTCATGTTCCATGTTCAAAGCAGCTACTCATTTTATGTATTCCATCAATATTCTCATTAACTAAGCAGTATTGGAACAATGAAATAACTGGGAATGTATCTGCGCTTACAATTCTTATACATTTGTTAAATAATTATGAGGTAGAAAGGCCATCTTTAGCAAAAATTGCCCTCATTTCAGTGAAATCCCTTGTATTTTTATTATCTACTTTCATTGGATCTTGGCCATAACCGTCAGTGGTTGGGAGCTATTCACTAAAGTGCATTATAGACATCAATTTTTCTAAAAGACTGCTATTTGCCTCTTCAAATTATTTAGCAAGATTTCTTAAACATATAATGAAGCAAATAACAAAATCACTGCATAAAAATGACAACACATCTTACTTTCTGAGACAACAGCTATCAAACAGAATGAAACATTCAAAGTGAAATTTTGTGGTAGGCAATGTCCCATTTACATTTTAAACTTTGAAATTGTCTGTTAAATCACAAAAGTACCTACACCGATTTCTCCGTACTTGAAAAGAAAATCAATGAACATATTTAACTTGATCAGATTGTTTAGCTGAAGTCTGCACAAGTTATATACATTTGAAATAATACTCGTAACTTGGGTTTTAGATTTTGGTAGTGGTTTGCTCTCCAAGTTTGTTTCAATTTAGTTTCTGAACATTTCATTAACAAAGTAGGTAACATCATCAGTAGGATCCTATTCTCTTTAGCTTATAAATGTTTTATGTACCAGTTTGGTCAGTTGGTTGTGTGATTGGTCGTTTGTTTGGAGCTATATTTAAATTCTGAGCATCTGATTGGTTCTCTTATTGATTGATTGTTCGACTGGCCTGGTTTCTTATGTAAGCCTAAGCATACTTTAGAAATATGGCTCTTATTTTGGAGATGGAACAGACACTAACAACAGCAGCAACAACAAGATTTTTATCCCGCCTTTTAAAATATATATTACATATATAATTGGTCAGATCAAAGCAGCAAACATATCTAATACTCTTGCTTATTTTCTCTACGACAACAACCTGAGGACTAGTTGCAATACTATCCTCTTAGCTGAGGAAAAAGATATTTGTTTCAGCAAGAGAACACAATTGTTGATAGAATATGTGGGGTTTTTTTTTGGTATCACTCTGTTCCTTTCTCTGATCTTTCCTCTGCATTTAAACCAAATATACTGTAATATCATTTAACACATGTTTTTAAATCCCAGAGCTAATAAAGCTCCATTGCTGCATGTGCTATAAAGACGCTTCACAGCGGATCAAGTTCCTAACAGTCAACTAAGAGTTCCAGTCCCAAAAGAGGTGCCCCTGGTGTGCTGAGCACTTAACCCTTCGACCAGTACCAACATGACTATTCACAAATTATCGATGTTTCTAAATCCCTGGCAGATTGCAGATGGGTCTTGTCTCCCTTGAAGCCCAAGCATATGGCCTCTAATGGGACGGATTAAAGGGGGAGAAGAAAAAAAACCCCACAACCAAGCACACATTCAGCCTTTGCCACATGAATGCAAAGCCACAGAAATAGGAGAAGGTGATTCAACTGGACTGAACACTGCTAAATACATGATTAGCCCCTTGTTATGGATCATTTCCATTGATCTATATCTGGTTTTGCAGTACAGTTTAATTAAAGCTGTCTGGAACAAGCCCTAAATAATCAGCTATGCAGTGAAAATGTGAAACCTGAGGAAGGCTTGGGACCCTTTAAAGAAAAACCAAAACAAAGTGCCTAATTGACTTAGTGTTTAATAACAATAGCAGAAAAGAAAGGATATTCTGGAAAATTATCTATTCTTTACAGTCTGTCAGGATCCTGAAATCTTTAACTTTTATCTCCATCTCAGCTTGCTTGTCTGAAGTTTGTTTCCAAGTTGAGTTATTTAAGGAACCGAAACATTTATCTCTACATTAACTGTTTCAGAGTAAAAAATAATTAACAATGCGATCTTGTTAATAGCTGCTCAGAAACATGTAGATTTGTATTCAAACTTTCTTTCATATTTGAGTGTGTTTACAGCTCAAAAGCTGCTCAGCTCTATGGCATGGGTCAAGATTCATTCCCCCCCCTCACATCTTCCCTTTATTTTTATTCCTTTAATTTGGTGACCCTCTCCAGTCTCCTTTTAAGGGGTCCCGTAACTGTGAAGAGATTTTCAAGAGGAGGATAAAAGAAATGGGAAACAGGAAAATTCTGTTCTGCACACATGAACCATTTCATTCACATCAGAGAAGTTGTGAGTGAGATGAATGGTCTCTAAATTGGATAAACAAACTGTTGGAATCTACATCTCAGTCTACCCTTATGACTACCAATTAGAGAGGAAGAGAAATTGATGAAACTGACTTCATAGCTGTTCCACCTGAACTGTAGTAAGAATTCTACCATATTGGGTATATTGTCTTATTTCATTATGCATTTTCTAATTACCTGAAGATGCGTTAACAGGATTTGCATTCTAAAATGAGATATAGATGGCAAACAGAATTGTTAGTGATAAAATAGGCTGACTCTAAGTAAAATGTTTTAGAGGTTGTCCTTTCAGATACTAGTGTATTATTGTACTATGATGCTCAAGAAGTCATAGAAATGGTGCCCCATGAGAGTGAAACTGGTCAGCTTTGAACCTACAGCAATTGCATAAAGAAGACAGCATAATGGAAAGGGAGAGAGAGAGAACAGGGTTCTTTCCAATTGGTGTGATCACAGGACACATCTTTGTGTAGCTTCTTCTCAGAGATTAATCAGGTAGTGTGGTAAGTGCCTCAGCTATTGCTATGATGGTCAGGTCCCAGGCTGATGAAATTTCAGGAGAGTTTTGTAAAAAGCACCTATATGTCATCAGGGAAGAATCCTCTATTTTATCAGTTTGCAAAAAGGTAGAAAAAGAGAAAATAAGCTGTATACTATGGATATGTCGGCAGCATGTTGGAAAATAATTCAGTTCCTTGAACTGTTGTAGTCTACCCCTTTCTTGTTAATCTTGTACTATAAGATATTGTAAGTATTGTGGTTGGCAAAAGTTATTTTCAGCTTAAAACAGAAGTAAACAGCTTGATATGTGGTGAAGAATGGGTGCATCTGTGCTACACAAATGTTTGTCGTTTTGCCCTGTTACAACTGTATATGAGGGTGCACTGGGAGGTACAAAGTGAGTTATATGGTCTCCAGGAAGATGAAGGGGCTTAGAATGGAGAAGTCAGCAAGACAGGGGAGGAAAATCAACTGGGGATCCCTACTGTATTCTTCTGCATGTGTGGATTCTATTACATGACTGGAGAAAGGAAAACTCTATGATTGCCTAGACTTACGTTTAACCACCACCATTCCAATTTTACATAAAATATATTGTTTGATCCAGAAATGAGGAGCCTTAGAAGAGAGCTTGGAAAGCACAACAGAAGACAAGTAGGAGACTCAGAATTTGAAGGAACAAGGAATTAGGATAAGAGAAGATTATGTTGAGAAAAGGATTAGACCTGATTGAGGCTTTGAGACAGTGCTCTTGAGACAGTGCTCTTCTACCATTATCAACCTGTACTACAACTAAAATCTTCATAAAAGTATTTCTACCTTATGGGCTTATCTTTCTCATCTGTCAGAGATTTATCCTGCCGGTTTTTCCAAACTACAGAGCACTGTCCTTTCAGGAGTTACATCTCCCACAATTCTTTCTTTGCTTTTAGAAAATCGATACAGATACTTTAATTGTTGACTTTAATATTAAATGTAACATATGTTTTAACCTTATGATAGTCTGTATTTCAGTCACTGTTGTCTTGGATGTCTATGAGAGTATCTGCTCCCTTCTCTATCTTCCAGAATAATCCAAAAATAAAGCTCTTCTAAAAGGCACATGGACTGCAATGCCAGATTGTTTGGGTTTATATGTTTTATGGTTATATTTTCTTTATTTTTTGCTTTATCTTATTTGTTGGAAATTGCCAAGAGTCTAGTTAGATTGCAATTGGTAGAAATAAACAAACAAACAAATAAATAAATAAATAATGAGACATATTAAACATTCTCTCAACCTTCTCTTTGCATTTTATACATCAATCATTAAGTTTTTTTCTGAAAATAAAGACAGCAGCTTCCTACTTTTTGCTAGGAAAGTAGCTTTGTCTGCAGATTCTTTTCGTAGCTTTGCCTGTCTACTGTAAAAACAGTATTTCTTTTGGAAAAAAAAATCAAATTCCTTGAAAATATTTGGGTCACTTTATAAAACTATTTTTAATCACACAAATAAAAGCCTATGCATAACATGCAGGGATTCTTTACAATCAGTCGGCAAAGTCTAGCCAATAACAACAACATACATGGACTAGCTGAATTATGCCCAATTAAACCTGTGTCTATATGCTGGCTAAAAAGATACAAACAGAGCTGGCAAAATGCAGCCAATTCTAATTACTCATGCAGCGAAGTCGAATGGTGCTAAGTTACAGAAAAATGTCTTTCATTTTTGTATTCAGTGTGAAGGACTATAAGATGATTCCTGCCCGACCCCGTTAGCATTGGCATTGTTTCAAAAACCAGAGCTGTAGTGCCAAAACCGTGGGGGTCAGGTCACTGAGGAATGATCTTTGACTGTTCCATTCTTGGGGCCAACAAAGACATTCAATCATTTTATCACCTTATTATAAACATTACTAGCTTGACATCAAGGTACTGTTGGCATCTGAGCTCTAATGATGGTGAATAGAAATATCCTGGGGAGGGGGTTACTGTTTTTCCCCTGGTTACCAGTCACCTAATTCTAATGGAGAGATGCCCCCAGAGAAGGACCTGCGAAGCTGATCTTAACTGGCAGGCAAGTTTCTATGGGACGTGAACAGGAGGTAAGCAAAGGGCAGTTCAACAAGCAAAGAGGAAACCAATGCATATGGCACGATGCTTTCCGAGAATCAAGCCATTTATTCTGGAAGTAAAAATCTCTTGAATTTCTCTTAAAGCAAAGTATATAGTTAATTATTAATATATTTTTTTCAAGGCCTGGAAAAAAATAAAAGGTAAAGGCACACATGTTATTTTTAGAGTTAGTTCAATTATGGGCCTGTCAGCATTGGCAGTATATCCCTTCATCAGACCACCAAGCTAACATTTTTTTTTCTACAGAAAGTGTGCTTAATGACCAGTTTAACAAAAGATATTTCACTGTGGGCGTTAATTAGAGCTTTGTGGACTCTATAGGATTTGTGCGCACTAAACCCTGTAATTCAAAGAAAAAGGAGTGGGAACATACCAGCCCTTCTTTTAACAATGACTTGGTTCTGACTAAATCAGAAACAACTCAGGAAGAACTCAGGAACTCATTAATTCATCTTGGACATACTGATTTGCAATTGTCTTGAATCCGCAATTTATTTATTTATTTCTTATACCTCTCACTGAGGCTTCTCGAAGCGGCTTACAGTCATGTAATTAAAATATATAAAATATTTAAATATTTGTATAAAATATACAAAACCTATAAAACAATAAATAAAAACCATGCATTTGAATTTCAGTTCAAATTCAATGAACCAAGATTGGAGTAAGGAAGCAAAGTGCACACGGGGAAGAGGTGTGTGTATTTATGTGCGTGTGTGCGTGTGTGTGTGTCTGTCTGTCTGTCTAATCCAGTGTTTCTCAACCTTGGCAGCTTGAAGATATGTAGACTTCAACTCTGCTGGCTGGGAAATTCTGGGAATTGAAGTCCACACTTCTTCAAGCTGCCAAGGTTGAGAAACACTGGTCTAATCCATTAACCACCTCCAAGATGCCACTTCCCCATTTGGGTCTCATGCCAGTTGGCAGATGCAGGCTTTCAAGACCTTTCAGAAGGCCAAAAAGACGGGTGGCAGATCTCACCTTGGGGAGGGCAGAATGTTCCAGAGGGCAGGTATCATGGTAGAAAAAGTTCTTCTGGAACCCACCAGCTGAAACTCTTTGACTGACAAGGTCCATAGAATGCTTCTTCTGTGGTGCAGGTGGGCAGACACTCTGGACCCATGCCATGAAAGGCTTTACAGGAGATAACTAACACCTTGAATTAGACCCAGAACAGGGGTACTATTCAGCAGGTTCTGAAGAACTGGTAGCAGAAATTTTGAGTAGTTCGGAGAACCGGCAAATACCACCTCTGGCTGGCCTCAGAGTGGGGAGGGAATGGGGATTTTGCAGTATCTCTCCCCTGCCACACTCACCAAGCCATGCCCACCGAACCATGCCCACAGAACCAGTAGTAAAAAAAATTGAGTTCTACCACTGACCCGGAACATAGATTTTACTGCAATTTTCTCAAACATTACATGATCTATCATATCTTGATATGTATATGTTGTCAAAAATATCCCTTTGGATTGATTTATGCTTGGAATTAATTATGAAATTATGTAATGCTGATTTTCCCCCCTCCAATAAACTTTTTATAACCCAAACTATAATTGTGCACCTTGACTCACACAGGTGGATGAGCAACAAATCATTGCTGTGACACCGAAGG
This sequence comes from Ahaetulla prasina, assembly GCF_028640845.1. Classification (NCBI taxonomy): domain Eukaryota; kingdom Metazoa; phylum Chordata; class Lepidosauria; order Squamata; family Colubridae; genus Ahaetulla; species Ahaetulla prasina. The sequence goes on along the minus strand of NC_080539.1, from coordinate 310,886,151 downwards.
CTGCTTTTCCAAAGCAACTGGACTTTCCTTGTTTTTTTTTCCCCTTGAAAACGTTTTACTCCTCATCCATGTTCTGAAAATGCTTCTTGGGTGAGAAGCGAAATGTTTTCAAGGGGGAAAAAAACCCTTAAAAAAGTCCAGTTGTCTTTTGAAAAAGCACCTTTGACCTGGATGACTGAGTATCTCCATAGACATTGCTGTGATAGATGTGTAACTGTTGATAACCATATATATAATCCCAACCCTGTCTAGCACTGAGATCACCTAAGCACAATTTGCAAAATTTGAAAGGTGAGAAGTAAAGCTTTTAGATGAGAGAGGGGAACTTTGCTAGAGCAATGTTTAGAAAGCTCCTTTTCTGCCCCCTATAAATCACTGTTTTTATTCCAGGGTAAGGCCATCAATCTGGTGTCCCTCCTAAGTCAGTATTCACTTTCTTCCTCCACCCCGACCCAGCAAAGTAGCTGCCATGAGACATGCTGAAGCAAATATGTCCTTTAACTGATACACATGGCCTCTGCTGTAACAGTGCCTATTAGGTGATATAATATCCCAGGATGGTTTTAAAACAAGTAATAAATTTAACATTTGCTAGGTTTCATTATACTCTTGGCCAGGTAGTTTCAAAGCTGAAAATGTCTAACATGCAGGTAGCTATATACAAGTGGCCAACGTTTACAGAGACTGTGTTAACAATAATTTAAGGCTAGCACAGGATGTCAAGAATACTCCTTCCCCCCATATATATGTGGACCGTATTGTTTAGAAACATGCTGAAGAGGCATTCATCCTGCAGTGGCTAGACAACGGCTGAAATGATGATGATGACAAGCTCCAATTCTGCTTGCCTTTAGAAAATGATGATTTTCTTCCAGATGTTTGGGTCCAATTGAGCAGAACACCTTTTTAGTTGTTTTAATTGTCTTATTCATTTTACCATTTTATGTACTGGGTTATCAACTGCAATGATTCACTTAACACCTGTGGCAAGAACGGTTGTAAAATGGGACAAAACTCACTTAACAAATGTTTCACTTAACAACAGAAATTTTGTGCTGTATTATAATCGTAAGGCGAGGACTACCTATTGTGGCCCCTCCCATCTCCTGCTATCTCAGCCAGAGACTGATAATGAAGATGAATGGCCTGGCATACCTCCAGCCCCCAGTCCTGGCACCATGCCCGGACAGACTGAGCAAGACGAATGGCTTGGCATGTCTCCAACCCCCAGCCCTGGCACCATGCCCGGACAGATTGAGCAAATAAACCTCCCCCCCACAGCGTGTGAGCAAGAAGCCAGCCACGAGCTAAAATTGCCGGCAGCTGACAAAACGTGGACAGATTCCCACTTCCGGAGAATGGAGAGGCGACGTCAGCAAAAGGAAGGGAGGGGCAGGCCTGGATAAGTGCTGAGTCATGGAGCCACACCCAATGGTCTATATAAAGGATCTGCTTTCTGGCATTCCTTGAGTCAGGCAAAGTCTCATCTGGTTGCTGAAGTCACACTTTCACGCCTGCCCTGTGAACTCTGACAGGAATTTGGCAAAGCTGCAGAGGCTTCGTGGCCACACTTGATACAGACTTTCCAGACCCGGCCGTCAGAGGAGGAGTGGGACACGACATCACCTGTACATGGAAATTATTATAGTGCACATCTAGTCCTTGACTTATGACCAGAATTTGGACCAGAATTTCCATTGCTAAGCAAGGTGGTCATTAAATGAGTTGTGCCTGAATCTTTTTTTGCCATGGTCGTTAAGTAAATTATTGTAGTTTTTAAGTGAATCATGCAGCTGCTAAGGAAATCCGGCTTCCACCATTGACTTTGCTTTTGTAAAGCATTTGGGAAGGTTGCAAATGGTGATCACATGACCCTGTGACTGTGCAACAGTTGTAAATAAATGCCAGTTGCCAAGCGACCAAATTCTGATCATGTGACGGTGAGGATGCTTCAGTGGCTGTAAATGCAAAGGACCACTTTTACTTTTTAATGTAACTTTGAGTGTTTGCTATGTTAATAGTTGTAAGTTGAGGACTACCAGTATGCCTAAAGTTTGTGCTTGAAGTTGTGCTTGAAGTTTCAAGTTGCCAATATTGAAAAAACACTCTCCTGTCCTATAAGTCTGGAATTCTTTGGTGGCTTCTCTTCTTTAGGTAGGTGCTAACCAGGCCCAACCCTGATAGTCTCAATCCAAAATTACTCCAATGCTCCTGTCTGCTGAGATACATTTTTACAGTGTCAATACAATACAATACAATATGAAAAATGTGAAAAAAGTCATGAAAACTTTAAAAAAATTCCAATAATTTAATATACTTTTCTCAAATATATAAATATATAAAAAGTAAAGCACATGTAGAAAAGCAATCCTTGCCCAACACGTGGAAATTGTTACAGTGTATGTTTAAAGCCTGCACTGAGATTCCGAGTTCATATTCAGTTCAATAATAAACTAACCAACTGGTCTTAAACAAGCTACTCTGTCTACTTCATTGTCCCAAGTGCATTACAGCATAATAATATTGGTCTATTTTCCAGAGTGGTTTGGATGATTACTGAGATAATATATGCAAAGTACTTTGAACATTCAAGATAATGTATGCAAAGTACTTTGAACACTCAAGAAAACACAATATAAATGCTCAGATTATTGTCTCATTCTTCTTATATGTGACCCATTTTCAGAAGAAAAACAGAATTTCTGGCTCCAGGCCATTGAGGGCAACTGCAGATGACATTTGTTGCGGGGCTTTGGGTTTGTTTAAATACATAAAGAGTATCATTTGAGATGAGTGTTAGTTAAAAAGATTCCAAGATTCATGGGGAACACTTTTGTATCATTTCTGCATTATGAAAAAAATGTGTTCTCCAAAGTATAAAAAAAATCTCTGACACATAGTATTAGATTTAGCTAAAGCAAATATTAACTTCAGAAATATTTTTCTTAGGATATCAACAGGGGAAAAAATAAATTCCCTTTTACAACTTCTGTAATCCCAGTCTATTAATCCTTCAAGCAAATGGTATTTTTAGAAAGTTACATATCAAAGCCCATTTGAATACAGTACTACAATACACGTTTGATCTCACTCAAGTCTCTAGAATTATACTTTGAATGATAAAGAAGCATGGCTGGAAAGCCGTTGGAATATGGAAAACTGATTAAATAGTGGTGCAAATTGTTTGAAAAAAGAAAATATGTTGCATGCAGGAAGGAAAATGGACTGATTATACATTGGGAATGATATTAGATGCATCCTTCTTCACCATGATTTTAAATCACATTCATTGACAAAAGCAGCAATCGCCACACCAGGCACAATAACTATACAATTTGTTCATTCTGGATTATTTCTGTTGATTCAGTGACTACTCAGAACATTTTAATCAAAATGGAAAAGGGCAAGAGATAGCTCTTGAATTTGCTGGTGGAATACATAGCAACCCATTCTTAGGTCACTGGTTTAATCCCATAACTGGTTTGGCAATTATGAGAAATTTTTATTGCTGTAACTGGTGACTTATGTAAAAAGAAAAAAAATGGGAGAAATTTCATTCCAGTCATGCATGAGAGATGGTACACATGACTATATATACACAATTCCTAAATAATCAAAACTAAATGCATGATAAACTACATCATCCAAATATGCTCAGCAAATGTGTTTATGGGTCAAACAGAAGACTGTTAGGTAGAAGAGACATCTTCTAATACAGCTACATCAACATCTGGCAAAGATTGTGGAAGTAATCAGATGCTTCTTAATTAAATAAGCACTTTTTTTTGGCAAAATATAGCTGGAATGGGGGAAAAAGTAGCACAAGCTAGCCTAGAGCTATATGCCCTACGAAGTGGCAGGGGAATTAATATTGATTTCTTAAGCCACATCTTTGTATGTTTACAGGGGCTACATGAAGGTACAATATGGGTAGAACATCAAATTTAAAATCCGTGGAATATAGGACTCCATCAGTGATAAATAATCCAAATCAAAATCTCCTGGGAACACTTTTTAAAAAATGTTTCTTCAGCAGAGTAGGAGAGTGAGTGGCAGTCAAGCAAGCAATGTAGTAATACTTGGGAGACAGATTAGGGCAAATGATTAAACAAAGAAATGGAGGGACTTGCTTAATGTTGAGTCAGATTACTAACCCAGCTAACCATTATAGCTGATATTGACAGAGTTTTGCTAGGCATTTCTCTTGTTCTGTCTGGAGATGCCAGCGGTTGTCTCCCCTCTCAGCCCTCAGGTTATTTCTGCTCATATTTCATGGTTTGGCATCTGTGACACATCTAGCAGAAGAATCAATAACTATTTAGCACAATACTATCAGCTTTTTGTTCACCGTGGGAAACAGCAGTTCAGATTCCTGAAGCTTTCAACCACATTTCTGGCAAAGGCTAAAAGTGAATGTTGGCTCTAGTCAATACTGGATTTATGAAACAAAAGATGCTGAGAATGGAAACTAATATGACATTCTAATCACTTTTGGGAAGCATGCAGGCTAGTGATGAAGAGCTGACCTTTACCTTGGCAAGGAAGCTTTCACCATAAATAGAAGGGCCAAGATGCAAGGCACAGCGGAACAATATTTTGATTTATTCTAGTACCTATTTCAGGAGGAAACAACAACAACCATGACCCAATGACCAGACAATCTAGCTTTAATAACGTGGCAACATTGCTGGAGGGAAATAAAGCATCCAGTAAGAGATATCAGTTTCAAAATAAAGCAAAATGCTTCATTTTTTACCTCAGTCCATGATAATCACTAATATATTAAGCCATTGGCACTAATTTCTCAATGAATATTATGACAACAGGATGCTTCCTTCAAGAATAAATCATTAAGGATGGCAGAAACGCACTGCAGGTTCCAAAATTTTTTCTAGGAAGATCATGAATTTCACTGGACTGATTAAAACAAAGGCTAATTTGTAAATTGATTAAAACCTCATTTAGGGTGCCTCAAAGCTGCTAGTAATTCCTAAACCTTAGTGATATCAGCTTTCAAAAATGTATCTATGAGAAGGGAAAAAATAACTATTTTCTGGAAATTGATATAAGAAGGAAATTACTTGATATTTGCAAATACATTTAAGAGGAAATTCTCCTGATCCATCCTACAGGTGTCTAACCGAAGATCACGTATACAATTTAGATTAAACCTATAAGTATGTTATATAAATGCTAAGTATACTTTAAAATAATTATAAAACTAAATCAGTTAAAACATTTCCCTAATATGTTCATTTTGACATGCTATGTTCAAGAATTGGAGACAGATACGAAGAAAACCATATGATTATAAAATGTAATGTTTAAACCCACTTCGTGAAAAACAAACGTCTCTGATAATGTCTTGTTTAAAGTTCAGTAACTAATTTAAGTAAGAGCTGAATTTCCAAAGAGTTCTGAACTCTGTGTCTTGATTTCAAATTATTGCTTTCCTGTACTACAGACTATATAGCAAAACATTAAAGCAGTGCACTTGTTATTGAAAATACAATGTTCAGTTATTTATTTTCCTATATTCTATTTCTCTCTGGGGAAATCTTCAAGTTTTAAATCCATTGATCCTTCACACTTTCAGTATCTGCCTTCACCTTGTCCTCTAAGACAGGGTGTTTTTTTTGCCAATCAAATACTGAAGATTGGTTTGCAAATTAAAATTGTATTCTAGGTTCATTCTTAACAAGGTCCAACATTTTATTTAAAGGCCCTTCTCATCAAATGTTTTATTCTGAAGGTAAGTTAAAGATTTATAATATGCTAAACCAGAAGAAAATGCTCCAGTAATCAGCAGCAATACATTTTATACTTTATCATAATAATTTTTTCTGCCGCTAAGTCAATAAAACTTTTGCTCTTTTTTACAATGGTTTACAACTTAAATAATTTAATACAACAGTTGTTATAGTTTTATTGCAGGGTTATACAATTTGTTCTATAAGTCTCTTCCATGCAGTATATTAACCCCAAAATGACAGAGGAGCTGGGTAGCTACTGATTACTAAAACTATAATTCAGGCTAGAAGTTCTGAAGGCATTATAAATGGCTTTTGCTTCACTTGCACAGTCTGGATGGGTCTTCCAAATGAACTGCCTGCTCCTTGATGTTTAGTTCACATTCATTACTTCTCTTATTATATATTATAAACAAAAAGATATTCATATTTCAGACAGCTCATAATGTAGCACAGAAGGATACGCTAATCATCAAGAATAAAAAGGTTGGTAGCAGTCGTACAAGGCCTTGAACAAGCCCCACCAAAGCATGTTGGAATTGCCTCTTAGACAAATCCTATACAAGTCATACCTGTACTCAGTACAAAATATGCCCATAGTGACTTGCCACTTCTGCAATTGCAGGAGGATCATGTATGTATGCAATCAAAGAAAATGTTCCTTAAGATTAGTACTAATACTCCAATGTTATAAATGTAGAATGCAATCCCAAAGGTGCTTTTTCAAGAGGCAACTGGACTTTCTGGTTTTTCTTTGACGTTCCGCTTCTCATCTAAGAGGCATCTTCAGCATCTTCAAAAGTGAAACGTCTTCGAAGAAAAACCAGAAAGTCCAGATGACTGAGAATCTCCATAGACATGCAGAATGCAGTCCACCTGCAATTGACTAACTCTTTACAAGACGCCATTCTGTGCATCTTCATCTGAAAAACAAGATATTTTGAACTGCCTTGCAGTTGCAAGTGGAATCTTTAAAAAAGAAGTTTATTTAAAGAACCCATAGAAAGCTGTTAAATTTATGTATTTATGTCAGTTATCTGTTGAGAATCAGGTTTACACAGTCAATAAGAGAGAGGCTAAATAACAATAAAAGAACAGATTTCTTTGAAACTAAATTTAAGGGGTGCAAATATGTTCCAATAAAAAATGGTACACCATTTTACTTATATCTGAGTAACAAGGGCCTCATACAGCTGCTTCTTCAGGCCCTCCATATGCCTAACATGCCCTTCTATCATAGCAATGCTGACTCTGAATGATAAAGGAAACCTGGTAATCAAAAACATCTCTTTACCAACACATCTGGAGGGCACCTGGTTGGGGATTGTTATAGTAAAAAAGCATTTTAATCACATTCTTGGTGGTAGATTCTGTTGGTGGTGGATTTGTGCTGAAACTTGCCTTCGGTCATCAAGAATAACTTTCCAAAGTTTTTTGTTTTTTGTTTTTGCCCCCAATTCCAAAAGAAATAAATGAACACAAAATAATTTTAATATTTTTTTATACATAGTGTTTAAAAAGCTCCTTTGATTTTTTTTCTTGATTTTTAGCTTGTTTTATTATTGGAGATATAAAAGCATTCTATTGCTGGTGTTCCTACTCAGCTTTCCATTATTCTGTAGTTTCACCACGTGCAGACATCCCAATAAAGGAGAAAAATAGCAGAAGGCGTGACTTCATATATCAAAACTTGGATTTTAATGGGAAGTCAAGGAAGCTGCAGGTTGCTGGAGAGATAATTGTAACCAGTTCTAAGTGGGATAAGCAGGAAGGCAATTGAAAACAAGGGTCCATGAACTTCAATTAGCAGTTAACAGCACGACCAAAAATCCCCGATCTCAAACCACATTGATAATAAACAACACCAGTTCGATTGGGAAGGAACAAAAATCATTGGCCAGGACAATACCCACCATACTTGTGAATTTATTGAAGTTGGTATTCTACCGAAGGAGTAATTAACAAGCATATGGATCTAGATTCAGCATATGAATACGTAAGAAACCAGACCATTCCAACAACCAATCAGCAAGAGAACCAATCAGCTGCTGAGAATTTAAATATAGCTCCAAAGAATAACCAATCACACGACCAAGTAATCACACTGGCACCCAAGAAATTTATAAGCTAAAGAGGAACAGGACAAGAAAATCCAGCTGATGATGTTACGTAGTCTGGTAATGAAACGTTCAGAAACTAAACTGAAAGAAGCTTGGATAGCAAATCATTGGCAAAATCTAAAACCTGTACGAGTATTTTCTATTACTTCAGATAATTGTACTGTTAAAAAAAGGAGGGAGAGAGAGAGGGAGGGAGAGAGAGAGAGAGAGAGAGAGAGAGAGAGAGAGAGAGGGAGAGGGAGACCTTGATTACTCCAATGTCACCAAAACCATTAGTCTTGAATTGTAAGATCTGGGAGGAAAAATAAAGACACTTTTCCACACTTACTTGTTCTTCAGATCAGCATTTGTTGGAAGTGATGCTAATGTTAACCTGTCAATGGCACTTACTGTGTGTGTTACATCGGACAATGGAAGAGACAGGACACAGCTTACAACAAAACATCAGCTCTTTCATTGGTAGATTGGTGCAACCCGGCAGCTGGCTCGTCCGATGGCTTGCCCTTTTATAGGGAGCTGTCAGACAGCTCGGCCAATGAGGTTTGAATATTTTCCCACCGTTTTGGCGGACCTGAGTGGAGCCTATGCCCATTTCTATTTTTAATATGCAACACTGTGCTTTCCATATGTGTGTATATTTCATGTTTGTGTAATATGTATTTTTACGTATTGAATGTTTGTAATAGGAACAACCAGCATGGCAAGAAATTGTCCTGCCTTATTAAACGTACCACCTAACAGGTAAATGAAAACTACTATCTTTATGCAATCTTTTTGTAGAAGTTCATGGAGGAAAAAAAAAGGTATTATTAAATGCACCAGCAAAAGGATGTGCTCCATTTGCTCTGCAATGATAATCTTTTACAAGAGGGGATTTTCATTATTAATTCTTTACCTTCTGGGGATATTATAATTTCTGAATGTAGAAATGCCTTAAGCACAAGCAATTTGCTGAGCTAGACTGAATTTCAGAATGTTTCAAACGAGCTGATAAACAACTGCATAATTAGCCATTATTAGATTAAGACTGCACAATACATATATCCAACTGAGAAAGCCAATGGATAGGGAAATTGAGGATATTGTTTTGTAAAAAATAAAAAGCAGTGTTCTAGTTTTCCTTCTTACATTTTCCTTAGAAATGCAGATTATTCTATCAGGTAAACCCTTGGGGTCTTAATCATTAAACACTTGCTTCCTGTATGAATAATGAGTTTATGGGCTGAATAGAACCTATACACTAAACTTATTAGACTGCAACCCCTTTCTACCATCTATCTCTTTCACTTACAATACAGATTCGCAGCACCGGCATTTGTATGCAGAGATTCTCATTAGAGTCAAGAGATTTTGTACATTTTGGCCTATATTCGCTTGCCATCTCTTAAATTTAAATCCTATTTCTGAAATAATTTGCTACATATTTTTCTTGTAGTTCCGAGAAGACTGAAAGAAAGCAAACAACACTTAAAAAAAGAAATTTTGTTATAAAAAGAGGGCTTTTTAGGAATGGTACACAATAGCATTAATTTGGTACATGAAACTGCAATTGAAGAATAATCAATCTCTCTCTGTCTCTCTCTCTCTCATTCAAACACACTCTTCCCCTCTCTACTCTTAGCAAGTACCACGAAAAGATGGTACCTCCTGATCTTGAATGTGTTCAAAAAAAGTCCACAAGCCAGATGAAGTGAGCCTTGCCAAAGACTTGAAGGAACTTCTAACTTTAGAGAAATCATAAAGAATGGGTGAAAACATCAGATGACCGGAAGATAGTGAAATATTTGTCCTTATCCACTTTATTGAAAAGTGGATAAAAGTGGACCCAGAATCAATCAATCATTAATCAATCAATTAATGGAGCGGCTTGCCTTCAGAAGTTGCGGTGCTCCATAACTGGAGGTTTCCAAAAGACATTTGACAGCCGTTTGCCTGACATGATATACGGTTTCCTGCCTGAGCAGGGGTTTGGACTAGAAGACCTCCAAGGTCCCTCCAACTTTGTTATTCTGTATTACCAACCAGTTAATCTGACATCAATATCTGGGAAGATAGCACAGTGACCTATTTATAAGGGCCTTGAAAACTATGCAGTGATTAGAAAGGAATCAGTCTGGATTTATTAAGAACAAACCTTATCTGATTTTATTTCATGTTTTGACTAAGTAACTTAGTTTGGAAATGCACTGGACATAAATGTATTTTGATTTAGACAGGCATTTACTAAACTACTGCATGATGTTCTAATTAAGAAGTTAGTTATATGGGTGGAGTCATAGCTGGTCTGTAAATTGTACTCAGAACACATTTTTAATTTTAATAATTCCTCATCAATTTAGATTGACATCAACTAGGGAGAGGGCAAAGGATTCAATCTGAGACTGGCACCCTTCAAAACATATATTAATAATTTTGAACAGAGATGGGAGTGTACAGAAGCAAGATTAAAAAAATCTTGATGGGTCACAAAATTGGGTTAAATTCAGGTGGGATGGCGGAGACAAGTCTTGAGAATGTTATCTGGGCTGAGTTCGATCCTGTGACTCCTGAGGACATGGACAGGTTGTTGGGTAGGTTGAACTCCACCACGTTTATTGGACCCGTGTCCCTCCTGGATGGTGCTGGCCACTCGGGAGGTTACACGAGGCTGGCTCCAGGAAGTTACCAACGCTTCCTTGTTGGAGGGTATCTTCCCCGCCGCTTTGAAAGAGGCGGTGGTGAGGCCCCTCCTCAAGAAGCCCTCCCTGGACCCGGCTGTTTTAGCGAACTATCATCCAGTCTCCAACCTTCGCTTCTTAGTGAAGGTTGTTGAGAGTGTGGTGGCAAATCAGCTTCCTCAACACCTGGAGGAAACTGTCTATCTGGACCCGTTCCAGTCCGGTTTCAGACCCGGTTACAGCACCGAGACGGCTTTGGTCGCGTTGGTGGATGACCTCTGGAGAGCCCGGGACAGGGGTTGTTCCTCTGTCCTGGTTCTATTAGATCTCTCGGCGGCTTTTGATACCATCGACCATGGTATCCTGCTGCGACGGTTGGGGGGATTGGGGGTGGGAGGCACCATTTATCGGTGGTTCTCCTCCTATCTCTCTGACCGTTCGCAGACGGTGTTGGCAGGGGGGCAGAGGTCGACCCCTAGGCGCCTCACTTGTGGGGTGCCTCAGGGGTCTGTTCTCTCGCCTTTCCTGTTCAACATCTATATGAAGCCGCTGGGTGAGGTTATCCGTGGTTTCGGGGTGGATTATCATCTGTACGCTGATGATACTCAGCTGTACATTTCCACCCCGAACCACCCCAATGAAGCCGTTGAGGTGATGGGCCGGTGTCTTGAGGCCGTGCGGGTCTGGATGGGGAGGAACAGGCTTCGACTCAACCCTTCCAAGACAGAGTGGCTGCGGGTGCCGGCGTCCCGGTACAGTCAGCTTACACCATCGCTGACTGTGGGGGAGGAAGTACTGACCCCCAGGGAGGGAGTGCGCAACTTAGGCGTTCTGCTGGATGATCGGCTGTCCTTAGAGGAACATTTGACAGCCGTCGCCAGGGGAGCTTTTTATCAGGTCCACCTGATCCGCCAGTTGTGCCCCTTCCTTGACCGGGACGCCTTACGCACGGTCACTCATGCCCTCATCACTTCCCGCCTGGACTATTGCAATGCTCTCTACATGGGGCTCCCCTTGAAGAGCACCCGGAGACTCCAGTTAGTCCAGAACGCGGCCGCGCAGGTGATAGAGGGAGCACCGCGTTGCTCCCATATAACACCTATCCTGCGCGCCCTACACTGGCTACCGGTAGTCTTCCGGGTGTAATTCAAGGTTTTGGTTACCATCTTTAAAGCGCTCCATGGCTTAGGACCGGGATACCTTCGAGACTGCCGTCTGCCGCCGATTGCCTCCCAACGACCTGTGCGCTCCCACAGAGTGGGCCTCCTCAGGGTGCCGTCAACCAAACAATGTAGGTTGGCGACCCCCAGGAGGGCCTTCTGTGGCGGCACCAGCCCTGTGGAACGAGCTTCCTCCGGGATTACGACAACTCCCGACCTCCGGACCTTCAGACGGAACTGAAGACTTTATTATTCCAGCGCAAGGGACTAGCCTAATAATAAAATGTTTTAGTTAAATTTTAATGGGGGTTTTACCGGTTTTTATTGTTTTAGTGATCAGGCCATGATAATATTTAGTTTTAACTGGGTTTTAATGCTTATTTATTATATTGCTTTTAATATGCCTGTGAACCGCCCTGAGTCCTACGGGAGATGGTGCGGTATATAAGTTTGATAAATAAATAAATAAAATAAATAAAAAAATTCTTCATTCAGAAAAAAATAAAATACGTAAGATCTGATTGAGAGATACTTTGTCTGTGAAAAGGAATTTGGAATTGTTGAGTGAAATCAGTAGTATGCTGTCACTGCCAAATAGCAATTGCAACTTTTTTTGTTGTTAGTTGCAATTGCAACTTTAGCTTCTATTTATATTAGTTTCCAAATCTTGCGAAACAGTCACTTCACTATATTTTGCATTGGTCAAGCAATTACTTTAAATACTGTGTCCTATATATATATATATTTTAAAAAAGTAGTGAAACTGAAATGGGTGTAAAGAAAAGTAATGAGAATGTTCAGGAAACTGAATGGGTATGTTCAACCTTGAGAAACACTGACTGAGAGTCACTAGTGACAGCGATTCTTAAATACCTGAAGGAGTATTCCATACAAAGTGATCCTGTTCCTGATCACCCTTGATTGTAGGATATTAATGGCCTTAAGTTACTGCAGGGCCCATTCTGGTTGAAGGTTAGGAAAAAGCCTTTTGCTGATAACAGGCATCCATCAAAGGTATGAATTAGCAAACTAAAAAAAAAACCAAGGTGAGTGATGCCTTCAGGTTGAGGCTGGACAGCCACTTCTCAGAGATGTTCTAAGCTGGATCCTCGATTTGAGCAGTAAATTGGACTTGATGTCTCTAATGGCTCCTTTCAGTTTCCATATGCTATGAAGCAGGGGTGAAATGCTACCGATTCACACCAGTTCAAGTGAACCGGTAGTCATAAAAGCTACCGGTTTGGGCGAATCGATAGTAAAAAAAAGCTACCGGTTCATCTGAACCAATATTTCCATTTTTAAAAAAACAAATTTTATTAAATTTTTTCTTTCATCATACATATTTTATGAACAGTGTTGACTGGGTCACATCTTATACAAAATCATTATTATAATGCATTTTTAATCTTCCCATTCCCCCCCAATATTCATCTCTTTTGTATAGTTCTTTATCATAAATTAGTCATTTTTCACCATATCTTGTTATTTCAGCTTCTGCCATATTATTCTCTTTGCATAGTTTTTTTTTTATCATTTACAGTTTCACATGTAGATAACATCACTTTGTGGCTTATATTTCTCCTCACTTACAATTGCTCCAGTTATTTATCATATTTTTTTCATTTCCTGAAGTATCTCTCTAACTCCTCCTTCCCAATCATTAGCATTTGAATGTGCATCTTAATTTACATTGTTATAAAAATTGATAATGTTATTAAATTTCTTACTTTCATATTTCCATCTGCTGAAATTTATCACAAATTCTATTTTCTTCTTTACAAAAATAATCGCTTTTGTATTTTCAACATTGTTATTCTCTTTACAATTCACATTTTGCATTTCATCTTAATTTACATTGTTATAAAAATTGATAATGTTATTAAATTTCTTACTTTCATATTTCCATCTGCTGAAATTTATCACAAATTCTATTTTCTTCTTTACAAAAATAATCGCTTTTGTATTTTCAACATTGTTATTCTCTTTACAATTCGCATTTTGCATTTCATCTTAATTTACATTGTTGTCAAAATTAATGTTATCAGATTACTTATTTCCACATTTAAATATAATGACAATTTAAATTCCATTCTAATTTAAAAGATTATCAGAATCACTATTATTATTATTTTATTTACTTTCCCATTCCCATTCATTAATCTACCTTGTTATATATATTTACTAACATTTATCCCATCATCCTTCATCTTTAACCATCATCTCAATCTTTTTAGCATCCCATTTTCTAATAATTTTTTGCTCAACGCTCTATCTTCTCAATTCTTTTTTTTTCTTTTTGCATGTGTAACATTTCATCTTCTGAATTCCTCTTTGTTTTTCTGCACTGTTTGATCATCCCTCACCAAAACTTTCTCTTTTTCTTTTTCCCTTTTAACTGTTTCTTTTTAGGGGGGATTTCCCCCCTTTCCTCTCTACTCTTTTTACATTCCCAAAAATTTCTGTGGCACTATCTATCTGATTCTTGTTTTTTGATATCTTCTCTTCTATATTTTTAACTTTTTGTATCTCATTTAAGTTTTCCTTTTCAAACTCCTCTTCGCTTTCTTTTTCTATATATTTCAGTGAGTTTTCTGTTTCTTTTTTGCCTATTAAAGATTCATGCATATTTTTAAACATCAAAAATAACTCTTCATTCATCAGTAACTCCATTTTTTAGCAATTTAAAAAATTATTATAACCTCCCCAATTATAAAGGTAAAAGTAAAGGTTCCCCTCGCACATACATGCTAGTGTTGCCGACTCTAGGGGGCGGTGCTCATCTCCGTTTCAAAGCCGAAGAGCCAGCGCTGTCCGAAGATGTCTC